>NW_020837946.1:14292725-14718538 GCF_003676395.1 Aethalodelphis obliquidens | reverse complement strand
TTTTTTTTTTTTTTGGTGGTACGCGGGCCTCTCACTGTTGTGGCCTCTCCCGTTGCGGAGCACAGGCTCCGGACGCGCAGGCTCAGCGGCTATGGCTCACGGGCCCAGCCGCTCCGCGGCATGTGGGATCTTCCCGGACCGGGGCACGAGCCCGTGTCCCCTGCATCGGCAGGCGGACTCTCAACCACTGCGCCACCAGGGAAGCCCTGCTTTTGCTTTTTAACGGCTTTATTGAGTTACAGTTGACATATATTACATATAACTGTGTATATTTAAAATGTATCATTTGTTAAGTTTTGGTATACACAGACACCAGTGAACTATTTACCACTACCAAGATAGTATTTCCATCACATGCCTGTATCACTTTTTAAAGAGGTGAAATTTTCCCAATACAGTTCACACCCCAGCCCTCCATTCTCATCTCCTCTTTCCCAAAGATCCTCACTATCTTGAAGTATCTTTCCTATGTGGTTGTCTTTTTCTTTTTACCTATTAGGTATTCACAGATGACATACAGAGACATTAATACCCTGTTTTAAAAGGTACAGAAATGGTCTCAGACCAAATATATTTTTTGAACTTGTTTTATTCCCCACAGCACAATACTTTTTGATATATCTCTGATTATACTTATAGATTAGACTCATTTATTTATCCACTTTATGAAAGTATCTTATTGTATGGAGAAGTGAGACAAATTGGAGTCCAAGTCAAGCTTTTTATATTATATCATGCCTGCCTTCTAAGGTGGTTGAAAAATATAATTTTAAACTCATCAATTGTTAATAGTATATGGTAGGATTATGGGTGATTTTTATTTATCTTTGGACCTTTTCCTAATTTCTACATTCTACATAATTAACATGTGTTATTTTTATAATAAGAAAAAGTAAAATATCAAGTTGAATAATTGGGGTGCTTTACTCTGTGGCTAAAATTTTTATAGGAAAACATGAGCATGAAAAAATGATTCTGAAAGTATGTATATGCAACTGAGACAAAGTGAGAACTGAGGACAATCTGGGGGGTATAGATATCTTCTTACTGTTTTTAAAGTTGTGTCTATTTCAGAGAAGGGAATATTCAGTGGGACTCCTCTATTAGAGCTGAAGGAATCCCATTAGATTTTTATGGGAGACTCCTAATAGACAGTGGTGGATATACTGTGTCATTTTTCTCTAGGCAGATTATTACATCTATTTATTCTGTGAATGAAAAGTCTCATTTAATCCACAAGGGAGCTGATGGAGTTCGTGGAACCAGGTTCCACTACTTTTTTTTCAAGTTGAGAATATCTGTCTATCTATCTATCTATCTATCTATCACCCTTTTCACTTTTTTTGATTTGACTCATTTCTCATTGATTTTTTAATAATTTTTTCTAAGCAATCCCAAGTGAAATTATTAAATACTTTCCTGAGTGTCTATAGCTAAACTAAAAATGGAGGAACAGAATATTTCCCATAATTTTTCCTTTTTCTTCAAAAATGTTGAGTTGTATAATTCTGAAATACCTATCTTGGAGGCAGCTCAGGATGCATGATATGGTGGGCAAATTTCCCTGCTCTGTTGTTAAAGTTTTTATCAATAATGCTGATGAATTATTTTCTTACTTTGTACATTTATTTAACTGGAGGTTGTAATGCTTTTGCAACTTACCACAACATGGTATTTTGAGGACCGAATGATATTGCTGAAAGGTTGTGCGTCTCAGTTGTCTATGACAAATACCACTGTGGATAAATGAACTCATTCTTCTCTCTTTAAGTTACTCTAAGGTAATATTAACCCTCTTTATAAGGATGTATAATTTTGACATAGAGAGCTAGAATAGGTTTATATAGACATCCAAATTCAACATTGTATCTCCTTCCATTTGAGATGTTTCCTTTCCCCATCTATCTACTTGCCTCCTGCATTATTCATCCTCAAAGCATGCATAAACATACTGTCTTACTTGTGGCAGTTGTGTAACTGCTTTTGCCCTCACCCAGAATTGCATATAATATTTACATACTAATATTCCAATTATTTGTAAAATGTGTATGAATTGTAGGTGTACTTCAAGCTGTAGTTAAGTAACATTAAATGGTGAAAATTGGTTTACTGAAAAGGAGCAAATTTTCAAAAAGCCCCATTCTATAGAAACATTTTGTATATGTTCTTGGGAGTGAGTGAATAGTAAATACCTCATGTTCAGAAGTCTCAAAATACTGATCGTAAAAATGCACAAATGTGTGTTATTAACAAATGTGTGACAGTGCAAATGATCATTGAATACTATTAATGTTGACTAGTCTATAAAGAAAGGGGAAATTTAATTAACTGATAGCATTGTAGTCTGATTATATATATCCTGCTTTGTTTCTCAAAGGATAATACTAACAATTAACTTAGAATAGTTAAGTAGTAATATATCCAAAACATCTTCTATGATAATCTATTTTTGTAAATGCTAACAAAAAAAGAAAAAATCCTGAGGATTAATATCTTTTTAAACTATGGGGAAATCATTGACATTGTTCACTGTGAATTTCAAAATTATTTTATTTTAAAACATTTTGTCCTTTTTTTAGGACATTATTGAATACATAATTATGTAATTACATAATTATATAATATAGCATCAAATGTTTTAGCAGATTTACTCTCTAGTCTTATTATGTTGCCGTGTACCATTCTTTCATGTTTTACCCATAAGATACTGCTTATAAAGAAAGTGTTTGGAGACATTATAATCATATAACCTCTGTAATATAGATGATTATCTTTACTATAGATTATATTTTTCAATAATACTCCACTTGACCAGAAAACACTCAGAATCATACTTGGTACAAAGTCAACTGTCATTTATTGTAGTTTCTGAAGATGTCTTTACCCATGTTATTCTAAGTTAGCTGTTTTTTTAAAAATATTTATTTATTTATTTTTGGCTGCATTGGGTCTTCCTTGCAGTGCGTCTCTTGTTGTGGAGCATGGACTCTAGGTGCACAGGCTTCAGTAGTTGTGGCACGTGGGCTCAGTAGCTGTAGTACGTGGGCTCTAGAGCGCAGGCTCAGTAGTTGTGGTGCACGGGCTTAGTTGCTCTGCAGCATGTGGGAACTTCCCAGACCAGGGATTGAGCTGTGCCCCCTGCACTGGCAGGCGGATTCTTAACCACTGTGCCACCAGGGAAGTCCCTGGTTAGCTGGTTTTATCATCATTATACAGGTGAGGAAACAGCTCAAGAAGGGTAAATAGCTTGTCCAAGGTCACTTCTCAGGCAAGCAGTGGAGATAGAATTCAAATACTGTTGTTCTGGCTTCACTGTCTGTGTCCTTTAATCTTCAACATGCTCCCTTTTAAGAAAGAATTACGGGAGATGGGACAGGGAAGGAATAGAGATGAGAATAAAGCCAGTATTGTGATAGAAAAGTGACCACTCATTCCAACAACTTGACTTTGGTCCAGGTAAGCTAATGAAATAGAGAACGACAAATAGACCAGACAATTTTCAAGGGGAGAGTAACATCTCTGTGCTTTCAGAGATTGGTAAGTAGGGCCATGGAGACCTGGGCACCAGGATTTTTGTTCCCTGCCTTATTTTGTGCTTATGTAGCAGAAAAGTTCAAAAAGGAGTACAATGTACCAACAGGAGCTCTAAGACAGGTGAAAAAGCAGATACTCAGAACAGATGATTATTTTGGCAGAGGAATTATCACTGGTTTGAAGGAATAAAACAAAAGAATTCTATAGTTTTTTTCTGTTACAAGGAAGGGACAATTGACTAGTTGATAGACCACTGTGGAGAAAAAAATGAAGATTTTTATTCCCTGAATATTTAATATTCCCAGTGGAGAAAAAAATGAAGAGACAATTTTAAGTATAAACATGAAATGGTAGGATGTCCTGAAAAGAGTGGAAAGAAAAAGTAGAGGAGAGGTCAAGAAAATAAAATTAAGGATATCCCTGATGGTGCAGTGGTTAAAAATCTGCCTGCCAATGCAAGGGACACAGGTTCGATCCCTGGTCCGGGAAGATCCCACATGCCACAGAACAACTAAGCCCATGTGCCACAACTACTGAGCCTGTGCTCTCGTGAGCCACAACTACTGGTCCCATGTGCCACAACTACTGAAGCCCATGCTCCTAGAGCCCATGCTCTGCAACGAGAGAAGCCACAGCGTTGAGAAGCCTGCGCACCTCAACAAAGAGTAACCCCCACTCGTCCCAACTAGAGAAAGCCTGCGTGCAGCAGAGAAGACCCAACACAGCCAAAAATAAATAAATAAATTTATTTTAAAAAAAGAAAATAAAATTAGTTGGCCATTCTTTGTCTGTAACTTTGTCTTATATTATTCATAATATTATAGATATCAGGGATGTAATATTCACATGTAGCCAGTACATAGCAGCTGCTATCCTCTTATTATGAAAAATGTATAAAACTAAAGTGCAGAAAAGTCAGGGAAACACAATTTGTCAGCAGTATAACTAGGGCATTATGGGCCCAGACTTCCAGATTCACTTACATTTCTTTTTACAGAGGCAGACTGGAAAAAAGCTCCAATAACATCTCTTCATTAAAAGAAAAAATAATGATAATATGGTATAGAGTGAGGAAGATTATGATATGTATTACTCTGGTGAGAAGTGCTGACTTTCAAAATGGAGTCTTCAAAGAGATACCTGGAAAGATGGTTACCTGAGCCAACTGGTCTGCAGCTGTTAAAGCTTTTTATAGAATTCTTGTATATTCCTATAGAAAAGTTCACTAAAGATATAGAACTCTTGAAGTTTGGGTTTACACCTTGGTTTGGTTGAAAACCTAACCTTACTTTTTAGAAGCTTTTTAGAAGAGAGAGAAACAAAATGAATTTTATTGTTAATTCTTTACTTCGGAAAAGGAGGAGCTGTCCATGGTATCAGATGAATAAACATCTCTTCACTCGCATGCGGGTTCTCCACCCCAGGTTATAGGAGTCCAGGAACCCAGTAAGCCAAGGTTAAAACAGATGGGAAGAAATCAGAGTGGATGGACCAGGATTGGATTAGAGGCATCCGAAGTTTCAAAGGGTCAGGGTTTCTGTGTGGAATTCTATCACCTTAAGTTATATCATCTAGATATTTATCTCACTTTGTTGTTTACTAGAGAAAACATAAAAATTTCTTACCAAAAAAGTTCAAGAGAATTTTCCAGTATAAAAATGAAAAAAGAATTTCTAAGTCCTCTGCAAATAAATGGCATAGACAGTCCTCTTTCTATTTAATTTCTGCTGCTTATTTCAAGAGGCATCCAGATGCCTTCCTTAATTGGATCCAGTTAAGATAACCCTGATGGAAAATTCAGTATATTGGCCATAATTATCAAATTAGTGAGTCACAGACATGATTAGAAAGCCATTAACACAGCTGTCCAACTCTTGTTAAGGTTATAATTTATTCTAATTATTGAAGTTGTCCCAATTAAGTTAGTGATGTCCACCTCAAACTCAACATTCTCTAAAAATATTAGAGTGAGTTTTATTTAACACAAAAACTATTCTTGTTAATGTTGGGCAAAGAAAACAATCTCTATCTCTTAAAAGTATGTATGTAAAAAGTGCAATTCTTTTTTTCTGGTAAAGATTTTGTGTCCTAATATAGAGTTCTTCCTGATGTAAAAGAGATCATATCATGAATCCCAGAAGAGGAAAGTTGGAGGTGACCCTATAAATCTATCTCACCTAACAGCACTCTATTGTGTTAATCCCCTTTAAACTTAAAATTGAACACCTCCCCTGAAGTGAACTCTTGTGGCAGTCCATTTAATCTTTGGGAAAATTTAATCATAGGAAATTGTTTCTCATGCTACGTTCACTCATTCTTTTAACAAATACTTGTGTGCCTATTATTTGCCAAGGATTGCACCACAGCACTGTATATATAGTGGTAAATGAAAGACCCTCTACCCTGAAGGAAATTAAAATAAGAGCTGAAATATCTGAAATATTTTTCACCCATTAGTCCTTCACCTGCCCTGTAAGCTATAAACACAGATCCTCAAGAAGTTAAAGATCACTGTTATGTGCCTATAAATTATTTTCCTCTCCTAGATAAGTACTCATTGTTTTGACTTTTTTTTTTAAAGAATTCTCATATGCAATGATTTCAAGTCCTTTTTCCACCCTGTGATTCTTGAACATCTTTTAGTTTCTTTCTACATCCCTTTGAAGTGTTATGCTCAGTATTAAATGAGATTCACCAGGGCAAAGGATAGTTTTGCTCGTGTGCTACCTAAAAGAACTTTGAAAAAGTATGTACTCCTTTGAACATTTTTAGGTTGGCATTTGAGGTAGGCATTTGAAACTTTTTCATTATAAGTATAAATAGTTGTAGTGGATGTAATTTCCAGTATATTAGAGGCATTGATTTTAAAGATGAAATTGTTACATCATTTTTTTTAATGTATCAAAAGGAATGTAAACATCAAGGTGATTTAATACCCACCATTATTCATTTTGAACATACACACATACATTTGTATTTTGTTGATGATTTAGACTCACTCTTATTTCTCCTTGAAGTCATAATTTTATTTTATTTACTCCACAGAATTTTATCCTAATGTAATATACTTTTTTACTTAATGTCATATATTATTGACACTAATTCTTCTCTGCAATAATGAAATCTATTTAATTATTTATTTCTTGTGATAAGGATTTATGTATTAAAAATTTATATGAGTATATAACACAATAATGTCAGATACCACTTGTAAAAGCATAAATGTAGTACAAATTTTAATACATGATTAGTAAACAAAAAGGTAAATATTTATTGTAAGTACTTTTTTTTTATTCGGTACGCAGGCCTCTCACTGTTATGGCCTCTCCCGTTGCGGAGCACAAGCTCTGGACACGCAGGCTCAGCAGCCATGGCTCATGGGCCCAGCCGCTCCGTGGCATGTGGGATCTTCCCGGACCGGGGCATGAACCCGTGTCCCCTGCATCGGCAGGCGGACTCTCAACCACAGCGCCACCAGGGAAGCCCTATTGTAAGTACCTTTTAAGATAGATGGGGATGATATTTTAATGAATTACTTACCCTTGAATGAAGGATTTGTCTAGTTTTTTTTGATTTTTAATTGTATTTTTTTAATTCTTTTTTTTAAATTGGAGTACATTTGATTTACAATGTTGTGTCAGTTTCAGGTGTACAGCAAAGTGATTTAGTTATACACATACATATATTCATTCTTTTTTAGATTCTTTTCTCGTATAGGTTATCACAGAATAATGAGTAGAGTTCCCTGTGCTATACAACAGGTCCTTGTTGGTTATCTATCTTATATCAATATATAGTAGTGTATTTGTTCATCCCAAGGTTCTGATTTATCCCTTCCCCCACCCCCACCCACATTTCCCCTTTGGTAACTGTAAGTCTGTTTTCAATATCTGTAAGTCTGTTTCTGTTTTGTAAATAAGTTCATTTGTTTCTTTTCTTTTCTTTTAATTAGATCCCACATATGAGTGATATCATAGGATATTTATCTTTGTCTGGCTTACTTCACTTAGTGTGATAGTCTGTAGGTCCATCCATGTTGCTGCAAATGGCATTATTTCATTCTTTTTTGTGGCTGAGTAATAGTCCATTGTATATATATACCACATCTTCTTTACCCATTCCTCTGTCGATGGACATTTAGGTTGCTTCCATGTCTTGGCTATTGTAAATAGTGCTGCAAGAACACTAGGGTGCATGTATCCTTTCAGATTATGTCTTTCTACAGATATATGCCCAGGAGTGGGGTTGCTGAATCATATGGTAGTTCTATTTTTAGTTTTTTAAGGAACCTCCATACTGTTCTCCACAGTGGTTGTACTAATTTACATTCTCACCAGAAAGGAATCCAAATTGGAAAAGAAGAAGTAAAACTGTCACTGTTTGCAGATGACATGATATTACACATAGAAAATCCTAAAGATGTTACCAGAAAACTACTAGAGCTCCTTAATGAATTCAGTAAAGTTGAAGGATACAAAATTAATGCACAGAAATTTCTTGCATTCCTATACACTAACAACAAAAGATCAGAAAGAGAGGTTAAGAAAACAAACCCATTTACCATGGCATCAAAACAAATAAAATACCTAGGAATAAGCCTACCTAAGGAGACAAAAGACCTCTACTCTGAAAACTAAGTTGCTGGTGAAAGAAACTGGAGATGAACCTAGGGGTAAGACGGGAATAAAGACACAGACCTACTAGAGAATGGACTTGAGGTTATGGGAGGGGGAAGGGTAACATGGGACAAAGTGAGAGAGTGGCATGGACATATGCACACTACCAAATGTAAACTAGATAGCTAGTGGGAAACAGCCGCATAGCACAGGGAGATCAGCTCAGTGCTTTGTGACCACCTAGAGGGGTGGGATAGAGAGGGTGGGAGGGAGGGAGATGCAAGAGGGAAGAGATATGGGAACATATGTATATGTATAACTGATTCACTTTGTTATAAAGCAGAAACTAACACACCATTGTAAAGCAATTATACTGCAATAAAGATGTTAAAAAAAAAAGAAATTGGAGATGACACTAACAGATGGAAGGATATACCATGTTCTTGGACTGGAAGAATCAATATTGTTAAAATGACTATACACCCAAGGCAATCTACAAATTCAATGCAATCTCCATCAAATTACCAATGGCATTTTTCACAGAACTAGAACAAAAGATCATAAAATTTATATGGAAACACAAAAGACCCTAAGTAGCTAAAGCAAACCTGAGAAAGAAAAACAGAGCTGGAGTAATCAGACTCCCTGACTTCAGACTATACTACAAAGCTACAGTCATCAAAACAGTATGGTACTGGCACAAAAACAGAAATACAGATCAATGGACTAGGAGAGAAAGCCCAGAAATAAACTCACCTATGGTCAACTAATCTACAACAAAGGAGGCCAGAATGTACAATGGATAAAAGACAGTCTCTTCAATAAGTGGTGCTGGGAAAACTGGACAGCTACATGTAAAAGAATGAAATTAGAACACTCTCTAACACCATACAAAAAAGAAACCTTGAAATGGATTAAAGACCTAAATGTAGGGCCAGACACTATAACACTCTTAGAGGAAAACATAAGCAGAACATTCTTTGACATAAATCACAGCAAGATGTTTTTTGATCCACCTCCTAGAGTAATGAAAATAAAAACAAAAATAAACAAATAGGTCCCATTCCTTTTTCTTTCTTTCTTTTTTCTTTCTCTGAAGTGTTTTAAACCTTTGAGCAACATAAGACTGTGGGTGAGTGAGAGCTATGTCTTTCTTTTATAACACAGGAAAATGATGATACGGGGTGGGGGCAGAGAAGAATCTTGACCATAGTCACTTTCTCAGAAAGATTAGTTGTGAAAAGACTAAATATGGATGATGATGATCTGGAAATTGCTTCCACTTAAAATATTCATGTGCTTGTTCCCTTTCAAGTCTTTGTATATTCCCAGAGGTAATTTATATTCCAGTCTAAGGACCATTACTTCAGAGTGTAGTCTAATCAGAATACAGTAGAATAGTATTTTTATCTTCCTCATTTTAGAAACAATATTTTTATTATATAACTGAAGATCATGTTAGCTTTTTCATGGAACAAATCATACTCCAAATTTATACAAAGCCCACAGTTACCTTTAAATTAACTTTTAAGTCTTTTTCAGCTATTCTCCTGCTGAGTTTTGTCCCTCCCAAATCATGTAGCTGTACAGAAGTTTAAATTTATCTCTGTCAGGTTTCAACATCTTACATTCAGTCTTTACTCCAGCCCGTTGAGATATTTTTGGATTATGATTCTATGTTCAGTCTACAGAAAGAGCACTTGAAGAGCATGGGCATATATTCCTAGGAACTAAAAAAACAACACTTTCAGTAATCAAGATATACTTTGATTACACTGGTACTTAAGAAAACAAGTAATTTTTGAGATAGTTTATCATAAAGGAACTAAAAGAGCATTGGATTTGTGGGAAGTGTTGGATTTTGATTTCATTTCTTTCACATAATTTATTCATCAACAAACATGAGTTACCTTTTGTGTGCTGGGCCCTGTGATAATCACTATGGAATCAGAGATGAAGATGATTATACCTGAGCAGAACAAGCATAAAGGAGTTAGACAAACCATTGGTAATAGTAAAGAGTGATAAGTGCTATGAAATTTATATGTACAAGATGATCTGGGGTACCCAGGAGAAGCATCAACTTCTTATGGAAGGGAAGCGGTAAAGGAAAGCTTCTTAGAATAGGAATCTTTATGGGAAATCTACAATGGTAAATAGAAGCAAAATGTACAAAGAACAGGAAGTATGTGATGAGTGAAAGAAAGGGTATTTCAAGAAAAATGAATAACACATTTGAAGACATAGAAGTATGGAAAGTACCTACTAAACTGTTAAACCTATGGAACATAAAAGATCTGGCTGAAATAAAGTGAGACTTCCTACAAGTAAAGCAGGGAGAATAAGTAATGTATTCATTTTTCTGGCAGAGGGAAACAATAATTGAAGATGATAAAGTTCCCTGAATTATGTGAAAATGAGAATTCTCATTAGTAAAATGTGTGCCTGACAAAGAGGCAGTTGATATCCTATCTCATGACATCAACATTTTAAGTGTTGGATTTCTAAGCAATTTTACCATTGAGTATATATGTTTTCTCTCCCAGGATATCTTTTCCCTCATCTGTTTGCAGAAATTCTGCTTTTCTTCAAATGTCAGATTTGAAGGCCACAACATGCCTACTCTCAGAATCCTCACCACACTTTAAACCTAGTGCCCCATGAATATACCTGCATATCATGTTATAGTACATGGAGTATTTGTTTCCTCAAATGATCACGAGTTCCTTGAAAGCAGGGACCATCTCTTTGTCAATTTTGTATCCTCCTCACATAGAACTATCACTTTAACTGCTCAAACAATATTTTTTGATTAAATACAGTAGGACCCATTTTAGAGATTGTAAATGTATGTATCTGGTGAAGTAATGTTCATATTAAGTACCATTACTATCCCTAGGGAGGGAAAACACTGAACTACTGACTCTGAGGAAGTAGGATTAGCTACTCACAGATAAAACGACCTAGTCTTTAAAAATGTACTGCAGGAATGTAAACTACCTACACCTTGGTTTGGTAGGGTTCTCTGGACAATCCTCCATTTTTGAATTCTAGATCTCTAAGAAAATACTACTTTGGAATGAGACATTCTTCCTTTAGTTACCAGGTTGTCCCCTAACTTCCATGAAACATGTAAACTTCATATTATCGGGAATAAGATAAAACTTTGTTATAGTGCACTAACTGGGATATAGATGAAAATGTCATAATTGGATTGTAAGGGTATAGCTGATTACAGTGATATAAAATAAAGGGGCTGCATTTCTTGGCTCATGCAGGTATAGTTGCCCTTGATAAGAGGGAAGGCTAAACTCAGTTACCCCAGACACAACAGATAAATTGGCTTCTCACTCAAGCAGCAACCCAGAGTTATAGAACTAATGTTGCAGTCTTTGACTTGCCCTTGCCTCTGTTGAAACCATAGGCTTCAGGGATGATACTTAGTAGCATCTACTCTTCCTCATTACCTCAAGTCTTTCCTGCCTGGAGTGGTGAGAACTTCAATTCTGCCTCTCCCTGGATTCTGGAGTGATGCAAGTAGACGTTGAGATTGTTCTCTTTTATTCTTTTATCTGCTATCTATGCATTCTGTATAAGAGCTCAGAGAGAACAATGTCACTTAGTTTTACCTTTTAAAACTTGGAAGCTAGTTTTGAAACAGATTAAAACGTGTATTCTGTTATATACTCTTCACAATATTTATCCCATTAGCTCTTCACAAGAACCCTGAAATGTAAGTAGAAATGTGTAGAAGAAAATTTTTAGGGTGAATTTCCAACTCACAATTCTCTTTCTATAAGAATGGCACACCTTGCCCAAAGGCAAAGCCATGTCTGTAACAGGACACTAAAATGAGACTCTTTTGGTCTTAGAGTTCAGCTGTGGACCCAAAGCTGAGAATAACAATAACAGCTAATACTTACATCCTAAAATAAGGTACTAGGTCATCAGTGCAACACTTGTCAAGGGGGGTCACCTAAAACTAGTTCTGCAACCATTAGCCTATCTTCAAGAACCAGGACTATTTTGTAAGTGGAAGATTCATTTCAAGAAAATTGATGGTGGAAACACCTTTGAAGAGAGTTCTTATTGAAGTGTTGTGTGTTTCTTTTCTCCTCCCCAGAGGAAAGTTACATTTGTGGAACTACTTGGAAAAGCATGTGTCCCCAAGGGTAGATGCAGGCACAGGTGCCTGATCTCTCCTGGACACATCAGCATGAGAGGCTGTCTGGAACTGATCAAAAACAGGGCATGTGGAAAGGGGTTCAGTGGGTGCAAGTTACACATTCATCAATGGCAAATCAAGTACAGGAGTTTTCCTTAAAACACAAAGACCAATGATAACAGCAAGACGTTTGTCATGGTAAAGGAGTCTCAGCCTAAGAGGCTGTGAAGGTTAATTTTGTGTGTCAACTTGACTGTGTCATGGGGTGCCTAGACATTTGGTCAAACATTATTCTGGGTGTTTCTGGGTGATATCACCATTTGAATCAACAGATGAAGTAAAGCAGATTGCTCTACCCAACGTGAGTCGGCCTCATCCAAATTAATTGAAGACCTAAATAGAACAACAATATAAAAAAAAAGCTGAGTAAGACTGACTGAGCTGGACATTGCTGTTTTCCTGCCTTTGGACTTGAATTGAAAAATTGGCTCTTCTTGGGTCTCAAGAATGCTGGAGTCCAGACTGGAAGTTATACCATAGCCTCTCCTAGTTCTCAGGCCTTCACACTCAGATTGGAACTAAACCTTCAGCTCTCCTGGGCCTCCAGCTTGCTGACTGCAGATCCTGGGACTTCTCAGCCTTCATAATTGCACAAACCAACTTCTTATAAGAAATACAGATATCTATATGTCTGTGTATCTATGAATTCATGTATCATCTTTTTCTATGTATCCTATTGGTTTTGTTTCTCTGGAGAACACTGACTAATACAGAGGCCTATGTGGATGGCTGGACCACTGGAATCACGACCTGAGTAGAAGTTTATAAGTACTTCCTATGCTGGGGGTAGGTCCCCTGAGAGGTCAGATCATCAAAGAACCCAGAAAACACCCTATGAGAGAAAGAGGTACCTAGGACCTTCAAAGTCAGATTGAAATCTCAAGACTGTTCTCTTTCCCACTAATTCTTCTTTACTTCTGGACCTGATTCCAGAGGAACAGCAGGTAAGAGACTAGAGAGGAAGGGAAACTAGGAAGACAGAAGAAGCCAACCAGCTCCCTACCCACAACCTAGAGCAGGTTTTCAAGCCTGAGTCAATTCTAAGCAAGAGCAGAGAGAAACGTTAACTTAGAGGTGATATACGAATTTTAATATTAGATTGGGTTGAGCTTTTTAATATCGGAAAATGACCAGAAAATCCATGAGATCTATTTCTGTTTTCTTGCAGGGGGTGGGAAAGAATGATTCATAGAGTAAACTGAAGGTAGCAGTGGTGAGATAGAATAAAGATAGAATAAAGTTTCTTTCTGCCTGTAGCTTTGAAGTCCAACTCATTCAATACCATAGCTATATTTGTATTATATGAAGCTCTTCCTTTGGTTCAACTGACTGAATAAAAGATGGATATCAACTAGAATGGATTACAATTAGATTTGATATCCTACTAATTTATTTTATGACTGAGCCTCATGTTGTTATGTAACCAATTAAGTATAGCCATCTGCATAGACTTGAAGAGTTAACTTTAATATATTTATTAGCTGTGCTCTATTATTTCATATCTCCTTAATACATGCTACTGCTGGAAAAGTAATTATTTTTAGTTTGGTGAATTTAGCTACAATTTATCAACAATGGTCTCCCTTTTCCTGGAAACCGGAAACAATCTTTATGGTGATGGGGTAGGTAAAACAATGCTGATGGCCACCTTATAACAAACTGGCACTTCAATTCCTTCCAAGTGCATTATTTTTCTTTCTAGTCTTCCTTCCCTAGTATAAAATTAACTGATGTTTTTATATCAAGAATTACAATGCAAAAAGTGCCAATATTAATTAAGCTAGAATTTGATTTCAATGGTAAACTATCCTTAACTCACTCCACGTTTTAAATAATCTTGGGCTTCTAAAACTCCATATTAATATGAGAGCAAATCTCTTAATGTAGCTTTCACATATCCCGATTCAGTGACCTCAAGCTGGCTCCCCTCAGCTTTATATTCTTTTAGAAAAAAAATTGAATATGAATGGGTTAAAGGGAATATACTCTACTATTTTCATAAAGCCTACCATTGTTTTACATTATCCTTGGTTATTTCACGTAATTGTAATTCCTGCTTGGTCCACATGTAATTTTATTTAACGATCCTTCATTGAAATGAAAGAATCTATTGAATACTTTAAAATATAAAAGATTCCTGGCAGGAAAAATAATTCCATTCTGATAGTTCAATTGAAGAGACTTACATTCAGGTATTATTTAAGAGGTGAGGGTAAGGTTAAGGAAATAAGCAAAGGATGATGAAGTTTGCAGAGGCTAGCAACAGAGGGAGGTCAATATCATCCCTAGGCCTGAGGTCCAGGGGAGCAAATAGTATCACCGGAGCCCAGTAGTGGTGGAGGAGGAGCAGCTCTATAACCCCAACCAGAAGCACAGTGCTGAAACCGGGGCCAGGGGGCAGGAGAATACTCCAAGCCCCTTTCTCTTGCTTTAACATCTCCATCCCATTGGGGGTCAAGCCTAATTGGAAGCCAGTACAGCAAGGGAATAGGGATGCAGCTCATATGGGTCAGCTGCTTGAGACCAAATGAGGAAGAAGAAGTGATCGTAAGAGACTGGATCTTAAGCAAGTGATAAATGGGGGAAAACAGTCTTACTGACACCTAGGCTGAGGACACATGATCACAGATATTCACAGGTGTGTGTGAAAGCTGATTAGCTGATTTTGTCACTGAGGATGAATCTGTGTTTCCTCAGTTGAGTAGCCCTGTGTATGTTTTAAATGCTAGAGATTTTAAACAATTAAGAGCCAGAAGGTGTCTGCTAGGCACAGTGCCTGAAGTATGAACTGTCACTGAGAATTCAGAAGAGCTGAAACTCTGCTTTACTTACATGGATGGTTAAATTCTGAGCCAACTCCTGTGATTCTAATCCAGATCAAACCCAAAGGAGTCCAGTCTTATTCTGGCTGATGATGCTGAACTGGGTGGCTGGATTTTCTCTCCTGAATGGGGCCTATAGGTTCACACTGAGCTGGAAGTTCCAAGCCATCTGATTCATGCTGTTGCTTGACCCTATAATTCTTTCCAGGTCTGAAGGCCCAGGGATTGCCCAGGACAGGACTAAGGCCATTTGGAACATCTCTTCATTTGATTGAATTCTTACTTCTTATACCTAGGCACATACAAAATTAAGTGAAAAATTAAATTATAATTTTGCTTTCCTACAATTCTGTTTCAGAACTATTGGGATTGAGGAACTAAATTTGATATCTTGATCAAAACTTCTCTAATCAAGAATTTGTATACAAACCCATATAAAGTTCTAGATTTCTGAAATAAACTTTAACATTATGTTTAAACAACCAAAGGAATTGATCATAACTATTTATGAGATTCTAACAGACATGTAGGAAAAATATTTTATCAGAAACAAAAGGTTTTCCACTAGCCCTTAGAGGGAAGAGGCTTCTTTTGGACACCAGCATTTCCCTTAAATAACCTTGAGTTTTCAACTGTCTCCAACAAGTATAATTGTCTGGCCAAGTCTGAGAGTTTTGGCCAAAAATACTAACTTGAATGGATATTTCTTACAGATTTCACAAAATCCAATTAATTCTTTATTGTCATCTTGTTTTGAAGAGTAGGGATTGTCTTAGAGCTATTATGCCTACTGGTTACATTGGGGAATAAAGTAGTTTCTCTGATCCAACATCCTAAAGGCATTCCCTTGGCAATAAATGTACAGCCAAAGTTCCATGGTGAGTTGATAACTGTTATGTTTTATCAATTAGTCTTGCTCTATGTGTCCCTCCCATGGGCATGGAAAATATTTTCAAAATTCATTGGTCTCTTCTTAAGACAGCACTGTCCCCATCTTAGCAGAGCAGACTGTTTTTATGTATTAAAGATCCCAGTGGTGTGAAAGGGGAAAATTCTATCTCTGCTTAATTCTGTTAAAATAAAATCTTAATTCTGATTTTATTTCACTAATCCGATCATTAAAGGAATCATTAAAAATACCATCATGCCATATTATTGTTCCAATATGAGCCTTAGATACATTTGCCAAAATGAAGAATTTGATTTTCTACATTTGTAAATATGTTAAAAGTAGGCAAATTAAACTATCCCTCTCTTATACAAACGTTCAGCAGTAAGTGTGATGGGCTAGGGATCTGTACACACCTGGTCCAGAGCTGACTGGTTTCTGGTATGTATTCGTAGTATCTGAATCTCAAATGCAGTGTTGAAGGAGAACATTAAATGCTGCTTCTGAACACTTTTAAAGAAATCTGAGATATTTTAAAGAAAATATGCATTCATTTTGGAAAATAATAAAAATATTATTCATACTCATAGCCAACCAGCTGAGCTTGGTGTAATTTTGCTGAGAGTAATTAGGCTCCAGGTAAGGATATTTTTATAGAGACTGAGATTCAAATCGAATTCAGTATGTGGATATAGGAATGAATTCTGGGGTTAACTAAAGGTAAAACCATCTTTCCCAACTTCCAGAAAATGTCCATGAGATGTTACAGTAAGCAGCTGTCCATGTTATCCAAGTGAGGGATTTTTACTGTTAACGAGCTTTGCCATCAGCTACTCTGTCTTTACCCTTCCCTTCACACTTACCTGAAGTTTCTCTCATTAACTTTCTTCCTTTGGGTTAAGACCTTGAGCTTCTAGAATACTCATGTGCAATGCAGATATGTCCTGAGAGGGTGGCATGCAGAGCCCTTAGCTCCTGTCACACAATTAACCCAGAGTAGTACCTCAGCTTGAACAGTTATCACCCAACAAAGTCCAGAGAAAATGGGATGCCTCATGTGTAAATTTGGTGTGAGGAATGGGAGAGAGGAATAAGGAGGAGGAAAAGTTTGAAATGTGAGAATAAAGTTCTTTATGGGGAAGGCAGGCCCTGGTGGAGAGCTCCTAAGAAGCCAAGAAAACAAATTAGGCAACAAAGACACGTATATAACATCAGGTGAAGGCTTAATTAAGATTTCTACCTGTCTCTGTCTTGCTATTCTTGTAATTTCTTTCTTCCAGGGAAATTTGCCTCCAGAATTTTAGTAAAGGAGTTTTCTTATCAGTCAGCCTGACAGTTTCCCCAAATATTCTGGGGAAATTCATAATTGATTATCTCCTTGGTGTATGGCATAGAATTTTTTATCACATTAATTCCAGGTTTAAATATTCTTATCCTTTTATGACTCTTTGCAATTTAACAGATTTAAATTATCATCTGTATTTTTATTTCCAACAGTATTTTCCATAACCTTTTTTTTTTTAAAACATCTTTATTGGAGTATAATTGCTTTACAATGGTGTGTTAGTTTCCGCTTTATAACAAAGTGAATCAGTTATACATACACATATGTACCCATATCTCTTCCCTCTTGCCTCTCCCTCCCTCCCACCCTCCCTATACCACCCCTCTAGGTGGTCACAAAGCACCGAACTGATCTCCCTGTGCTATGCACCTGCTTCCCACTAGCTATCTATCTTACGTTTGGTAGTGTATATATGTCCATGCCACTCTCTCACTTGGTCCCAGATTACCCTTCCCCCTCCACGTATCCTCAAGTCAGTTCTCTAGTAGATCTGCATCTTTATTCTCATCTTGTCCCTAGGTTCTTCTGATCATTTGTTTTCTTTTCTGTTTTTTAGATTCCATATATATGTGTTAGCATACAGTATTTGTTTTTCTCTTTCTGACTTACTTCACTCTGTATGACAGTCTCGAGGTCCATCCACCTCACTACCAATAACTCAGTTTTGTTCCTTTTTATGGCTGAGTAATATTCCATTGTATATATGTGCCACATCTTCTTTATCCATTCATCTGTTGATGGACACTTAGGTTGCTTCCATGTCCTGGCTATTGTAAATAGGGCTTCAATGAAAATTTTGGTACATGACTCTTTCTGAATTATGGTTTTCTCAGGATATATGCCCAGTAGTGGGATTGCTGGGTCATATGGTAGTTCTATTTTTAGTTTTTTAAGGAAGCTTCACACTGTTCTCCATACTGGCTGTATCAATTTACATTCCCACCAACAGTGCAAAAGCGTTCCCTTTTCTCCATACCCTCTCCAGCATTTATTGTTTGTAGATTTTTTGATGATGGCCATTCTGACCGTCAGAGATGATATCTCATAGTTTTATTTGCATTTCTCTAATAATTAATGATGTTAAGCATTCTTTCATGTGTCTGTAGGCAATCTGTATACCTTCTTTGGATAAAAGTATATTTAGGTCTTCTGCCCATTTTTGGATTGGGTTGTTTGTTTTTTTGATATTGATCTGCATGAGTTGCTTGTATGTTTGGGAGATTAATCCTTTGTCAGTTGCTTTGTTTGCAAATATTTTCTCCCATTCTGAGGGTTGTCTTTTCATCTTGTTTAAGGTTTCCTTTGCTGTGCAAAGCTTTTAAGTTTCATTAGGTCCCATTTGTTTATTTTTGTTTTTATTTCCATTTCTCTAGGAGGTGGGTCAAAAGGATCTTGCTGTGGTTTATGTCATAGAGTGTTCTGCCTATGTTTTCCTCTAAGAGTTTTATAGTGTGTGGCCTTACATTTAGGTCTTTAATCCATTTTGAGTTTATTTTTGTGTATAGTGTTAGGGAGTGTTCTAATTTCATTCTTTTACATGTAGCTGTCCAGTTTTCCCAGCACCACTTATTGAAGAGGCTGTCTTTTCTCCACTGTATATTCTTGCCTACTTTATCAAAAATAAGGTGACCATGTGTGCATGAGTTTATCTCTGGGCTTTCTATCCTGCTCCGTTGATCTATATTTCTGTTTTTGTGCCAGTACCATACTATCTTGATTACTGTACCTTTGTAGTATAGTCTGAAGTCAGAGAGCCTGATTCCTCCAGCTCCGTTTTTCATTCTCAAGATTGCTTTTGCTATTAAGGGTCTTTTGTGTTTCCATGCAAATTGTAAAATTTTTTGTTCTAGTTCTGCGAAAAATGCCAGTGGTAGTTTGATAGAGATTGCTTTGAATCTGTAGATTGCTTTGGGTAGTAGAGTTATTGTCACAATGTTGACTCTTCCATTCCAAGAACATGGTATATTCCTCCATCTATTTGTATCACCTTTAATTTCTTTCATCAGTGTCTTATAATTTTCTGCATACAGGTCTTTTGTCTCCTTAGGTAGGTTTATTCCTAGATATTTTATTCTTTTTGTTGCAGTGGTAAATGGGAGTGTTTTCTTGATTTCACTTTCAGATTTTTCATCATTAGTGTATAAGAATGCCAGAGATTTCTGTGCATTAATTTTGTATCCTGCTACTTTACCAAATTCATTGATTAGCTCTAGTAGTTTTCTGGTAGCATCTTTAGGATTTTCTATGTATAGTATTATGTCATCTGCAAACAGTGACAGCTTTACTTCTTCTTTTCTGATTTGGATTCCTTTTATTTCCTTTTCTTCTCTGATTGCTGTGGCTAAAACTTCCAAAGCTATGTTGAATAAGAGTGTTGAGACTGGGCAACCTTGTCTTGTTCCTGATCTTAGTGGAAATGGTTTCAGTTTTTCACCATTGAGGATGATGTTGGCTGTGGGTTTGTCATATATGGCCTTTATTATGTTGAGGAGAGTTCCCTCTATGCCTACTTTCTGCAGGGTTTTTATCATAAATGTGTGTTGAATTTTGTCGAAAGCTTTCTCTGCATCTGTTGATATGATCATATGGTTTTTATTCTTCAATTTGTTAATATGGTGTATCACGTTGATTGATTTGCATATATTAAAGAATCCTTGCATTCCTGGGATAAACCGCACTTGATCATAGTGTATGATCGTCTTAATGTGCTGTTGGATTCTGTTTGCTAGTATTTTGTTGAGGATTTTTGCATCTATGTTCATCAGTGATATTGGCCTGCAGTTTTCTTTCTTTGTGACATCTTTGTCTGGTTTGGGTATCAGAGTGATGATGGCCTCGTAGAATGAGTTTGGGAATGTTCCTCCCTCTGCTATATTTTGGGAGAGTTTGAGAAGGATAGGTGTTAGCTCTTCTCTAAATGTTTGATAGAATTTGCCTGTGAAGCCATCTGGTCCTGGGCTTTTGTCTGTTGGAAGATTTTTAATCATAGTTTCAATTTCAGTGCTTGTGATTGTCTTTTCATATTTTCTATTTCTTCCTGGTTCAGTCTCAGAACGTTGTGCATTCCTAAGAATTTTTCCATTTCTTCCAGGTTGTCCATTTTATTGGCCTATAGTTCCTTGTATTGTCTCATAATCATTTGTGTTTCTGCAGTGTCAGTTGTTACTTCTCGTTTTTTATTTCTAATTCTATTGATTTGAATCTTCTCCCTTTTTTTCTTGATAAGTCTGGCTAATGGTTTATCAATTTTGTTTATCTTCTCAAAGAACCAGCTTTTAGTTTTATTGATGTTTGCTATCATTTCCTTCATTTATTTTTCATTTATTTCTGATCTGATCTTTATGATTTCTTTCCTTCTGCTAACTTTGGGGTATTTTTGTTCTTCTTTCTCTAATTGCTTTAGGTGTAAAGTTATGTTGTTTATTTGAGATGTTTCTTGTTTCCTAAGGTAGGCTTGTATAGCTATATACTTCCCTCTTAGAACTGCTTTTGCTGCATCCCATAGGTTTTGGGTCATTGTGTTTTCATTGTCCTTTGTTTCTAGTTATTTTTTGATTTCCTCTTTGATTTCTTCAGTGATATATTGGTTATTAAGTAGTGTGTTGTTTAGCCTCCATGTGTTTGTATTTCTTACGGATTTTTTCCTGTAATTGATATCTAGTCTCATAGCATTGTTGTCGGGAAAGACACTTGATATGATTTCAATTTTCTTAAATTTACCAAGGCTTGATTTGTGACCCAAGATATGATCTATCCTGGACAATGTTCCATGTGCACTTGAGAAATAATGTGTATTCTGTTGTTTTGGGGTAGAATGTGCTATAAATATCAATTAAGTCCATCTTGTTTAATGTATCATTTAAAGCTTGTGTTTCCTTATTTATTTTCATTTTGGATGATCTGTCCATTGGTGAAAGTGGGGTGCTAAAGTCCCCTACTATGAATGTGTTACTGTCGATTTCCCCTTTTATGGCTGTTAGTATTTGCCTTATGTATTGAAGTGCTCCTATGTTGGGTGCATAAATATTTACAATTGTTATATCTTCTTCTTGGATTGATCCCTTGATCATTATGTAGTGTCCTTCTTTGTCTCTTGTAATAGTGTTTGTTTAAAAGTCTATTTTGTCTGATATGAGAATTGCTACTCCAGCTTTCTTTTGGTTTCCATTTGCATGAAATATCTTTTTCCATCCCCTTACTTTCAGTCTGTATGTGTCTCTAGGTCTGAAGTGGGTCTGTTGTAGACAGCAAATATATGGGTCTTGTTTTTGTATCCATTCAGCCAATCTGTGTCTTTTGGTGGGAGCATTTAGTCCATTTACATTTAAGGTAATTATCAATATGTATGTTCCTATTCCCATTTTCTTAATTGTTTTGGGTTCATTATTGTAGGTCTTTTCCTTCTCTTGTGTTTCTTGCCTAGAGAAGTTCCTTTAGCAGTTGTTGTAGAGCTGGTTTGGTGGTGCTGAGCTCTCTCAGCTTTTGCTTGTCTGTAAAGATTTTAATTTCTCCATCAAATCTGAATGAGGTCCTTGCTGGGTAGAGTAACCTTGGTTGCAGGTTTTTCTCCTTCATCACTTTAAATATGTCCTGCCAGTTCCTTCTGCCTTGCAGAGTTTCTGCTGAAAGATCAGCTGTTAACCTTATGGGGATTCCCTTGTGTGTTATTTGTTGTTTTTCCCTTGCTGCTTTTAATATGTTTTCTTTGTATTTAATTTTTGACAGTTTGATTAATATGTGTCTTGGCATATTTCTCCTTGCATTTATCCTGTATGGGACTCTGTGTGCTTCCTGGACTTGATTAACTATTTCCTTTCCCATATTAGGGAACTTTTCAACTATAATCTCTTCAAATATTTTCTCAGTCCCTTTCTTTTTCTCTTCTGCTTCTGGAACCCCTATAATTCGAATATTGGTGCGTTTAATGTTGTCTTAGAGGTCTCTGAGACTGTCCTCAACTCTTTTAATTCTTTTTTCTTTATTCTGCTCTGCAGTAGCTATTGCCACTATTTTATCTTCCAGGTCACTTATCCGTTCTTCTGCCTCAGTTATTCTGCTACTGATCCCTTCTAGAGAATTTTTAATTTCACTTATTGTGTTGTTCATCTCTGTTTGTTTGCTCTGTAGTTCTTCTATGTCCTTGTCAAACGTTTCTTGTATTTTGTCTCTTCTATTTCCAAGATTTTGGATCATCTTTACTATCATTATTCTCAATTCTTTTTCAGGTAGACTGCCTATTTCCTGGTGGGTTTTTGACTTGCTCCTTCATCTGCTGTGTGTTTCTCTGTCTTCTCATTTTGCTTAACTTACTGTGTTTGGGGTCTCCTTTTCACAGGCTGCAGGTTCGTAGTTTCTGTTGCTTTTGGTGTCTGTTCCCAGTGGCCAAGGTTGGTTCTGTGGGTTGTGTAGGCTTCTTCATGGAGGGGACTAGTGCCTGTGTTCTGGTGGATGAAGCTGGATCTTGTCTTTCTGGTGGGCAGGTCCGTGTATGGTGGTCTGTTTTGGGGTGTCTGTGGCCTTACTGTGATTTTAGGCAGCCTCTCTGCTAATGGGTGGGGTTGTTTTCTGTCTTGCTAGTTGTTTGGCATAGGGTGTCCTGCAATGTAGCTTGCTGGTCATTGAGTAGAGCTGGGTCTTGGCGTTGAGATGGAGATCTCTGGGAGATTTTCACCGTTTGATATTACGTCAAGCTGGGAGGTCTCTTGTGGACCAGTGTCCTGAACTTGGCTCTCCCACCTCAGCAGCACAGCCCTGACGCCTGGCTGGAGCACTAAGAACCTGTCCTCCACACGGCTTGGAATAAAAGGGAGAAAAGAAAGAAAGAAAGAAAGAAAGAAAGAAGATAAAATAAAATAAGGTTATTAAAATAAAAAAATAAATAATTATTAAGAAAAATAAAATTTTTTTAAGTATTAAAAAAAAAAAAAGACATACAGAACCCTAGGACAAATGGTAAAAGCAAAGCTATACACACAAAATCACACACAGAAGCATACATATACACACTAACAAAAAGAGAAAAAGGGGAAAAAATAATATATCTTTGCTCCCAAAGTCCACCTCCTCAATTTAGGATGATTCGTTGTCTATTCAGGTGTTCCACAGAAGCAGGGTACATCAAGTTGATTGTGGAACTTTAATCCGCTGCTTCTGAGGCTGCTGGGAGAGATTTCCTTTCTCTTCTTTGTTCGCACAGCTCCCAGGGTTCAGCTTTGGATTTGGCCCCGCCTCTGCGTGTAGGTCGCCGGAGGGCATCTGTTCTTCGCTCAGACAGGACGGGGTTAAAAAGCAGCTGCGGGGTTCCCTGCTAGGCACAGTGGTTGAGAGTCTGCCTGCCGATGCAGGGGACACGTGTTCATGCGTGCCCCGGTCCGGGAAGATCCCACATATGCCACGGAGCGGCTGGGCCCGTGAGCCATGGCCGCTGAGCCTGCACGTCCGGAGCCTGTGCTCCGCAACGGGAGAGGCCACAACAGTGAGAGGCCCGTGTACGAGGAAAAAAAAAAAAAGGAGCAGCTGCTTCGGGGGTTCTGGCTCACTCAGGCCGGGGGGCGGGAGGGGCACGGAGTGCAGGGCGAGCCTGCGGCGGCAGAGGCCGGCATGACGTTGCACCAGCCTGAGGTGCGCCGTGCGTTCTCCCGGGGAAGTTGTCCCTGGATCATGGGACCCTGGCAGTGGCGGGCTGCACCGGTTCCCTGGAAGTGGGGTGTGGAGAGTGACCTGTGCTCGCACACAGGCTTCTTGGTGGCGGCAGCAGCAGCCTTAGCGTCTCATGCCCGTCTCTGGGGTCCGCGCTTTTAGCCGCGGCTCGTGCCCGTGTCTGGAGCTCCTTTAAGCAGCGCTCTTAATCCCCTCTCCTCGCGCACCAGGAAACAAAGAGGGAAGACAAAGTCTCTTGCCTCTTCGGCAGCTCCAGACCTTTTCCCCGACTCCCTCCCGGCTAGCCGTGGCGCACTAACCCCCTGCAGGCTGTGTTCACGCCGCCAACCGCAGTCCTCTCCCTGCGCTCCGACCGGGTGAGCAGACAAGCCTCTCGGGCTGGTGAGTGCCGGTCGGCACCGATCCTCTGTGCGGGAATCTCTCTGCTTTGCCCTCCGCACCCCTGTGGCTGTGCTCTCCTCCGCGGCCCCGAAGCTTCCCCTCTCCGCCACCCGCAGTCTCCGCCCGCGAAGGGGCTTCTAGTGTGTGGAAACATTTCCTCCTTCACAGCTCCCTCCCACTGGTGCAGGTCCTGTCCCTCTTCTTTTGTCTCTGTTTTTTCTTTTGCCCTACCCAGGTATGTGGGGAGTTTCTTGCCTTTTGGGAGGTCTGAGGTCTTCTGCCAGTAGATGTTCTGTAGGAGCTTTTCCACATGTAGATGTAATTCTGATGTATTTGTGGGGAGGAAGGTGATCTCCGCGTCTTACTCCTCCACCATCTTGAAGCTCCTCCATAACCTGTTTTTTTAAAGGAAATATCTGGAGTTTCCCAACTGTAGTTAAAAATATGATGCAAATAGAATATTTTGAAGGTGAGAATTAAATGCACAGATCTTTGAATCTAGAAACCTGAGTTCTAGACCTGCAGTCACAACTCATCTGAGTAATTCTGGGCTAAGACCCTTAAACCACTGGGATATCAGCTCCTACCTGAGGGATTCGAGCTGCTAACAGTAGTAAGGATAGTAATGAGAAATATTTATTGAGCCCTTAAAAAGTTCCATGTTTTATATGTAGTATTTATTTAAATCCCCTATACATTGGTATGGCTGGTAATGTTTCCCATCACATAAATGAAGAAACGAAGGTTCAGAACGGTTAAGGCACTTGTCTAAATCCACACAAGTGGTCATTGGCTGAGCCAAGATCAGTTAATCTACCTCCAGAATTCACACTTTACTGCTTCCTCAGTGATTCCAGTGGTCTCACCTTTAATTCTATGTTGATCAAATGCTAAAACAAGATAAATTGAAGAAAACAAAAAAAGAAAACATTCCAATATCCTTTTATTTGTCTACAAGCAGAGAGTTGATAACATAGGAAGATATAGATTTGTTACTGTTGGTCCTCCAGTCCATCATAATGGATGTTTCCATTCCATTATGGTTATTCTCATCCTCCTGATAAAAATCAGTCCTTTAAAAAAATATATTTATATGGAAATCTTTTCCATCAGACCCATAATTAACAGCTGTAGGACAATGCATTCTTTATCACACATTTCTAATTTTCTTCCATGTTTTTAAAGATTTCCCTAAATACCAGATACCTTGATAGACAGTGATGGTGTTATTTCTTGCCCTTCAGGATAGAGTTTGTCAATGAAAAGATGGGATATAAAATTAAATCAGAAAGACAGAATATAATAAGGAGTGATTTGCAGAATAGTTCACTGTTTTGTGCTGCTCCAAAGACTGGAAAAAAAATCGCAGATGACTTTGCTGAATTAGGCTTGATGTCTCTGTGTCAATAGTTAGACTTTCCTGCTTTAAGGTAGACCACTCTTGGTGGCATTCAGGCATTTTCGTCTGCTTATCCACCTCTTCACGGCTCCATATCTTATTCAGGACCAGAATAATTGGCTGTTGCCTAAGGAGAAAGTTCAGGGCCATTGGGAATGCTCCCATCTCTCAAATTTTGAAATCTAAAATTTTTTAACCAAGACTTTCAACTTGTTACCTAGAGTAAGCAGATACAAATGCTCCTGGCAAAAATAACCTGAATTGTTTAGAAAGTCCCTTCAAATTAATTTAAATATAAAGGGTGTTTAGTTCAAGTTCTATGTTAACTCCAAGTGTTCAGTCCAGATATTTAGAAGTTGCCATTAGAGCTTCTTTATTTCACCCAAAACTTTGGGCTCTCCTTACGGTGGCAGAATGGTTGCCGGTGATGCTAGGCTGATGTCCTAGCCACTCAGTAACCCTAGTGGAATGAAGACTCCCCTCCTACTGTTCTAAAAAAAGGACTCAAGGTTGAGTCTTATTAACTCTTATTGCTCTCACTTGACTCATGTACCCATCTCTATAGAAGCCACCGTGTCCAAGTGGATGCAATATTTTGCTGAACATGGCCTGAGTCATATGCCCATCTTTGGAGTCAGAGATGGAGAAATTTGGACTTGAAAGTAGGAGAGGTTTAGTCTCCAAGGAAAATTAGATGCCTTTACCAAAAGAATAGGTAACAAATGCTAGATATGCAAAAATAGTGGATGTCCATGATATAACTTTGTGGCCCAAAAGATTCCTCTTCTATCTTCTGCAACCTGGTGGCTCAATTGAAATGACTTTTCTCTAGGCTGACTGATCAGTAGTTGAGCAGAAAATTTCCTGTCTCACCATTTCTCCAGTGTCTCAGGAAGACAACATGCTTTTAATCATCCACTGGGAGAAATGTGACATTTTAATGACAATTTTAGTGTATCATTCTACCATGGTTGGTAATTTTTAACCCCTGTGTCATTTGTCACTTTTCTACATCAGCTTTTCTGAAAACACTAGCCTCAAATGACAGCCTAAAAGGGAAGCTGCTTGTTAATTTTACAACTTTAAATAGATGGAAAGACCAGAGCTTAAGACAAAAGAATTTGTCTGAGGAGGCCAGGTTGTCACTTGTTTCTCATCATCATGTGGGGTCAGATGGGTCTTTTTCCTAGTGGATCTCCATGAAGTTCATGACCTAATGAGCTCAGTGGGAGGCAGCTCAGGCTAAACAGAACCCCTGAGAGAATGAGTTATTGCTGTTACAGCCCACAGACGTGCATAGAGCTGAGGTAGGGTGCAGTGGGTCCACGTACTGTTGCCAGTTTCCTACAGTGACATCACTTGACTGCTTTTTTTATTGCTAAGTACACTATCGAATATAGAGTTAAACAAGAACACCCTAAACATTATTTGTTATGGTAATGCACAATGCCTAGATATAAAGCGCAGTCCTTTTGAAAATTCCCCCACCACACACACACACTTGGTACAATACATTGCACACAGTAGTAACTCAGTAAGTATTCTCTATCTTGAATGAGTGCATATTACATGAGCTCTTAGAGTATGTCCTTGGGGTGCCCTCCTAAATGATGCCCCCGCTTCTTAGTACTGGTGCTCAGTCAGAATGTACCATTGTAGCCCTACCAGCTGTTGAGGGCCTGTGCATATTCTGATTAGGTTGAGGTGTCCTTTCAGTGCCCATACTATATTATTGTAAAATACTGTGTACATCACGCCTGCCTCTTCTTCACCAGGCATTCAAAGTAAGCTCATTAAACACTGCTTTTCTCATGTACTGATTCTCTCTTAAGCCTCTTTTCTATCAGTTTTATATGTATCTTTTGCCCCATGATGACTCTGAGGGGTTTATGATTCACGCTAAGATGCCACTGTACCTTGTGATACTTTTCAGAGGATACGAACAGTGGAGATATAATGCCTGAATCCGAAGACTTCCGTCCCTGGTGATAGGTGATGTCAGGAAAACCAAATCTCTGGTTTCAAAGACTTCCTCTTGCCCTTCTCATAACACAGTCAGCAAGGTCCTACTTTTCCAGGACACTAAGCCAGCTGAGCTCCCACGCTTTCCCTGCTGGAATTCTCATCATCCCCCTCCTTAGCATTAAGAAATGAAATAGCCGTGTCTCGTGATCAGGAGGACTGAAGGTGTCTGCAGGTGGAGAGAGACGGTACCTTCATTAATGTTTTAGGCTAAAAATATCAATCCTGAGATCTAACACTTGCATTCTTTATACTTTAAAGACATGTACTCTTTAAACAAAGGAATTTAAAATACACGAAATTTAAAATCCTAAACCTGCCAGCTGTGTCCATGTCTCTACCCCAGGAATTTCAGCCCTTCCATTACTATTAAGTACGGGCAGAGGAGCATACGTGATTAATTTTAGAATGGCTATTGGGAGATTCCTAGATATAAAACAGGACTTTTTTAGCTCACACATTCTAAACAAACCATGAGTATTCATGTTGAACTCAGTGGCATCTCCTAGAGTTGCAGACTCTTGAAAGTGAGGGAGATACTGGTTAGTTCCACATTGCAAATGGTCCAGATGGTATATAAATGAAGTGAATATTGATATTAACACATCAGAGGGCTCTATAGCCTTTGCTGATGGGCTGTGCAGCAGAAGGTTTGAGGTGTGTGAAAGGGCCACCAGCAACTCCATCAACCACAGCAGTGCAGTGACACAGGATCCCAAAGCATAGGAGGGGCCTCCTTACATTGCACCATCATCGGGCACCTGGGAGCTAGTTCTGGGTCAGCTTCTGGAGAGAAGCAAACAATTTTTAGTTGAGGCAATGGAGGAGAGCTTGTAATGAAAGGTTTTCTACAACCTCATTAAGGTTCGTCTGTCACAACTTAACCCCCACACACCTGTACCTTAGTGGAAACGCTCTGCTTACTGCCATCTAAGGCCATTCCTGATTTGGTTCAGACTTCCCACTCCTGCATCTATACAACCATATCCTCACCCATGGCAAACCCAGCACCAGACTCCACTTCCTTCCATCATGGCCTCTCAGAACCTGACCAACCAAGTTGACTATAGTGACACCCTCCTCTCAGATACTATACCTATGCCTCTACCACACACTCCATTTTGTTATCCCAAAGTTTAGTTATTCTTATAACACTTTTATAATTGTTGCCATGTCAGTGAACCATCTGGGGCATATTCACTTTAAACAAATTGAAATAGGACTCACTTTTTAAAACTTTAAGTGAAGTAATTTTAAAAGAATATACCACTACTAAAAATAGAAAAGCGTTTCACTTGCCATAAACAGAAGGTATCTATGGAAATAAATACAGCAGGAGCCAAAAAATGTAATTAAATTTTAGCTATACTGGGCCAGCCTGGGTCTCTCAGCCTGAGGCTTCTTCTCTGGGCGGCATAGACGGAGACAAACCAAGTATGAGAAGAACTCAGAGGGCACCCTAGCATGAAAGTGAGGATTTCTTCTGAAAGTAGTCAGAAGGATGGAAAGCAAAGTGGCTTTCTTGATTCTTGAGACCACCATCTTATGATGCATTTCCTGTATTGCCAGTTATTCTTTGGCATGCATTTTAATCTCTCCACAAGTTTATAAACTCCCTGATGATAGGACTGGTCCTAAAGATCTTGGTTTCCCTTTCTACCTGCAAGGTTCTTGATCCTGATGATTTGTTAGTAACTACAGGAGCTGAGTTGAAAGATAAGTAGGGTTAAAAAAAAACCCTAATATTTTTGGCAGTGATTCTACCTCATTCAGCTAGCAACTCTTTGGTTGGTGTTGGCAATGTAAGTGCTGGGCATATGGTGGTGAATAAGGTGGTGAATAAACAGAAAAAAAGGAGAAAAAATATATTCTGGCAATAATAAGATGAACACACATCATGAAATAGATTTGTTTTTAGGTTTGACAGATGGTTCAAGTCTTATTTCAATGCTAAATGTATTACTCTAAATCCAGAGAAAATTACTTTACCAGAATGAAAAAAATAGAATGATAGATCATGAAAGGCCAGTGGCCCTTTATTCAGTTTACTGGGTAGTACTAAAAATATTGTTCACTGGTCACCTTCCTTTCAGGCTCTGGCATGAGGAACCTGCAGCTTATTCCATGACACGTGTGATCATTAAAGGAGATTTATTTGGAAATAGACAGTATGTGGAGACATTCCTTCAGCCTTTTTTCGTTTTTTTTTTTCAGCTGGGCCATATTTTTCCATCTGTCAGCTCAGAACTCCCAGATTGCAGGGTCACAATAATGGGAAACATGTGCACAGTGCTTGCTAACTGTGTGCCAGATGCATTTCCAGTACTCTCAATATATATTAATGATTTGAGTCCTTAAAAGAATCCAACGAGTAAGGATATTAGTTTTCTTTTGCCATCATGATGAATTACCACAACCTTAGCTTAAAATGACACAGATTTATTATCTTACAGTTCTGTAGGTCAGAAGTCTGAGTTGGATCTCATGGGGCTAAAATCAGTGCCTGGCAGGGCTGCATTCCTTCTGGAGGCTCTAGGGGAGAATCCATTTCCCTGGTCATTCGGGTCGTGGCAGAATTGAGTGTCTTCAGTGGTGGGACTGAGGTCTCCATGTCCTTGTTGTCTAATGGCTTAGCTCCCAGAGGCCACCCACATTTCTTGATTCTTGCCCTCTTCCTCCATCTTCATGCTTTGAATTTCTCCTGCCTCTTCTCTCTTTGCATCTCCCTCTCCTGCTCTTCCGCCTTCCTCTTCCACTTTAAGGACTCCCGTGACTAAATTGTATCCACAAAGATAATCCAAGATAATTGTCCCATTTCAAGGTTCATAATCTTACTCACATCTGAAAAGTCCCTTTTGCCATGTAAAGTAACATAGTCACAAAGTCTGGGGATTAGGGTGTGCACATCTTTGGGAGGGGTCATTATTCTCCCTGTTACATAAAGTACTACTGTTACCCCTATTTTGCAAGCAGGGACTACTCTCTGAAATAATGACAGAAATAGCAACCCACAAGTTCCCCTTGTTCTTGAGATTCCCCACCATGGCAGGGGCCTCCCCTACCAAATTTGCTTTCATGGAGAATCTGACATCCAGGTATTTGCACTTTAGTTTGACCGTGTGACAAGCTATGACCGGTTTCAGAACTATTTGCATTAGAACACATTTGTAATTAAGACATGAAAGGCATTCTCTTCTTGTAAAGAGATTTTAAGCAGCAGTTTTATTAGAGAAGTTATTTTGCGCCTTTTTAATTACTTCCTGTTAGCATCCATATACTCCATCTATACTGGAAATTGCCCTAGTGAGTTCTAAAGGAATTTTCAGAGACCCACTTCTCATTCATCCACCTGACCTCTAAGGACCTCTAAGAAAGCATGGCTGAATCTCTCTACCCTCCTGCTTTTTCCCTTGTCTCCGTATTACAGATGTCTCCTGGAGTTTCATGATTCAGTATCTCAAACCCATACAGTGAGCTTCAGGAGGGAGACAGCCTTATTTTTCTGGTTCATCACCTTATTTTCATCACAAAGCACAGAGTCTGCCTTAGAGGAGTGTGGTTGGTGACTTCTGACCTGGCTTCCAGTGATACCCCTGACTTAGTATTCACCTCCTTGTGTAATCCCCTACCCTTGAATGTAGGAAGGACCTAGTTAGTGCCTTGCTTCTGACAGTAGCAGAAAAATGGGGTGTCACATTTATGATTACGTTACAAAAGATTTTGACCCCTCTCTTGCTAGCAGACTCTCACTCTTGTTTTCTTGGCTTACATGTTCAATTAAAAGGCTGCCATATTGGAGAAGCCCATGGAGCAAGAAACTGAGGGTGGCTTCTCGACAACAGCTTACAAGGAACTTGGGGATGCCAAAAACGACATGAGCTTGGAGGTAAGTCCTTCCCCAGTCAAGCCTTGAGATGACTATAGCCACAGATGCCTTCTTTACAGTCTGTGAGAGATTCTGGAGCAGAGGACCCAGGTAAGCTGTGCCCAGATATCTGACCTAAAGAAAATGTGAGATAATCAATGTTTATTGCTTTAAGCCACCCAGGTTTGGATTTTTTTTTTTTTGACAGGAAAGTAGGATTTATTGGTGGGCATGTATGAGGAGGGGATGGCATCAAGGCTCTCAGTGCAGGGCCCGCCATGTGTCCAGGGGCCACAATTAGGGATGTGTTTGACCCCACAGCCATCTGGGATGAGCCGCTTTTCTGCCACAATGTTTTCAAATTCATCTATATTAAGCTTAGTGAATCCCCACTTCTTGGAAATGTGGCTCTTCTGGTGGCCAGGGAACTTGACCTTGGCCCTGTGTAGGGCCTCAATCACATGCTTCTTTTTCTGCAGCTTGGTGCAGATTCACATTATGATTTGGCCAATATGGACCCTGGCCACTGTGCCCTGGGGCTTTCCAAAGGCACCATGCATACCTGTCTGGAGCCTAGATTGGGGACAGCATGCCAGTCACAAATGACTACTGGAAAGGGCTGTTTCCAAGGTCCATTAGAGCAACCCTTACAGGCACTACTGAGGAGACTGTTCTTTGCAGCCATTACATGCCAGACCCCCATGTAGAAAAGAGCACGGTTGGCTTACTTGGCTGCAAATGGATCATTTTTTATGCGGCAATAGATTACTAACACAAGTAGGCACTCAATGGGTATTCGAGGAATGACTGAATGAAGAAGACTAGGCACAGGTATTTACTTATTCTTTGTTCAGTTGATAGAGGGTTCATAATGACAGTGAGAAGTCTGGATTTGAAGATGTTTGGATAACACTGTAGTTGGCTGTAGCCAAGCTGCTAGAGCAGTTCAAATTTAGACACCTTAGGAATCCTAGAAGATGTTCCATTGCTTAATCCCTTTCTCCTATGCTAAAGCAGAACATTTTTCATCAAGGAGCTTAGAATCAGATGCTTAGAATCTTCTGCCTCAATCTCTGTTTGTCCTCATGTATGCATATTTCAGGAAAAACTCTGTAGCCAGGAGAACCCTGCAAACTCCATGTAGTTGGCCCTGGGCAGAGCTGCTTACTTGTTTATCTGATATCTTTATTTATACTGTCATGAATAAGTTCATTAGCCTCCTCCCCATTTTCTGTTGTGATTAGCTATATAATATTAGTGAAGACAGATCCTGAAGCACTTCCGGGGATGGAGAGAGGTATGACTTATTTTTCTAACAATATGTATATTGACTATCCATATGAAAAATCAGTGCATTAGAAACAAAATGTGTCATTCCTAACAGGAGCACAGACTCGATGTCAGGTCTGCGGGATGCAGCTGAAATACAGAAATCAGCTGTAGGATTTACTAATGCAGTCCTTGAAACAGAGGAATACAGCATATGAAAATTCAGTTGGTGAAAGTGAGGGGATGGGAAAAGATATTCCATGCAAATGGAAATCAAAAGAAGGCTGGAGTAGCAATACTCATATCAGATAAAATAGACTTTAAAATAAAGAATGTTACAGGAGACAAGGAAGGACGCTACATAATGATCAAGGGGTCAATCCAAGAAGAAGATATAACAATTTTAAATATATATGCACCCAACATAGGAGCACATCAATACATGAAGCAACTGCTAACAGCTATAAAAGAGGAAATTGACAGTAACACAATAATAGTGGGGGACTTTAACACCTCACTTACACCAATGGACAGATCATCCAAAATGAAAATAAATAAAGAAACAGAAGCTTTAAATGACACAATAGACCAGATAGATTTAAATGATATTTATAGGACATACCATCCAAAAACAGCAGATTACACTTTCTTCTCAAGTGCTTACGGAACTTCTCCAGGATAGATCACATCTTGGGTCACAAATCAAGCCTCAGTAAATTTAAGAAAATTGAACTCCTATCAAGCATCTTTTCTGACCACAATGCTATGAGATTAGAAATGAATTACAGGGGAAAAATCGTAAAACACACAAACACCTGGAGGCTAAACAATACATTACTAAATAACCAAGATATCACTGAAGAAAGCAAAGAGGAAATCAAAAAATACCTAGAGACAAATGACAATGAACACACAATGATCCAAAACCTATGGGATGCAGCAAAAGCAGTTCTAAGAAGGAAGTTTATAGCAATACAAGCCTACCTCAAGAAACAAGAAAAATCTCAAATAAACAATCTAACCTTACACCTAAAGGAACTAGAGAAGGAAGAACAAACAAAACCCAAGTTAGCAGAAGGAAAGAAATCATAAAGATCAGAGCAGAAATAAATGAAATACAAACAAAGAAAACAATAGCAAAGATCAATAAAACTAAAAGCTGGTACTTTGAGAAGATAAACAAAATTGATAAACCATTAGCCAGACTCATCAAGAAAAGGAGGGAGAGGGCTCAAATCAATAAAATTGGAAATGAAACAGGAGAAGTTACCTGTACGCCGCAGGAATACAAAGCATCCTAAGAGACTACTACAAGCAACTCTATGCCAAAAAAATGGACAACCTGGAAGAAATGGACAAATTCTTAGAAAGGTATAACCTTCTAAGACTGAACCAGGAAGAAGCAGAAAATATGAACAGAACAATCACAAGTAATGAAATTGAAACTGTGATTAAAAATCTTCTAACAAACAAGAGTCCAGGACAGATGGCTTCACAGGTGAATCCTATCAAACATTTAGAGAAGAGCTAACACCCACCCCTCTCAAACTCTTCCAAAAAATTGCAGAGGGAGAAACACTCCCAAACTCATTCTATGAGCCCACCATCATCCTGATACCAAAACCAGGCAAAGATACTACAAAAACAGAAGATTACAGACCAATATCACTGATGAATATAGATGGAAAAATCCTCAACAAAATACTAGCAAACAGAATCCAACAACACATTAAAAGGATCATACACCATGATCAAGTGGGATTTATCCCAGGGATGCAAGGATTCTTCAATATATGCAAATCAATCAATGATACACCATATTAACAAATTGAAGAATAAAAACCATATGATCATCTCAGTAGATGCAGAAAAAGCTTTTGACAAAATTCCACACCCATTTATGATAAAAACTCTCCAGAAAGTGGGCATAGAGGGAGCCTGCCTCAACATAATAAAGGCCATATATGACAAACCCACAGCAAACATCATTATCAATGGTGAAAAACTGAAAGCATTTCCTCTAAGATCAGGAAAAAGACAAGGATGCCCACTCTCACCACTATTATTCAACATAGTTTTGGAAGTCCTAGCCATGGCAAGCAGAGAAGAAAAAGAAACAAAAAGAATACAAATTGGAAAAGAAGAAGTAAAATTGTCACTGTTTGCAGATTACATGATACTATACATAGAGAATCCTAACGATGCTACCAGAAAACTACTAGAGCTAATCAATGAATTTGGTAAAGTTGCAGGATACAAAATTAATGCACAGAAATCTCTTGCATTCCTATACACTAATGATGAAAAATCTGAAAGAGAAATTAAGGAAACACTCCCATTTACCATTGCAACAAAAAGAATAAAATACCTAGGAATAAACCTACCTAGGGAGACAAAAGACCTGTATGCAGAAAACTATGACACTGATGAAAGAAATTAAAGATGATACCAACAGATGGAGAGATATACCATGTTCTTGGATTGGAAGAATCAATATTGTGAAAATGACTATACTACCGAAAGCAATCTACAGATTCAATGCAATCTCTATCAAATTACCAATGGCATTTTTTATGGAACTAGAACAAAAAATCTTAAAATTTGTGTGGAGACACAAAAGACCCCAAGTAGCCAAAGCAGTCTTGAGGGAACAAAACAGAGCTGGAGGAATCAGACTCCCTGACTTCAGACTATACTACAAAGCTATAGTCATCAATACAATATGGTACTGGCACAAAAACAGAAACATAGATCAATGGAACAAGATAGAAAGCCCAGAGACAAACCCATGCACCTATGGTCAACTAATCTATGACAAATGAGGCAAGGATATACAATGGAGAAGAGACAGCCTCTTCAATAAGTGGTGCTGGGAAAACTGGGCAGCTACGTGTAAAAGAATGAAATTAGAACACTCCCTAATACCATACACAAAAATACACTCAAAATGAATTCAAGACCTAAATGTAAGACCGGACACTATAAAACTCTTAGAGGAAAACATAGGAAGAACACTCTTTGACATAAATCACAGCAAGATCTTTTTTGATCCACCTCCTAGAGTAATGGAAATAGAAACAAAAATAAACAAATGGGACCTAATGAAGCTTAAAAGCTTTTGCACAGCAAAGGAAGCCATAAACAAGACGAAAAGACAACCCTCAGAATGGGAGAAAATATTTGCAAACAAATCAACAGACAAAGGATTAATCTCCAAAATATATAAACAGCTCATGCAGCTCAATATTAAAGAAACAAACAACCCAATCCAAAAATGGGCAGAAGACCTAAATAGACATTTCTCCAAAGAAGACATACAGATGGCCAAGAAGCACATGAAAAGCTGCTCAACATCACTAATTATTAGAGAAATGCAAATCAAAACTACAGTGAGGTATCACCTCACACCAGTTAGAATGGGCATCATCAGAAAATCTACAACAAATGCTGGAGAGAATGTGGAGAAAGGGAACCCTTTTGCCCTGTTGGTGGGAATGTAAATTGATACAGCCACTATGGAGAACAGTATGGAGGTTCCTTAAAAAAACTAAAAATAGAATTACCATATGATCCAACAATCCCACTACTGGGCATATATCCATAGAAAACCATAATTCAAAAAGACACATGCACCCCAATGTTCATTGCAGCACTATTTACAATAGCCAGGTCATTAAAGCAACCTAAATGCCCATTGACAGACAAATGGGTAAAGAAGATATGGTACATATATACAATGGAGTATTCCTCAGCCATAAAAAGGAACGAAATTGAGTCTTTTGATGAGACGTGGATGGACCTAGAGACTGTCATACAGAGTGAAGTAAGTCAGAAAAAGAAAAACAAATATCATATATTAATGCATGTATGTGAAACCTAGAAAGATGATATAGATGAACCGGTTCGCAGGGCAGAAGTAGAGACTCAGATGTAGAGAAAAAACGTATGAACACCAAGTGCGGAAAGCCATGGCGGGATGGGGATGGTGGTGTGATGAATTGGGCGATTGGGATCGACGTGTATACACTGATGTGTATAAAATTTATGACTAATAACCTGCTGTATAAAAAAATAAATAAAATTAAATTTAAAAAATTTTTAAAATGTCAATGTAAACAAAAACGTGAAAAAAAGAAAAAGAAAATTCAGGGGCTTCCCTGGTGGCGCAGTGGTTGAGAGTCTGCCTGCTGATGCAGGGGACACGGGTTCGTGCCCTGGTCCGGGAAGATCCCACAAGCCGCGGAGTGGCTGGGCCCGTGAGCCATGGCTGCTGAGGCTGTGCGTCCGGAGCCTGTGCTCCGCAACAGGAGAGGCCACAATAGTGAGAGGCCTGCATACCGCAAGAAAAAAAAAAAAGAAAGAAAATTCAATTGGAAGTCTAACTTAGGATTTCTTTCAACCTTGGCTTAGTCTTGAATGGTTAAACGAATTGACACAATAAAGTGGGTGAAGGACTAATCTGAGGACACATTCTCAATAATTTATAGCACCCAATCAAGTCGTTCCACTGGCTGTAAACGTAGCAGCAGAAGCAAGCGTCCAAACAAAGATCTGCTTAGTAGACTCTGCCTTCAGCCACCCGTCAAGTCACCAGTTTGTTCTGAGACCCTTGACTCTTGTGCACAAGCTTATTTTCTCCAACAATCTGAAACTCATCAGCCCTTCCTCTGGCCTCCATTTCAGCATCTTAGCTATAGAGAAGGGGACTAGATTGCTCAAAGTTGGGGGACATTCATTCAAAAACTAAAAATAGGACAAATACACCAAAATGGATGTGGTGTTATCTGATTTTTTAAAATTGTGCTTTTTGCACGAGTCATCTTGGAATAATTTAGAAACAATATGATGATGGTAGACATTGTTTTGACCCTTCCGAAAATTTTTTACCTTGTTTATTCATTTACACCCTCATCCACAAACTCCTTCTTGTAGTTTACCAGGAAGGTATGCGTTAAGTCCCTGTAGTAAAAGGAGATTGAGGTCCCCCCCGCCCCCGGCCAGTCCTGAGAGGCTGGGTTGAAATGGGTAAGAAGAAACATCTGGTGACCCTTTCAGCCATTAGTGCATCAGCACAAGGACAGTGGGTCAGGACTTAGATCTTTGTCAATATTTTTACTTGGTACAGTCTAACTCCTTTAAGGCTGGGGATTAGAGGCCCTAGAAAAGTCCCTGGAGAATAAACTAGAGCTATAAGGAAGTGAGAGAAGGAATATGTAACTGCTAAAGCAGAAGCCCCTGCTCCAGGGTCTCTGCTTTCACCAGGGCAGATGGAAGGGTCAGCAGGTCTTCCTTCTAGACCCTCCTCACCTGAGGGTCTGGTCTCTTTTCATCAGAGTATTTCCCTCTCCCTCTCTGTCACCAGTGGTCCATTTGGGGCACCACTAATTTCTAGTCTAACTGTACAGGGAATAATACATTTTTGCATTATTTCCCTCTCACTCACATCTATATAGCCCAAAGCACTTCTGCCACATCAGCTCCTTTGATTATCACCAAAGCCTTCTGTGGTGGAGGGGGTTTATGTCCATTCCATAGGTGAGAACACAAGTCAAGGAGTTTGCTCAAGTACCTGCAGCTATGTTGAAGGGTCAGCAGGAAACCCAGGTCATCCAGCAACGAGAGCAGTGTCAAGGCTGGGACTAGGGTGAGGCAAGTGAGGTATTCACATTGCACCAAAAAACTCAGTGATCAAGACAACTAAAATTTTAATGCAAAATTTCTAAAAATCAAAAATAGCACAATTTTAAATAAAGAGAGGTTCACTGCTAGTGATTTTTTTTCTTTTTTTGTTTTTGCCTCAACTACAGTATGGCTGGTAAAGCACTATCTTTTCACCTCCTGTTGTTTCCCAGCTTCTCAGTGCTCCCAGTGACCTGCTGTTGTGCTCTGTCCTGAAGCACGTCCTGCTGGTCTGCTCCATGTCGGCATGGGCAGCCTCAGGAAACGGCTGCTTACTCCTGCTACTGCTATTCTGGCCAGCTCTCTTCTCCTGCCTTACCAGCCCTTGTCCAGGTGGAGAATAGCTTAGTAAAATCTCTTCCTTCAGAATGGGGTTCAGATCTATGAAAATCAGAGGTGAAATAACATTTGTTCTTTAAGATGCTGTTGTCACCACCTGAAGACTGGCATCTGCAAAGCTGCTGTCACAGTTCTACAAATAGGGAGGAAAGGAGCCAATGTCCCAAAGTACATCCTGTCTGCAGGACACCATGAGACATAGCAGAGTTGTCAAAGGGCACAAATTCTGAAGCCAGACTGTCTGCTCCAAATTCTGGTCCAAGCACTTGCTAGCTGTGTGGTTTTGGGTGAATTATTCACCCTCAAACCGGGATATTAATAGGGTCCACCTAGTGAGGTTGATATGAAGAATAATACATGCGAAGTGCTTAGAACTGTGCCTGACACATAATGGACATTCAGTACATGTCAGCAATTGTTATAGTTACTTAATTTTATGCTCACAATAACTCAGTGAGCTGGTCATGTTATGACCAGGATTAGTAAATTTAAGTAACCCATTCAAGAAATTCTGGCAAAATGGAAGGAGATGACACCTGAACTGCCATTTTCATAGAAACCCATAGAACACATTTGATTCTTTTAAGAGAAGAAAAATGTGCTTTTTACTCAGAATGGTTCCAGTTTTCTGTTTTATTGGAAATTAAATAAAGAGCAAGAGCTTGTGATAAGGCCAAGAAATTTTTTGTTTTGTTTTGCTTTTATTTGAAGACTGGTCAGGTTTGTATCTTATTTCATGAGCTTTAAAAAAAATCATCCTTAACTAATAATTTGGAACAAAAGGTTACTTTACCTTCAACAATCTAAATTGCTCCTGTTTCTAACCTGTCTGTTGAAGAGTATTGTTTTCAGTCTTCTTCAGACCTTCGTGCCTTTAAAATTGCTGGTATGTAAGCAGCACACTTTCTCTCTGTCTCTTGTTGGAACCCTGCACTAACATTGATGTAATGTACACACACTTATCACCTGCTCCACAAACCATCCCCAAATACTGTCAAATAGTGCAGGACACCGTCAAGAGGCTCTACACAGCAACAGAGAAGTGTTGATCTTGTTTTTCATTTCCCTTGATAGATTCTGCTCTGCCTAAAAGCCAAGCAAATTAAAAACATACATTGAAGAGCTTGAAGAATTACATAAATCAAAATAATATTATCTAAGTGAAACCCCCAAAAAAGAATCACATCAGAAACCAGTGTAATCGGAGCTATATGGAGGAGAGAGTTTAAAAGGGGGCGATGTATCCTGGTTTTAACAGAAGAGTTTCGCTAACATCATCATCCCCTTGAGAGGGAGAAAGATCAATTCTATCAACCCCTGGTAATGGGCATTTATATATCCATCCAGCTTATGATATTCTGTTATTTCCTATAGACTTGTGTGTGTGTGTGTGTGTGTTTTGGCTGTGCCACGTGGCATGTGGGATCTTAGTTCCCCGACCAGGGATGGCACCTGTACCTTCGGCACTGGAAGCGCGTAGTCCTAACCACTGGACCGCCAGGGAAGTCCCTCCTGTAGAGGTTAAATGTGGGTAATTCAGGTCTTTTTGTTTTGTTCCTTGTTAAATAAGAAGTAATGCTGCTCTTAAACACAAATGGCATTTTAAAAGTAACGTAGAGTTTGGTAATTTGTTCCTGAGTGGGAGAAAGAAGGATTGAGATATCTAGCAAGTGTTTTTATTATATGTGATTTTTAAAAATTGTGGTAAACTCCACATAATATAAAATCTACTATTTTAACCAGGTTAAAGTGTAAAATTCAGTGACATTTAGTACATTCATAATGTTGAGCAACCATCACCGCTATTGAGTTTCAGAATATTTCATCACTCCAAAGGAAATCCATATCCATTAGCAGTCACTTCCCATTCTTCTCTGCCCCAGGCACTGTTAACCTCCAACCTGCATTATGTCTCTTTGGACTTGTCTGGATATTTCAAGTAAATGGAATCATACAACATGTGACCTTTTGTGCCTAGCTTCTTTCAGTTAGTGTAATATTCTCAAGGTTCCTCCATTTTGTAGCCTGTACTAGCACTTTATTCCTCTCTATGACTGAATAATATTCCATCGTATGAGTACACCACACTTTGTTTACCCATTAATCAGTTGATGGACATTTGGGTTGTTGTCACCTTTGGTTATTGTGAATAGTGCTGCTATATATACTTGTGCTCAAGTTTTTGTCTGAACACCTGTTTTCAATTCTTTTGGGTATAGACCCAGGAGTGGAATTTCTGGGTCATAAGGCAAATTATTGTTTAACTTACTGAGGAACTGTCAAACTCCTTTCCATAGTGACGTCACCATTTTACGTTGTCATCTAGCAAGCTTTTGAAAAAAACTTACTAACACGATTTATGAAAATTATGGATATGCCTGTTCAAAAATGCATCCATTTTTCCAAGGACATATACGTGTCTAATATTTATCAAAAACCATGAATCAGTCAGATATAGACATCCCAGCTGTTCGAATGAGGTCTCCAGGAGTGAAGTAAAACTAACCCATCAAACTTTGTATTATCCATTGTTGAAGATGCAAACTATGATCAAGATCAACTGAATTCCTTTGCTCTGATTTTCAATCACTTAGCAATCTTGAGATGCCTGATAGGGTTTCCCAGGCATTTACTTATCAAGAGAGATAGCAAGGAGGATCCTTCTGGGACATGGACATGAACATGCCATTCCTAGAACAGTCTCCGTTTTTCCCATCTGATTTATTTCTCAGTCATGTGATGGGTTGTTATAAATCAGACAGCCAGAACTTAGTCAACCATCCCCACGTGAACTGCCAAATCATACATGGTTTCTCCTTTTTTTCATCATGTCTTAACATGTCTGAAGTCAATTGCTTCTTAGATTCCATGAAATGAAATGATTTTGATGAAGCAAGGCTCAGGTTTTTGACCCAGGACCTTAGTGACTCCATCGAGGTTTATTGAATTTGAGAGGCCAGGAATAAAATAGACCTATCCTGGCCTTATCTAGAATATCATGTGGATTATTTGCATATTGTTGCATACTATTACCTACTCCCCCCCACCCCACCCCACACACTTCTATCTCCAGCCACCCCCATCTCTGTCACCTGGGTAATTCTTTTACTCATCCTTCAAGACTTAGCACAGTCTCTTTCTCTGACATCTCCTACTGGGCTAAGTACACAGCCTTGTAACCTCACGGCATCCTCTACTTGTTTTTGTGTCTGTTCCAGAATATCAGAACGCCCATCTTATTACTGTAGTTGCCATAGAGCTTTGTTCTGTTGTATTCCAGAGGCTATGGTTCCTTTTACCAGCACCTGACAAATTTGTTCCTGAGGGAGAGTGGGAATCACCCACGGGAAAACTTGTTTCCACCACTGAAAGCAGTTCACAGCAGCAGCCCAAGTGTCTATGTGCAGGATAGCCTATTTTGGCCAACATAGTCCTTGATGGGATTTTTGCTTCAAATTTTCGGTTATGATTACCTTAGAGAAAATGATTAAGATCTTGTCTAAAACATGACCCCCAAAAGGAAAATTCTAAAGACCATCTAGTCTAGTAGCCTTCAGACTGGAGCCCACATACCTCAAGAGGTACACTGAAACTTCATAAGAGTTACCTAAGAATGAATAAGGAATTTCCAGATCCCTAACTTGTATCCTATAATAGAACAAGCTTGTGGTGGTCAAAACATCTGGTTGTTTCTCCTTTCTTACCTTCCCTTTTCACAGTCTCCTTCCTGCCACTTAGCAAAAGAAAAGCATACCTCCCATTCATCTAGCATGTTTTCGACTATTACATTGTACTTTTGGATGTACAAACCTCCAGACCAAAAACAAATGGACAATTTGAAATCCTGAAGTCCAGCTCTGTGTTTTTCCTTATCTTATACATGATTCTTTCAAGTGTAAAGCATGGAGTTAGATATGGGATAACTTGACTCATGTGGACATAGCCAGAATTCACATACACTTAAGAAAGAGAAGGCAGGAATGCTGATATTTCCTTCTAATAACCTCTCTTCTCCCATCCCTTGGCTATTGCTACAGAATGTGTCCCTCTGGGGAGGGGTTCCCTTTAGAGTGAAGCAAAGATAAAGATGATTGGTGAAAAGCACTGAAGGGGACTGTGCCTTATTTCAACATGGCCAAGTGCCATGTTTTATCCATTAGTGTTAAAATTAGTGTCAGGAAATGAGATGACCATCATGGGAAGGCATCTCAATGCAGTCATTTAAATCGAAAAGAGAAGGTTAGACTTTTCCTGCCGAAAAGTTAGTCTGGTTTTGCTGAAAATTAGGACTGCCTTTTTCAATAAGATTAGATGTGGATATTGTCTATAAAGTGATTGAGCTAAATCAGCAGCTCCAAAGTTATGGTGAAAATATCGAAAACAGAATAAGACAAAAGTGTTTTATAAAAAATATACACACTATATAAAATAGATAACTAATAAGAACCTACTACCTATTGTACAGCACAGGTAACTCTACTCAATACTCTGTAATGACCTATATGGGAAAAGAGTCCAAAAAATTGTGAATATATGTACATGTATAACTGATTCACTTTTCTGTACAGCAGAAACTAACACAACACTGTAAATCAACTATACTCCAATAAAAATTAATTTTAAAAAAAGCTAAGTTGCAATGTGGATCTGAAACTGTACTAAGTAACATTTTGTAACATTAAAATCAGTTGGTATATCTTGCAAAAAAAAATTGTACTGGCAAAGGTGAAATGTAACATTTCAATTTTCTCCACCCTTTCTGAGTAATAAACAGTTGTTTGAGTAATAAACAATTATGAAATTGTAATAAACAGTTCTTGAAGGAAAGCATAACAGGAAGTCATTCTTTTGTTAAAATATTGACATACTTTCAAATTGGTTGATAAATATTTACCTCTCTGAATCCTAGAGTGGACCTACCCCAGCCCTCCCCTGGGACCTGAGACCTGTAAGACTTCTTCATGATCCAGCAACCGTAAGGTTAATACCCTACACAATTAGGTGTCTGTAAGGCCCTGCTCTAGCACTGAGGCCTGCATCTAGTCCAATTGACTGGTTGACTACATATCTTACTATAAGCTAATATTTGGGTATCACTCCTAGTCATGAGTACATTTAATAGTCATTTTACAGAGCTTAGTAAACCTTCTGTGGTAAACTGAGAAATTACTCCAAAGATGGATAACAAACAATTTTGTAAGTAAGATTGTTCCCAATTTTTAAACTATTTCAACAAACTTGAAGGAGGGATCTGAGTTGCCAATTAATTGAACATAAAAGCAATTTTTGATGAGATATCACTGTGTGATTTTTAGCATGGAACTATAATGGGGTTTAAAGAGTTGGGTGAAATTGTTCTAATGAAACTTCCATTCTCAGCTACATATTTTTGAGAACAATATTTCTCAGGGCTTGCATTCCTAAAAATGAAAAATAGAAATAATATTGATGCTGGGCTACAATTTATTCTATAATTAAGCAATTCTCATTCACAGATACATGAGCTAATTAGGAAAAAACCTCATATATATGTATCATTCATGTAAATGCATTTTGAGTAAAAATTTATGTTTAAAAAATATCAGATTTTATGATGTGATCATGTTGTTTTGGTTAATTGTGTATTTCTAGTAGTTGTAATGACAATTCAATCCAGAAGAAAAAAATTTAACACACAGAACCTTAGAAAGAACCTTTGGAAAAAATAAATTTCACTTATATACATATTGTTATTACAGAGGAAATTTATATAATGATCAATAAAATATTTCTAAGCACAAAATATATTTATTTGGGATAAGATTCTTTATGGGAAGTAGAATGGGAGTAGGAGTCAAAGCTATAAAGGGACCATACCATATTTCTGCCTTTTAATGAAAAACTTTTTCATGTATTTAAAAACAGATGATGCTATACATCAAATTAATATGGGATTTATATTCTACTAGATACATTTAAAAGGCTAGCAAGATAAATTAATTCTTGTCCATACACCATTGCATTGGCCTTTCTGATGTTATCCTAAACAAGCATTGGATTTTTTCAAAGTCATTTACTGGATTTCTGAAGCAGTGCTGCGGCTCCCACTTCTCATACAGCCATGCATCAGGGTCAGTCAGCTTCAAGAAATTCTTCTAGTGTGGTCCAACTCCTCATTTTTCATACACCAAACTAAGGTTTAGGGAAGCTAGTTACTTATCTGATATCATACAACCTGCACATGATAGACTGAGATCCAGGATCCAGATCTGACTCTTGACCTGGCACCCTGTTTCTTAAACTACAACCAACACATTGAGTTCTAAATTAAAGTATTATTTTTTGAAAGAACTAATTATAAGCCAAAATGAACTGTTTTTATAAAGTCTTATACAAATTTAAACTAAAAATTTTCGCTTTAAGTTAACTATCTTAATGAATCGATAAGAATATTCTCTGACCTGAAACTAGTATTTTATTTATTTATTTTTTTAAATCTTCAGAAGTAATAGCAAAGTCTTTGGGAAACTGGAGGGCTCTATGGAGAAAACAGAGTCTTTGGGATATAGACCTGGGCTCAACTTCTTGTGTTTAGTTACCAGCCGTAGCCTTTTGGGTTATTTACCCAAATCTCCTGAGTTTGTTTCCTTTACCTGGAAAATGAAGATAAAAATCCCTGCCTGATGAGGGTAAGAATAAATGAGATTATGTATATAAGGTGAGTAACATGATACTTGGCGTGTATTAGGAAAGCAAAAACATGAGTTTTATTTTCTTCTGGATATTTCTCCCTATTTCTCTATCTCTAATTCCTAATGCATTTATCTGTTGTATTTTAGCCTCATGTCTTTGGACAATGTGAGAAATCAATACTTTAGTGGCTTAGAGAAGTGATTTTCAAGCTGTAAGCCCTAGGAGCTCTGAGTAGGTAAGGCAGTAGAGATGAGGGCTTGGAGAGAAAGAAAGTTGTGGAGCTCCAGTTCTTTCATTAACTTATATCAACGATTTTGTAGAACAAAATGCTGCCCTGCGCAGGGGTTGAGAGTCCGCCTGCCGATGCAGGGTACATGGGTTCGTGCCCCGGTCCGGGAAGATCCCACATGCAGTGGAGCGGCTGGGCCCGTGAGCCATGGCCTCTGAGCCTGCGCGTCCGGAGCCTGTGCTCCGCAATGGGAGAGGCCACAACAGTGAGAGGCCCGTGTATCACAAAAAAGAAAAAAAATGCTGCCCTGGGCTTCACTGGGCAGTTGAATTGAGAACTCCTGAAGGGACAGTCCTTAGCCCAATGTATCAGTGCTTGAAGGTGGAATTTATGGTACCGAGACTTTCTATTTAGGGATGTGTTGAGATGGGCTTAGAGATAAGGATGTTTGGCTGAAGTCAACAGTAAGTAGTGACAGGTGATTCAACTCCCATCAGAGTACAATACACAATACAGAGTATCCACGTAGATAGAGTGAAGCAACGTGGGATACACATGGGCTGAAGAAACTCAAGTATTTTGAGAACATTATGATGAGTTAAGTAACTGGCTTTAACTTCTGAGTATGGAAGCGGATGCTTGTTCTCATTCTCAATCACCCTGACATTTTATATGACGTCTGTTTATTGGTTGGGGCTTTTTCCTGTTTTGGTAGTTGGAAGATCATTTCAGTTTTTTATCCCCATTTACCAGGTAGAAGAGAGATTGATGGTGATCAGTCTTCTATTCATCTGTTAACTGAGAAAATTATGTCCTGGAGTTTTAGTAGAACAATTTGAAATCTTTGTTAACGTATTTTCTCTCTATGGCTTTGAAAATATTCCCATTTTGTCCTTTTTGTAATTGTGTTGTAGGCATTCTGTGCACCCTTGGCCTTTTCAAAAGGATGAACTTTTGTACTCCTTAAAAATGTAATGAAAACATTAAATAGCAATAGACTCATCATTAAATCAGCCAGAGAGTCTGACCAGGGTATCCTAAACCTAAACATGATTCATTAGCGAGCTTTGGAGAAAACATGTGCCCTTCTCTCCTACCATATCATACTCTGGAGAGGGTCCTGACCATTTCAGTAACTATCACAGAGCAGTTTTCCCCACTTCCTTTCTGAAGGTTCGTTGGTATTGAGGGATCATGATATGCTTCTTTTGTTCTCATTATTTTTCCTCTGCCATCTCAAACTTATATAACTTTTGTTTTCCCAGTTCTTTGGAAAGGTGATATTTTTATAGTGTTAATGCTCTTCTACTTTTGCAGACAATCCAGAACCCTAAAAAACCAAAATCATTCTGTCTAGCTATTTCTGGAAATTTCTGGGAGGTGTTCCATGTATAGCCACAAACAAGTGGTATCCACCACTTTCTTCCTATCTTGTACGCTCCTCTCTGCATACTCCTGACTGTGTATTTGCATACTAGGTTGGCAGGGTTCTTCTCCTTGTTTCCTGAGCATTTGGAAGAGTTGGGTAGGCAGCAGACATATCTACTCCTTAAAAACCAAGGTTGCAACTTAGTGAGGCCACTGTTCTGGGCCTGTGTCACCTACTTCGAATCAGGTGTGTGTGTGTGTGTGTGTGTGTGTGTGTGTGTGTGTGATTGTACTAGTGAGAGTGGATATGGTGAAGTAATAGGAGGGATATGGTTATATGTTTTGGGGAAACTTTCAATCACTTGCATTTGTGTAATGTTTCATATTTGAGGTTCTACCTTTATAGCTTTTCACTTGTATACTTCTGTGTAATACAGAAGAAAAGCATAAACTTCCCCATTACAAAATAAAATTGTCTTTTTTGGAAACTAAAACCGGAACACTGGCTGGAAAACAATATAGACTCTGGTTGGAGGAATTGATGATGAAAGATTAAGGGAGAAAAACAGGTGAAGATATAAATATATTTGGTGGTGAGACCTGTACCAATTGGGGTTTGGGAAGAAACACAGATGGCACATTTAAATGGAGTAATTTGAAGAGATTTAATAAAGGGACTATTTACAAAGGCATGGACAAGATTTAAGGAAACAAGGGACAGTGAAGTGCCTCGGGGCTGGTTAAAGTGAGGAGCAGCAAACACCACTAGATCTGAAGGGGCAAATGGAAGAAGCAGTGACCGGACCCTGGAAAGAGCAGCTGTATGGAGAGGCCCCCAGACAGGACCTGTTCTCTGAAGAAGAGACACAGTCAGCCCATGATAACCAGCCAGAGGAAAGCAGGGAATGAATACTGTCCCCTCATTCTCCTTCCACCCTCTGGTCTTCTGCCAGTGCCTCCAGAAAGCAGAGGAGTTGAAGAGGAGACAGCGAACCCATTGATACAGTCCAATTGGGTCAATCTCCCTGGGCGCTGGGCGTGGAGTAGGGTGGAGATGGACAGAGTGTGAATGAGGAGAAACAGGGTTGCCAACAGAGGATATTTATTCAAGACATCTCTGGTCCAATTTATGAGCAGCAGACTTTAAAAGAGATATTAGTGATAGACTATCAGAGAAGCAAAGGGATCCCAACTGGGAAATACTAATAACAGATAGTCTTCATTATAAACAGTTATAAACATTTACACTATGAGGCACTCACTCACTAGTCTACAAAGCAATTAAAAATATTCTCCCATTGAGTACTCACAAAAAAATCAGGGTAAATAAGTTTCAAAGATTATTTCCCCCATTTTACAGATAATAAATCTGAAGCAAAGAGTTTAAGTGATGTACCCAAAGACACTGGCTTTTCAATTTTCTAACTGCTCATTCTGTGATTTTTACTTCTGTTTTCTGTTTATACTTTACTGCACCATTCCTCAGGGACAGAATTACACATTTACTGGAAATTCTTAACCATCCAAATTTCAAAAAAGTATTGTTCAGAGAGCACTTACTCTTGCATCAGGGTCAATTCAGTACATCAATGCATCCCTAAGAAAAACTACTGGAATCCAAAAGCTTTTAGTTATAATGTAGATCTTTACTAAAGATCTGGTTTAGGTGGGAAGCAAAGGTAGAAGAAAATTACAGCACACAATCCAAAGTAAAACCTCACCAAAATCCCGTTTTCCAACCACTTCTTCAAAACTCTGCCCAAATCTCTCATTTATCCTTGTAGCCAAATAAAGGAACCGATAACCCTTTTCAGAAGTAGTAGGAGGAGGTGAAGACTTTAAAGACGTCTATAGTAAAAGATTAATAATTAGTCTGTTAATACAAATATCACTCATGGCTTTAGTATATACCTCTGGGCAGAAATAATCACATATTGATCTTCATTCCTTGAAGGTCTTGTTGAGTTAATTCTGTTGCTAATGTGTGTGTGTGCGTGTGTTGCATGTGTGTGTTTGTGCCCTTCTCCTAATTCTCAGGATCAGAAATTATTTTTCCTTTTCCTTTTTTGTCTCTTATATAAGCATCTGTAAGTAGTTTAAGCTTGATGTGTAATGGTAGATATACCAGCATTTTTAGTTCTAACCAGATCATTGTATAAAACCCATTTAAAATGTTAACTTATCATCCAATGGCAGTTGACTAAATAAATTATAAGAAATACTTATGTTTTCCTTTTCTTTGGTTTTTTACAGTAAGAGTTGGCCAATCTTCAGCATAGATTTTATCAGCAGAAAAGACATTGAGTCTTTTTAGGTGGAGACTGAAAAACTGAGGAGTATGGAAAGATTTTAATAAGCTGCGTTATTAATTTCAATATGTATTCAGCTCATGTTTTAGAAATAATGCTTGTTTTTATCAATTTTTTACTGTTGAGAAGAGTCTTCCAAAACAGTTTGAAAACTAGTAAATAATCCCTAGGGAGGAGTACCATACAGCCATTAAAAACATAAAGACTACTTTCTGTATGATTCAACTTTTAAATGTTACACACCACACACACACACACATCCACTAGTAGAAGGGAATATCTTTATAAATAGTATTTAATACTGGAGATGATCTGTTTTTCCTTACTTTCCAAATTTCCTATGAGTATGTGCTTTGCAATCACAAAAATGAACATCATCTATTATCTTAAAAAAAAATAAAAGTATAAAGCACTATTCTGAAGGCTAATTTCAAACCCAGTAGATGATCCTTGGGTACACAAGCAGCCAGATAATTTCACACTGAAAGGCAGAGCCTAAAATAGGCCTGGCAGAATTGAGGGGAGGAACAATCCCTGCTTCTGGAAGGAACATTGTAATTGAGATGGTTTGAAGAGGAAAGGTGAGTGAACACAGCATAAAAACATCAAAATGTTGTCTTTTATGGTTGTTTGATGTAGAACAGATGGCATTATTCAGTTCAAAATACATTCTGATGTTTTACCTCCAAACATCAAACCTCTGCCCTTGTGCACTTACTGCTATTTTTAGCTGTCACATACTTAAGGCTGCATGGTCTGTCTAGAGCTGTGTTCTCATAAAAACCATTTGAATTTAAAACCTCTGCTTGTGTGTGGATTATAGCCCTTGCCTGCAGAAGCAATTAATCCCTCATTTTATTAGAAAAAGTGATCTAATGTTAGAGAGTTTTTACCAGTAGTTTAAGTAGAAGTGCTTAAAATCTGGGATCAAAACAGAAGATAACTTAGGATGCAAAATGTTTATTCTAGACTACCCTATAGGAAGTCAGGTGTTTATGGTTAAGGCTATATCGATTTGATGTAGAATCTTAGATGAGTAATGGGCTTCATATCAATCTATTTAGGATATTTGTACTTCAGTTGAACACTGAAATTCTTACGGGGTTTACCCATGATCACACAACTAATTATTGACAAACAAATTACGATGGGTAGTATGTGTCTTTTTGGTTCTTTCAAATCTGGGTATTTCTTTCAATTGCCATTGATTAATGTACCTCCTAAAATAGATCTTAGGTGTATGGGACTTTCTGTCTTTAATGAAAGAAATCAAGTAATATGAAAGTTTTAAGGGATCCAAGAGCTCTTCTAGTCTAGACTCATTGCTAAAGGAGATGAGAAAATTGGGGCTCAGTATTGGTTTTAGGGAGCCCAATATTATTCCCCTTTTGCCCTTCTTTGGTAACCAGAATATCCAGAGGAATGCCAAATGGGTACCTTACCAGCTCAAACCTAGACCCAAGTGAGGCTGAAAAGGGTCTTCATTCCAGGGTGATAGGAGGATGGAAGCTGGTTGTGACCAAGCCCTTTCACGTCAGAGTTCTAGAGACACTGCCCCTGAGTTCCTGCTCCTGTGACCCTGGCAGTTACCCCCAAGTCCTCTTCCTCTTAAACCCTGTTGGCTCAATATTCTTCTTGATTCTAGAGGTAGTCAGTATCCTTCCACTAAATTTATTGTTTTTCTTAAGAGACTCCAGAGTTTGTTTCCATGCCTTTCAACAGAGAACATAATACACCCAGAATCGGCAAATTGAGTTGCCCAGTGTCCCTCAGTGAGTCAGCAGGTGGAAACAACCTGCCTCCTGATTCTCAAGGACCTGAATCAAACACTCTACTTCTACTTCTTTTTTTTTTTTAAAGAGCCTTATAGACATACATTATATTTAATTATTTATGGTCTTTGCCTTAATTTCTGATTCATTCCTGGGGTAACAGATCATCTTGACACTTCAGTGTGGAGAGTTTTTTTCTTAACAGAAGATATATCTCAATGAACTTCTATGGACACTGTGTTCTCATCTCTCAACAGAATTTTCTTTTCCCCTCGAAAATTGTCTATCAGGTTATTTCAATACTTTATGGCCTTTTCTTCAAGGACTAGTAATTCACCAATTCCTTTTAATTGCCTGGAGCCAATGTTCCTGTACAGATTTGACATAGCAAGTGCTCAATAAATATTTATTGGTTTATTGATCTCTTATTAACAGCTAAATAAATTCTGGGCAATTCAAAATGGATGAATGTTTACAACTACAGCAGTAGGTGATTGAATTGGCATGTCACAAATTCTATTAGATTCTGCCCTGAACCATACCCAATACACCTAACTCTGTGAAAAGGCAGAAATGAGTGAAATCAATCTCACTCAAGCCATTTAAGAGAATATCACATACACATTTTGCTCGCATAGAGATCTCAATCAAACTAGAGGGTGATTTTGTTCCTTTTATTATCTCTTGTTCATTGTCTAATTCTGCCTTTGCTATCTAATTATGTACATGCCACCTGAGATGATAATTATACTGAGGATTATGAGTTAAATTCTAGAGAGTAAAAGAAAGATTTTGACATTGTAGAGTTCCAGGAGTTTGATAGTATGCAAAATCTATAGTGTCAAATATTTTTATATCTAAAATTGTGATACTTCTGTAATTTGGTTTTGTTGAATATAAATCACAGCCTTAAGGAGAAATAGGCAATGTTTCTTTTAATTTGCTGAGAGTATGACTTTACCTGAATGAATTATGGATCCTCTTTCTCTTATTCCAAATATCATGTTATTTTCAATTTAAGAAGCATTCATTAAGTGTGTACTATTATTCATATAATGGACACTGAATCACTGACACCATAGCTTAGTGCCTCTCAAATAGTAGGAATTCAATAAAAAGTGATTAAGAGACAGCCTTTTGACCAATAGGGACTTACTTATTCATATAGAGGATTAGATAACTAAACAAATAACTATCATACATGGCATAAGACTTGCCGTGAGAAAACTTTAAGTAAATTTCTGGATTTAAAGGAGAGAAAATTATACTTGGAAAAGGGGGATTTAGAAAGTTGTGTTTAGTTATGGCCACATGGCTTGTGGGATCTTAGTTCCCCGACCAGGCATCGAACCTGGGCCCTCGGCAGTGAAAGCCTAGAATCTTAACCACAGACCGCCAGGGAAGTCCTCTTAGTCAGACTTTTAAAAGAGAATTATGATTCATTACATCTGCCTTGATTTTTTTTAAAAATTTATTTTATTCTATTGTTATTTAAAAACATTTTTTTTGGCAGCACCACACAGCATGTGGGATCTTATTTCCACCTACATTTTGCTGGCTGGAACTAGTCGTGTGGCTGTTTAACTGCAAAAAGCTGGTGAATATAGTGTTTCTGTGTGTCCAGGAAAGAAAGGAGCACTGGACATAGGCGAGCACCAGCGATCTTTTCCAAAAACTTTTTTCTGAAGTAGGTTACGGGGATTTAATATGATCCTTGGAGAGAGAATGGATACTTGGGTATTCCCAAGAGAGAAGATAACAGGTACACAAGCAAAGAATGAAGAGGGGCTGAAGATTCTACTCAGGAAATTGTTAATAGCCAACATTCACCGTGACATGAAATAAGTGGGTAGAGGATAATGCAAGAGATCAGAATGGAAAAGCAGGCTCAGAAGTACTGCAGGGACTTGATATCTAGAACAAAACATGTAGAACAAGTTTAGTTGACAATGGGGTAGTAACCGGATGTGTGTCTTAGTGAGGATTCCTTTGCACAGTATGTAGGATGAACTAGAGAAAGGAGAGATGAGAAACCCAGAAAGCATTTGGAAGATATTAGAACAGTTGAATAAAAATATCATAAGAATCTGAAAAAAATGGAGAAGAGGAAAAATTGAAGAGATATGGTTCAGGTAGCACTTCTAAGACTGAATCTGGATGGAGCAAGAGAAGTCAAACATAATTTCAGAGTGGGAACTCCAAGAACCTAGAATTAGTGGTATCAATAACAGAAACAGGGAAACAGGAAAAAGAATTGTTTTCAGGTCAATTCTGGACATACATTAAAACATATGTAACATATGAAGGAGAAGGGCAATATTGCATGGTGGTTAAGAGTTAAGAGAGATGTTGCTGGTGTTAATCATCTTGAATTTAAAACCCTAACTCTGCTACTTACTGCTTGTGTATGTGGCTTAGTCTTTCTAAACTTAAGTGTCTCCATCTCAAAATAAGGATAATAATAGCAATTCTGACATAAGGTTGTTGCAGGCATGAAATTAGTTACTTCTTATAAAATTTTTAACACACAGGAGATGCACAATAAATGTTAGCTGAAAAAAATGATGATGTAAAAGGATAGAAGTATGTCTATGTTACAGAAGAAGGGTGTGATGAATAAATTAGATATCTGGCACAAAGTGAATTGTCTATAAATGCTTATGGTAGGAGAAGTCATCAAGAAAGCACTCTATAATTTGTTGAGATCTTAATCTATAAGTGCCCACCATGTATTTTCCTCACTTTCTTGTTCTAGCAAACAGACAAACTTCAGCATTTCCTTGCCCCAGAAATTTTTTTTTGTCCAGCAGAAATCAAATACTGCTCAAAAACTCTTACACGTTCTTTATTGTACAAAGCCCAAGTTTATTGAAGAGGTAATGCTGACTGTCCCAGAGAAAGAACAAATAGAGGGATTAAGTGTTTTCGAGGTCAAGAAAAGAAGATAAATGATTTTGTTCCTCACACTTGGAAGAAGTTGAAGGTTTATGGATTGTGCAGAGAGTTGGAGATCTAGAGCTGCTATCTGTCAGCACTTTGGGGTGGAGGACAAGATTTGCCTGAGGAAGTAGGACCTAGACTGGGGGTGGGGTATCTAGATTTACTAAATATTATTCTGCCCCAAGTGTATGTAGTCTGTAAACAGTAATGCACCTCTACTTGATGAAACCTCTGATCTGAGACAGAGGGCATTCAAAAGGCATCTCACATTCAAATGGCATTCAAAAGCCTTACGAGAGATGACTGGAAAGGCTTCCAGATGATTTGGGACTGTGCCTTATCTTCATGGAGCAAGAAATGGCAATAACGACTGAGATTGATTTCCCACAGGCCTGGGTACTCAGAGTAAGCTTCAGGCAACTTAACGAAGAGAAATCTAGAAATATAATTATTTCTTCCACATATGGAATTATAGTGTAGGGTGTATATGCACAACACAGCCACATGGGGTTTATGAACTGGAAGCTCAAGAAGAAGATTGGAACTAAATGTAAAAATGAAATTGATCTGCATAAATAGGGTGGAAGGTACAGGGATGATGAGATCCTTTTGGGGAAATACACAGGGAGAAGAGTTCCAAGGAGAGAATCAGGGGGTGGGGATCCATGAGGTAGAGAGGGAAGGTTGGTTAGAGACCATAGGTAACACTGTGTTATGAAAGCCATGGTCAAGGGTAAGAGTGTCCAAGAAAATGATGCTTCCATGTACCAAATGCTGCAGAGTTTGATGTGGTCCGAGACAGGACATTGGAGCTGCAATTTAAGAGACTGTTGGTGTTTTCTTTTATGCCAGTTCATGCAGTTGACTGTGCACTATCAAGCAGGTTGTATTCTTCAATTTATAAAGAACATTCAAATAGAAGGGAGTGTCCCATAGGAAGATACCTGAAAGTATTAATGAGCCTGGGTTCATTGAAGAAATGCCCAAATAAGCAGGATGGTTGTACCCAGAGGAAAATGTAAACTGTGTTAATAAAAGTGGGAAAATGTGAATGATAACCAAAGTTTCTGAAAGACAATGTCTATGCGTGTTAACTTAATCATGTTGTCAGAGGATAATCTCCACATGATTTCAGTTCTTTTAAATTTATTGAGACTGATTTTATGACCCAGCATATGGTCTACATTGGTGAAAGTACAAAGGATGTGTATTCTTCTATGGTTGAGTGTAGTGTTCTGTAAATATCAATAAGGTCAAGATTGTTGACAGTGTTGTTTAGATCCTCTATTTTTACAGGATTTTTTTGGTCTACTAATCCTATAAATTGTTGAACAATTGGTGTTAAAGTCTCCTACTTTCGTCACAGAATTGTCTACTTATCTCTTTAATTTGTCAATTTTTGTTTCATATATAGGAAGTGTGTTTTTAAGTGCTAACACATTTAAATTTTTTAGGTCTTGAGAAGAATTTACCCTTTTATCATTATGAAATATTCCTCTTTATAGCTTATATATTTGTCTTGAAGTCTTTTTTCCGATATTAAAATAGCCCCTCCAGCCTTCTTATACTTTCTGTTTTCATGCTGTATAGCATGTATAGTATAGACTATATATAGACTTTCCATCCATTTATTCAAGCTACCGGTATCTTTATATTAAAGAGTATCTCTTATAGACATCATCTAGTTGAGTCTTGCTTTATGATTCATTCTGAGTGTCTCTACCTTTTAATTGGAGTGTTAGTATATTAATATTTATGTAATTATTGCTATGGTTGGATTTAGACCTTCTTTTATCTTATTATTTTAGGTGGCTTATTATTTATTTTCAGTCATTACTTCTGTCTTTTGTTCCCCTGTTTCTCTTTTACTGACTTCTTTGGTATTATTTGACTTTTATAGAATTCCACTTTAGTTTATCTATTGGCTTTTAGCTATATTTGGTCAATGCATTTTAAGTATAATTTATGCATTTAAAATAGTATATTTAAAGATCAGAATTACATAAACAAATCAATATGTATGGTTATATTTATTACTAAGGTCTTTTTAAATTATAAAATCTCATTTCAATCTGTATAGTTTTAGAAATGTGGAAAATTTACCGGGTGCCAGAAGAGAAAAACAGAAATGATAAAAGGGTTGGAACTAGAACCAAAGAAGATAAATGAGCAGACATAATTTGGCCCGAAAAAGAGAAAGCTCAGAGATAACATTTGCCTTTAAATAGATGAAGTATTTTCATGTGGTGACCAGCTGTTTTCATCTCTACCCAAAAGAGAAGAAAATAACATTAATTGTAACAAGGTGGAATTTATGGTTGCCAAGGGGAAAAAAGTCTTTACTAATTCTGCAAATGTGTCATGATGCTAAAGTTACTGGGAAACGTTAAATAACATTTATCTCAATGTCTTTAAGAAAGCGTTCCGTGTATCCTTGATATCTATCTGCCTGGCCTCATTCCTACAGGAAGCTCATAATCAATTTGCCCTTGATTATTTTTAGTTAGGTATAGATTACCTAGATGCAGGGAAGGATTAAATTATACTGGGGATTTAGTAAAATACTGTAATTTTGAAACTAAATGTAAAAGTTATTCTTCACTTGATATACTTGAGGAAAATGTCTGAAAAAAACATAATATTATTTGGGGATAGTGTTGCAGATTTAGCAAATACAAGTACAGGATGCCCAGTTAAATTTGAATTTCATAAAAACAGTAAATTATTTTTAGCATAAGCATGTTCCATGCAATAACTGGAATATACTTATTCTAAAACAATATTTGTTATTTATTTGAAATTCAAATTTAAGTGGACATAGTGCATTTTATCTGGCAATGTTACTAAGGGATACATACATTTAAAATTATAAAAGCATCTGTTGCTTAATTCTATGTAGCGGCAAGGAATGAGATGTTTTTGACATGTATTTGGGTGTTTCTCTGAACTAACTAGATATATTTCAAACTCTGGTCAGAGATGTGGGAGGTATGTTTCTGATGTAGTGAGCAGCTTTATCATATTTTCAACTTTGTTTAGCTCTCATTGGAACATCCATACCCATTTACCAAAAGAAACATGATTTTTAGAATACTTCCTGTTAAGTTGTATGGATATAGGTGAACTGTTTGAGTTTCCTCTGCCTTCTGTTTCTGAAGTTTCAGACACTAGGGTGTAGAAGTCACTGGACAGTGTACAAGCTGAAGTGTGGATATCGTGATAGTCTCCAAAGATGACTGGCATTAGTTCTTTCCCTCTGTTCCTCACTTCAAGAGGTGAAGAGGATAATTTCCTTCCTCTTGAATCTAGGCTGATCCTAGTGACTTGTTGACCAGTAACATGCGTTGGATATGACTTTCTAAGACTTCTGAGGCCAGATCATAAGAAAACTTGCAGCTTCTGCCCAAGTCTCTTGGAATGATTGATCTTTGGACACTCTTAGAACCCAGACAGCATGCTGTGAGAATCTCAAGCCACCTGGAGAAGCCACTTTTGGTGATGTAACTGCCCCTGTTGGACTCCCAGCCGACAATCATCACAAACTGACAGTCATTCAAGTGACCCATCTGGGACATTGGCAAAGACTCTCCTTAACCAAACATTAGTCAAGCTCTTCAGAGTCCTCTTCCAGGTCAGCCTTCAGCCTTGGCCTCATCCTTGCCAGACCTGCATAACCCAGTATTAGCAAGAATACTGCAAAGTCAGTTTGGAGAGAATCCTCCTCCCCCTGCCCTGATATCTGATCACTCTTGATATCTAATCAAATTCCTCATTCCATACTCTTGATATCTGATCGCTCTGGTCTGCCCTCAGAAAGAATCCTGTTTGGTCAGTTTAGCAAGAATTCCTTCTATTCTTGATGTCCTCTCTTAGTAATTTTCCAGTAACATCCTAGTAATTTCCCCTCACCCAGGTCCCACAATTTACTACAAATCCACACTTGTTCTTGTAGTGTTCGGAATTGAATCTAATTCTCTACCAAGGTTTCTTTTCCCCATTGCAATAGTTTCTTAATAAAAAATCTGTTTTTACTTCTTTAACTACTATCAGGTTCTGGTCTTTTTAAATAACATTTCAACCCAGTTGAACTTTCAGCTGACTATAACCACAGCTGACTGCAAGACAATGAGATACCCAAAGTGGGAACCTTCCAGTTGAGATAACTAACATATATAATGGTGATAAATAATAATAAATTGTTGTTTTAAGCTGCTAAGTTTGTGGATAGTTTATTTTGCAATTGATAACTGAAATATTTATCTGAGAAATTTTTAGAAGGTGACAAATTTTCATCAACAGAGTACATTAGTGGATAAACAAAGAGATACTGTGTACCTTTCTGGTCAATATTAAGTACAATATTTTAAAAATATAAAAGTGTTTTCCTAATTAGATAGTAAATAATACTTGATATTGGGCAGCACTTATAGCTGAGTTGAAATTAATGGAATCAATACTATTTTATCTTTTTTTTCTATTGCACAAAAAAGAGGAAAAATCATTATCAATAACATATTCTATTTATTAATATTTTCTACTGCTTTATTCCCATTAGCATTCTCACCATGTTACCTAATTTAATCATCTTAATAAATATATGATACTGCTGTTATTACCTCTGTTTTACTAAAGAGGAAACTGAAGTCTAAAGTGGTTAAGTAATTGTATTTAATATTTCACAGTCAGGTTTAAATCAATGCCTTCACATTTCAATTCCAGGCTCTTTTCCAGGACACTCAGGCCAGACTGAAATAATAAACCAAAATCCAAATCTGGAAGTATCAGGCCCAGTTTTTGAATTCTGAGGCCATTACTCTTCCGAGGAGTGAATATTGCTTTACTTTTGGGAAATTCACACTGGGAGAGACTTGGTGTTTTCAGAGGTAATCACACAATGAAAAAAATCACTTAGATTGAATTTCACTCTGGAGATGATAATATTAGTTTTTTCAAGTTTCAGTTTTGAGTTTTATTTTAATGAGAACAAAATGTGCCTTTATGGAAGGAAATATGAAACCCAGAGAGGGAAGTGCCTTGATCCAGGTTTCAGGATGGACAATGGCAGAGAAGCTACTAGAACCCTCACCTCTTGATTCCCACCCCAGAGACCTTTCCACCTCTCCAGAAGTCTCAGACCAAGAACTGTAATTTGGTAATATATGTGTGAGTTCCCAAGGAAACCTCAGTGAAAAATGCTTCTAATATGTGTAAAATCTAGACACAGTTTTGCCACTGCAGACAATAAAAGAAAGCCCCAAGAAAAGATGCCAGGTGAAGCTAGGTGCTGCTCAATGGGAAAACCTCTTCCCTGGGCAGCCTCAAAAACACAGTGCTTGACACCCCACTTGTCACTTCTGTCTCCATAATCAGATGTTAATAAGATAGATAATCTAGAGCAGTGCTGTCCAATAGGATGTCCTGCATTAATAGAAATGTTTTCTAATTAACACTGTCTAACAGAGTAGCATTAGACACATGTGGCTACTGAGTGCTTGAAGTGTAGCTGGTGAGACTAAGGACTTTTTAATTTAGTTGAACTTTAATTAATTTAAATTTAAATAGCCACAAGTGGCTAGTGGTTACTATATTTGACAACTCAGGCCAGACCACAAGGGGATCTTGCCCGTCTTTGAAAAAAGGAGAAAAATATAAGCAGCCCTCTCTACTTTTGGAGTTAGAGAATTTCTGCTATGTTGGATCATAATGCTAATGGAAGCACATGTCACTGGTTTTGAATCTTAAAATCGTATTCACATTTTCTTGCATGTTCGTTAAAACTAATGTTTAATTCAATATAGCAGAAAGAGAAAAAAAACAGTTAAAGTGGTGTGTGCTTCCTTTAGCAGATGCTTTATTGTTCCTCCCTCTTAGCCTCACCTCCCTCCATCCAAAGAGCAAAGGAAATGGGCTGGGAGTAGGGTCATCAGAGAAAATACAGGATGCCCAGTTAAATTTAAGATAAATAATTTTGGGGGGGGGGCATAGATATGTCCCCTATGTAAATTTGGGGCACATTATAGCATTATTAGTTGTTTATCTGAAAGTTAAATTTAATTGTGCATCTTAGAATTTTAGTTGCTAAATATAGCAGCCCTAGCTGGGAGACGGGCACAGGAACAGCTTTGGGGAGTTGGTTTGCACTCTGCCTAACAGAGAAAGGAATAGCACCTCTTGGTGTCAGGGGAAGTCTGAGAAGCTCTAAGCTCATGGGCAAGGCAGATGAGATGTCCTGCTCATCTTCACAGGACAGCAAGGTGGAAACTGCACAAAGCTAGTCTAAGCAGGAGTAGTTTGCAGGGAACTTCATCTACTCGACTGGATAGACTCATTGTGGTGTCAGTGAGATCTGGAAGCTTGGAGAACTATCACAAAATTCTTAGTCTCATGTAAACACCATCCAAATTAAGAAATAGAAACTAATCAGCTCCCCAGAAGTGCCTCAATTCCTCTTCCAATCACCAGCCTTGCTCGTCCTCCAAGGCAATCGTGCTGACTTCCTATACCATAAATGAGTGGTGCCTGTTTGGGACTTCATATAAATAGAAGCCTGCACTGTGTCTTCTGTAGTATGAGTTTGTTTCTGGAAGGAGAAGAAAGGCATTGGCAGTCTCTCACATTACCTCATGCAATCAGAGATGGAACACATTCCATGCTGGTCTTTACTCTCTATGGACTATGGACTTCTATTTATGGTTCTGTCTTGGGTGATAGCCCTTTTTGGTCCCAACCATGATTCTGGGTGTTTCTCTCAGGCCTCCACTCCTATGTGGAACCTGAAATTCACTTCTGATCCACCTGCCCTGTGTGATACTTCCTGATGCTCTTATCCACATCTCAGTCTCCCAGGGACTCACACACATTTCTAGGCACAAGCTGCCTCCTGCCTGGCTCACCTCTCTGGGTTTTCTTCTTCTCTGGGCTCTTGGCTCTGTAGTTCTTCACTGTTTTAGTAGCTGTTTAATACCTTCAAGTGGATTTTTGTTGTTCAACTTTGCTAGTTATTCTCAGCAGGAAAGCCAGTCTGGATTACCCAGTCTGCCATTTCTAGAATTGGATTCCTCCATATGTGTGATCTTGATGCATTCCACTAATCACGGACAGGACTGGAAACCCAGTCAGCCTCAGATCTAGCTGAGCTTCTGCCAGAGAAGGACACATTTCTGGGCCAGAATCAAGTTCTTCAGGGCCCAGAGGATGAGATGAGTTTCACTGGGACATGAACCAAGGAAGCAGCAGCAACATTTGGGCAGAGTTCATGCTGTCTCCTCTGCTCCAACTAGGAAAACAAAAACTCAATAAGATGTTGAAATATGCTAGAATGATTTTCCTAAATCTGGTTCATAACTTGAGGTCATGAGCTTTTATCTTTTTTTTGAAAAAAGGAGTTTTTTATTGTTGAATCACACACTACAATCATTCTGTCAAAAACCCATTTGTTAATTTAACATTCATTTAAGTTGAGTGATTAAATCCTAGTAAATCAAGACCCCCCTTTCCTCCAAAAATAATCTTGGCTTTACCTAACTTTTTAATCAACTAGCTAGCACAAATAGGATTGTTGGTCTAATTTAAAAGGAATATGCAGTAGTTAAATGACAGGTTCATGGAATGTTTTCTATCCACCCCCATCCCAACAGCAGAAATGAAAAATGTAATATTGAGGCACACATGAGATAAAGTGAAATATTCTTCACTTGTTGCCATATATTGTGTTATGATTGTGGTTTTAATAACTTTCTGGATGAATCACTGAGAAGAGCATTGACATGTTTTCAGTCCAAATTTCTGAAAATGTATTTTATTTTCTTCCCTCTGGACCTTAATTTTCTTCCTGGCCTTTGCCAGCAAGGAAAGATTGTCAATAATTTTATTAGCTCTCATAGAAAAAAGGTGGAAAGAATATCTTACTGATTGAACAGCGTGTGGAAGCTACGATATGACCCAGTAAATAAGTTGTTAAATTACTTTTAGAATATAATATATTTTCCCTGGCACCTGCAATACAAAATTCCTCTGCTTTGAAGCAGTATTATGGAATGTTATAGTGATTTAACTAAAGAATTTTGCTTCTTACCTCATTGCTTTCTCTCATAATGAAGAGAACTTTAAGACCATTAGGATATCCACTCAACCAGGGCACAGAGCTTTGTCAATGGTCTTCACTGGTATGCCCAGAAGTGGCTGGCACAGTATAGTAGCCTTCAGTAAATGCATGTTGAATAAACAAATGAATAAAACCATAGAACTGCAGAGTATTAGGGACTAAATGAAATTCAGAGATCATGGAGGCCAAATCCCTATAGACAGGGAAACTGTTAAGGATTACATCTTCAAGTGACACATTCAAGTTCAGAGACTGTAGAATGATGGAGAAGCATCTAAAACTCATATCTAATCTCATGATCCCAAATTAGTGCTCTTGGCCTCCTGGTCTCATAAGTCCAGAACTAAATATGGTCTTGAGGTTGAAACTGAGCTATGCCACCCAGGTCCCACTCCAAGGAAGGATTTGCTGTAATAGCAGGCAGATTAACTTTTTTAGGGTCTGTAAATAAGTACCTCAAATGAGATATAATTTTCCTAGGGATGCTTCTACATTGTGGGATGTAGAAAGGCCTGGCCATTTCTGCTCCACGTGGGGCAATCTGACAAGCCATACTTGTTGGATTTGCCAATATTTTGAACCCAGTTGAACCCAGCTTAATTTCATCCTCTGCTCATTTCTGCTTATTCTCTTTTCCTTTCACTGGTGTTGATCCCTAATAAATAGCTTGCATCCAAAACTCCATCTAAATGCCTGCTTCTGGAGATCCCAAGCTTTGATTGGCCCCTTAATCCATTAAGTCTGTCTCCTCTAAACAATATTATAAAGTTGGTATTTCTTTATACTGTCTTTCAGAACTACATTCTCCTTAAATCCCAGGTCACCATTTCTATATTGCCACCAGGTGCCCCACCACCCTATGAACTTCATACTGAAGTTCATATCCTAAGTTCAAATCCTGGTTCCCCCACCCACTAATTCTAAAGGTTATGATTTTTCTATTATACCACACTGTCCTAATAAAACTCATTTCTCCAAAATCCCATTCCTTTAGACCTCACTGATATCATAAAGACAGTTAAGAAGTTAGTCAAATAAATTAACCTCCAACTGTGTTGACTTTCCTAATAAGTTACATAAATGTAAGTCATTTAATTATAAACTCTGTAAATTTTAGTTCTATCTCTTTACCTCTCTTTTCCCCCTGCAGTGATAAGTATGTGATTCAAACAATATTTATTGAGTAACTACTATTTTCCCTGTCTTAAACATGTTATCTTCTTTAATTCTATCAACAACTTTATATGGTAGATACTACTATTGATATTTCTAGATATTATAATACCACTTTGCAGTTGAGGACATTGAGGCTTAGAGAACTGAAAAGACAAATCCAGGCGCACACAGCTGGTAAGAGGCAAATCGAGTCAAGATTCTCAATTGGCTTTTCCTTCTCTAAGTCTGGTGCTTTTTTAAGGCTCTAAAAGAGAAACAACCAATACTCAGACAATCTGTTGGCTGAAGGCCTCTCACAGGACCAGTGAATAAGGCAGAAAACTGTCCTGGAAAGACAGGCTGTGCTTTGGAGACTCATGCACATAAGTTTGAATCATGGCATTGGGCAAGTTACATGACTTTTCTGATTTTAGTTTCCTTAACTGTAAAATGGAGATTATGTCTCTGCCATACATGTGCCATGTGGGTTAGAGATAATGGATTAACATTCCTCTCACAATGCGTGGCACATCAAAATGAAAGATGGTTATAATCACTAGTACCAATAGCGTCAGTAATGCATTACCTGAATGCATTACTTAAATTAGGTATAGATTATAAGGGGTTTGTTTACCTGTGGGAACAAGAGGTCCAGGAACCATACTTCATTGTTCTCTTCCTCAACTTCATTTTTATTCCAACTGAAGCATGACAAGTGTATTTTAACAATGGGTTCCACATACCAAGTACCTTTTTAGTTAAAACAGCTCTACTTAAAAATCTTTAGTTAAGTGTTGAAATGGCACAAGCCCATGACTGCATCTTTTAGCTAATCTACTTGATGCTTTATAACCAAGTAATTACTCAGCTTTCACAGAAAGGTCAGGTAATGTCCCTGTTTTATTGGGTACATTTGAAGGGAATGGTGCTAGCTTAACCTCAAAGAAATGCAGTGTCTTAAACAGTATTTCTGTTTTAATGATATGATACACATTACTCAAAACAGACTAATAAAATGTCTTTATATTCCCTTTAAATATGTAATTAAAATATTTACATGCTTAATAATAACTTTGGTTTAATAGCTGCAGTTTTCCTTAAATAATATAACTCTGAATGTAAAAAGAATAAATGAGCTGTGAAAAATAATTTGGTTACTTTAGTTTCTAGATTGTAAATATTAAGTGATAGCCATCCCGTTTCCGGTCATTTATAAATTCATGCAATTCCATTAGTTTAGCTGGAGTTGGCTACAGATCTTGATGATAGAATTATAATTACAATAGTAGATTAGCAGTATCTCATTGACATTGTAAAAATAGATTTCAAAAAGGCATTTGACAGGAGAGATTTCATGAGGAGGAACAGGGTCACAGTTTTAAGAGAGACAGTCTGCTTTGGATAGCTGAATACCCAATATCTAATTCCCCCTTCTTTCTCAATGATATAATTAATTATTGAGAGGTGGTGGTGATGATAGCAATGTGTCCAGCTAAAAAAAAAAGGTATCTCCCAGGCTTTTTGCAGGTAAAATCCATTAAACAACTAAATTCTGCTCAATGAGATGCAAGTGAAATTTGTTGGGTAGGGCATTGAGAAAAAAAAAGTCCTTAATAGGAGCCTCTCTTTGGCTGGCATGCTCTAATTGTCCCTTGCTCTATTCTGTCTTCCTACTAAAACAGAAACATGGATCACCCCCTTTATAACCATGAGAAGAAAAACACAAGCAAAGATGGCTGGGTTGAAAGAGAGAAAGAGTCTGGACCCCTGTTTCCATCATGGAACTATTATAAGAGCCCTAAGCAGCCTCTTCCAGATTTCTAGTTACATGAGAAAAAGATAACTTTTCACTATTTTGAAGTTTCTTGTTACTGCAACTAGGAGCTGAATATAATTCCCAAGTGGTAAGTGGGTATACTTTGAAAAGGAAAAACCTGGACATATCTATTTTTTCTTAACATAAACTACAGAGAGTAAAACTAAATCAGTCTTCTTTGCTGTCAGGGAAAAGTAGAACATAAAAGGAAATCTCAAGAAGGTTTGGGGAAAACTGGATTCTAGCTTGTGAGATTCTTGACAGCAGAGACTGCACTTTATTTTGGGTTCCTTTTCTAGTGCCCAACACAAAATGAGGCACACTGAAATGTAAGGTGGCCAAGGACTCCTGTTTGCCCAAGATTGTCCCAGTTTTAACACTGAAAGTCCCTAATCCCAGAAAACTCCTCCACCTCAAGCAAGTCGGGACAACTGGTCACCCAACTGCGGGTACTCATTCTATTTCGAGGAAATGAGTAAATGAAGCCAGAGGGAGTCTGAAGGTTGTGTCACAGAGCCCTGTCCTCATGCCTGCCCTCTTCCAGGGCTTTGTTAATTACCTGGATGAGGATATGAATAGGACAAAAGTCAAATTTGTAGAAAACAAAAAGCTGAAAGAGAGAGCAGATACCTTGGAATCCAAATCCCATAATCGTTTTACACACTAGATGATGGACAAAATATTACTAGAGAATTGGGGCAGGTATTGTTTTACATGTGAGATAAGAGTGTGTGAGGGTGAGGGAGTTGGTTAACTGAAAGCTCTGTTTATTCAATAACATGTCTCCCCCAAAGCTAAGAGATTCTTAGCCTTTATAGATAGAAATAAGGTCCAGGTAGTGTGTATAGTCCCTACAGATGGACCTTTGTGTCCCATGCTGGGTGACATGCTGTAAGTGCCATGTCAGCCAAGCAGATTTCTGTCCAAAGGACACCGATCAGAATGGTTTGGGGAGATGGATCCATAACATTTGAGCAGTTGTTGGAGAACGCAACTATCAGGGAAACAGAATAATGCTGTCCAGATTTCCCTCTGGATAAGAGGCGACATTTACTATGTACTTCATTTTCCACTGCTGCCCTAACATATCACCTACAACTTAGCAGCTTAGAACAATACAAATTTATTATCTTATAGTGCTGGACGTTAGAAGTCTGACATGGGTATTAATGGGTTAAAATCAAAGTGTCAGCCAGGCTGCATTCCTGCTGGATGCTCTAGGTACTACTCCATTTCCTTGTTTTTTTCTGGTTTCTAAAGGCTGCTCACATTCCTTGGCTCATGTCCCCTTTTCTCCATTTTCAAAGTCAGAAATGTAGCATTTCTCTGTCCCTACTGCCATCCTCTGACCATCCTCTTCCTCTTTTCTCCTCTTTAACGGCCCTTGTGATTATACTGGCACAGCATATATAATCCAGGATAATCTTTTTATCTGCTGATTAGCAATTTTAATTCCATTTTCAAACTTAATTGCCCTTCGCTGCATAATATAACATATTGATACATCCTGGGATTTAGAAAGTGGCTACTTTGCAGGGGTGAGGGGTGATTATCTGCCTACTGTGCTTGTTCTCTGTAGTTACAGATCAGATTTACTACCAGTTGGGTTAAAATTATAATGCTGTGAGTGGAGTGAGCTGAGTCAGGCAGAAAGTTCCTTATCACTTTAGGTACCAAGCTGTGAACTTGATTAGCAATCAAGTTCTAGAATTGTGCTACCAATATAGTAGCTACTTGCCACATATGGCTATTTAAATTTTAATTTTAATTAACTGATTAGTCCCTCAGTTGCCCTGGCCACATTTTAAGGACTCATAGCCAAGTGTGGCCAGTGGCTACTGAACTGAACAGTGCAGATAAAGAATATTCCTACTATTTTTGCAGAAAATCAATTGCACAGTGCTGTTTTAGCCTTTCCACTCAATGTATGGTTCAGGAACCAGCACATCAGTATCACCTGGGATCTGTACCCACAATAGAGTTTTTACCTCATAACCTAGAGAACATCCAACCATCACATGAAATGTCATGGAATTCTAAAGAGTCTTTCCGGGGTTCTTTCTTTTGAAAATTGTTTTTCCTTTTGATTATAATGTCAAAGTAAATTTGATTATATCAATCTGTTGATGATTTTTTTCATTTCCTCATTTGCTTTATTGTGAATGGAAGGTGTGGTATGTAGAGAATTTATTTTTAATGAAAAAAGGTGGTCTAAGAGAGGAGCAGATGAAAACATGGATGGAATATTCTAGATCAGTGATCATCCTTCTTCTGTTCATAAGGACAGAGAGACTTAGGAATATTAATGTACACAACCCAAGGAAACATATCTGTTTCAGTTACTACTGTTATGTAACAAATAACCCCAAAACATAGTAGTGTAAACAACTGTTTTTTTCTGTTTATGATTTTGTATGTCAGGAATGCAGGAAGGATGCAGCTTAGCAGTTCTCACTTGGGGTTGGAGTTACATATCAGTTGGCATCGTGGTCATCTGAAGGCTTCACTAAGCTGGGCATCCAAAGTGGTGCACTCACGTGGCAGGCAACTGATGCTTGCTATAGGCTGGAAGCTGGGGCACCTGCACATGATCTCATCAGTATTTAGTCTTGGTGAAGAGGGATTTCTTACATAGTGGCTGATATCACTTAAAGCAAGTGTCTGGAAAGAAACAAATGGAGGCTGCACAACATTTTCTGACCCAGCTGCAGAAGTGACACACAGCCATTGCCACCACAGTCTATTTTTCACAAAGGAGTCACTGAAGGCAGCAGAGATTGACCAAGATGGGGGCATAAACCTTGCCTCTTAATGGGAGACATATCAAACCAGTTTCAGACATGTTTCAAAGCAACCACAATACCTAATAGGTGGAATTTGAGCTCAGGCAATACCAGCACGTTTGAACCACGGTGCATTTTATGTTTTACCCTGTTTTAGAAAAAGCAAAGGTATGCGTCTGCATTTTCTTTAGCCAGCGTTAAGAAAAAAGGAAATCAGTCAGACTTTTAGATGACATACAAAAATGTTAGGAAGTCCTTAGAGAAATCAGTATCAATCATCACAGTCATCCCGGAGAACTTACAAAGAAGATATGGGGTTTCTGGCTTCTTCCTTGATTGTGCTTCTGCCCACATTCAGATGTCCGTCTGTTTCTTTTCCCCATCACTATTCTCTCCAGTTTTGCATGTCCCTTTGCCACAAATGGTCTGTGGCTCATTCCATACAGCCTGTTCTCTTTCCTGGAGGTTTCATTGAATACTCACTCTTCAGTTATGCAAATTGCAGATATCATGTCTCCTGGGCATACCTGCATTTTAATAAGGACTAAAGGAAAGACTCTAAAGGTGAATTGCCAAACATTGATGGGGGTAATCATGGAGACATTTTGGAGTTAATTATGTGACCTTGGGCAATTTTCTTAACTTTTTATTTCTTTCATCTATGAAATGAGAAAACTGGACTGGGATATCTTTCTTGACTCAAGTATGATGATTCCACCCTGGAACTTTTTGTGTGAATAGAGATAACAGTCTCTAAGGACATCCGAAAAGGTTATAAAGTTCCTTAGACGCTCTCCCAGCATCATGCCAATCTATGCTCAACTGCAAGCAGCCACATGGGCACGTTTCTCAGTACCCATTTTTGAGCCAAGTTCTTAGTGACAGTTCAGATCAGGATCCTCTTTTCTGTCTAATGAGCAGCTACTTTGTGGTCCTAATAACTACTGCTGTTTAGAACAAGATAAAAAAATATTGCCCCATCAAATTGGATATCCATTTTTCCAATGTTCTTTCTAGTTTAGATGAAAGGCATCTTATCTTCTATTATAATTTGCAAGGGGAGGGAGTTGAAGTCTGATTCAATGTGATTTTTCATTTAATGGAAGAAAGAACATACTAGTAAATTTTCTTTCATTTTTTATAAAATAGAGTTTTGAGTCACATGACCATTTCAAAAGGACATTTATGCTACAGAATTTCGCTTTCTCCGTGGTATATTTTATGTATGCAGGCCACCAACAGGTTAGTGTTAGAATAAAGACAATCATACTTACTATTTATTTAGCACCTGAAAGGGCCATATACTGAGCTATGTACTTTTCATTCGAACCTTTGAAAAGCAAATAGTAAGTAGTGAGGCCAGAATTTGCAGTCAGATCTGTCTGACTCTACAGCTCAACGTTGCACAGAGAAATATCCTTTTCAAGTTGCCAGTGGAGATAATATTACACACGAGGGTAGTGTTGTGGGTTGCTTTGTGAATTACTTATATTCCAGAGGCACTGGTCACATGGCCATTTGTCAAAACACTGATTGCTCTCACATGATGGGTGATAAATTGCCTTCTCTTTGGTCTGTCTTTTGATCATTATTTTTAAATATGTGCCCAAGGAATCTTGGTTCTGTAGAATTCTAATGAAAGAATCCAGATTCCCTGAGGATAGGAGATATGATAAGAACAGGTAACCTGAGCCTAGTAATGGTTAATGAATTCATGCCAGTCTTAGCTTCCTCTGTAAATAAGCTAATATTTCTGAGACATTCTGCAGAGAAGAAACAGTTATTTCAGTGGGCAAGCTGGAAGAGAAGGAAAGATTGAAACTGGAAGAAAATGGGAGGTAGCAAGAGAAGCAGACATCATCCCCAGAACCTTCTGGGTAAACCAGTGAGCACTCCAGGGTCTGCATGGCAATTGGAGAAACCCAGCCTAGACACTTGCTTAGAACAATTGCCGACAATAAAAATAAAAGCACCATCACAGCAAAACCTATAAGATACGATTGAGGTAGCAATCTGGTAAAAGCCTACTTTCAGTAACTTTAGTACAAAAGAGAAAATATATGTGAATTAAGCTTTTAATGTAAGATTCGACAGGCATCTACAAGTTAACATGTACCTTCACAGAGTCTGAGCCCTAACCAATAGCAAATAGTAAGTCAGACATAGGTATAATTCCTTAGAGAATTAAACAATCCGTAAGCAAGTGATATTCAGTGTTTTGCTATGATATTAAAAAGATATCTGGTCATCCTTTGCCTCATGCCAGATTTTGGATCATAATATTAGGAAACAAAACAATCAAAAAGGACACGGAAATTATGAAATAATGGTCTTTCACCCCCTTCGCAGGACACAGGGAAGATTTGACTGTGTCTCTTTACGTTTCTGAGGCTGAGGATACCTACCTCTGGCCTTTTTGTAGCCAAAGTGGCTCTGGGAATTCCATCCGCTAGGGTTGCTACTTCTAAATTCTAGACTGAGAGAGGAGCACAGACTCCTCAATTCTCAGATTCACAAACTTTTCTAGATTCGGTTGTCTCCCTTGCTTGAGGCTAACTTCAGGCTGTGAGATGGGGGCAGGGGGCAGAGCCCCTTTTCCACTCTCACCAGCATCTAACGCTTCCCATCCTTCTCTGGTCTAAAAGAGTATTTTGCTTTTGTGGGCTGAGAGGTAGGGGTGAGGGCATAGGAGTGAAAGTAAAAACTGGCTTGGCAAGTAATCATTCAATATCTTTCTTCCATATACTCTATATAACCAGGCGGAGGCTTTTGAACTGTCATCTCAAACACGATACTTTTATTCTCGTATCTGGAAAATCCTTGTAGGGAAAGTCATGGGGTTAAAATGGCATCCTGCCATTCCAGCCCAATGCCTTACACAAGGTAGTTTTGCTACATGAACTATTTGTGTTTCCTGTATAGTGCAATATTACATACCACTAAAATTCATTTTACAGAAGAATACTATTGAATGATAGGTGAGGTGAATTTCAATTCTGAAAAAAAAAACCCTACATATTATACGCACTAAAAATATAAACATCCATCAACAAACTCTCAGTAATTATCCCTAGGTGGTGAGGTTATGCATGGTTTTAATTTTATTCCTATTTTCATCTTTACTATTTCCAAAATGTTCTCATGAATATGCATTACTTCTATAATAAAAAAAAAATGAACAGAAAATAGCGCTAAATGAGCTACGGCATGTCCTGACCCCAAGTGGCTCTTGACTAGGAGGCATTATTCTCTTGGGATCCTGTGGGACTCCATTTTGGGGCTGATGCAGGAGCCCTTGGGCCTTCTCCAGGCTCAAAGCTAAGTACCTTTGAAATAACCTGAGGCTATTTCTGACAAGAGCATTCTCTGAGCAGCAGCCGGTGGTGGGGTTTAGCTCTGAACAGGAAGGGAAACCCCAATGCAATATTGTGAGTTTTAAGTAAATAATAGAACAGCTATTGACTATATTACATTAGGTTTTATAATGCCATCCGTCAGGATTTTCCAAATATAACAAAAATGAAGGCTTTGGAAGACAAAGACTAGAAGTTTTCATAAAGGAAACACTAAAGATAAACTATAAATATAGGAAATAATATGATTCCAAATTGCATGGCCTCAGGAGGCTCTAGAATATACAACGGAAATGGTAGCAAAAATGCAGAATCTAGGAGCCTAGTATAGATATTAAGAAGTAATAACACCCGTGTTGCCTGAAGAATGAACACGATGGACATCTAGCAGAGAGGATCCCTCCAATTTTATGCCTTTTTCCTTTCCAAGTCCTTCCTCACTCTGCCACCTCCCTGCCCTTTGTTCTGATAATTAAACTTATGCTTGGAACTTGTCTCAGGTGATATTGAAGTGATTTCTGACTTCATCTAGAAAAAGTTCTGAGGCTCATTCTTATGATCCTTTCTAAGAACCTTAGAAATGTCATCCTGTGTTGGGCAAGTGGTACCACGCTACTCAGTCTTTCTCAGTAGCACCAAGGCATATGCTTTATGGGAATTTATGGCTTTCCTCTGTAACATCATAAGAGTGTATATTAACACTATATTCCTAAATTTCCTTAAGAATCCATTTTGGAATTATCTTGCAGAAAACTTTCCAAAACCTCTTTGCACACAATTATGTTGTAAGGGTGAACCATCTTTTGAGATAATGAGTTTTTGGTAGCCGTGCATGTCACAAAACAGATTAGACTTGTGATCACTAAATCAGGGTTCAAGATTGTTCTTCACTACCAGCGTGGACAAGTCTTTTAATCTCTGTGAATCTCTGTTGTCTCATTCCTAAGAGGAAAAAATAATTTCTGCACTCTTAGGATTGTTGTGCAATTAAATGAGAAATTTTATGAAGCATTTCACCAATATCAAACCCTCCTTTCCATTTATCCACTCTGCAAAGTAATATTTCTCTATATATTTTTCTGAAACTCTATTTTTTTCTAACTTAATGAAAGTATATCATCAAATTCTGTTCCTCTGAGATCTGATGAAGGTACTCTGTGCATTTAAACTTCGTAATTGTATGATTTAGATAAGGTCTTCTTTAAATATTTATCTTTCCAGGTGATCATTCTATTTTAATAGTTTCACTTCATGTAGGGATCCTTCTGTTCCCTGTGATAAAGCCAGAGCCACAATGGAGAAGATTTTTCTACTACAATGGCCATTTCCTATATATGGGTCTACATCAAAATTTAAACATTACCAAAATTGTACTGTAGAATATTAAAAAACTTAAGATGAGAACTTGAAGATCAGATTAAAATTTTGTTGTTGTTAAGAATTTATCATCCCATTCTTTATCACCTTCAGTCATCTGTTGGCCATCTAACCATATTTCCTGAACTCTGCTAAAGATAAGACCTTATTAAAATAACAGAGAGAGTATCCCTATCCTTAAAGCTTATGATCACAATAGGAAGGTGTATCATACATAAGAAACACAATAAGAACATTTATAAGTTGCTGAAAAATGCTGTTAACCACAGGAGTCATCATTCCCAGCTCTGTACCCAGTAGTGGTAATCTTCTAGTTACAAGATTAAGGTAATGAAGTATACAAAATCTCCAAGATTTATAAACTTCAGAATTTTCATATAAGATTTTCTCTCTATCATAACTGTCTTCATATTCCCCTTCCAATTCAATAACTCCCCTTGCCCATTATATAATGATGTATAGCCCATAAAAAGCAATAGAGGCCATTGCCATAAGGGAAAAGGAAACATTGGTTTTGGCTTTGTTGATATAATCTGGGACCTCAAGTCCTCCTGAAAAGTGAAAATCTGTTTTCTAGCCAATCAAACTTGCCACCAACACCTTGGTGCCAATGATCCTATTCAGTAGACATGTCTTCCTCCCCAAAACCTAGCATTAGTACACAGGACAAACATCTTAGATGCATAGTCCTGACCAAGCAAAGGTCAGAAATTACATCTCTGACTCTATGCTTATCATGCATAAGAGACTATGACACTTTCTAATTTCAAACAGGATGCAGAATTTCACCAAGAATATAAGATGTTGGAAAGTGTCTTAATGATTTGGAAAGATAGTTTTCTTGGGGAAAAAGCAGTGGGGAGAAGAATGTAGGCCAGACTGAGAATCAGGGGTGGGAGGGTTGAAATTTCCTCTGAATCCTTTTACTCCCAGAAATCAGTTGCCCTCATTCCACTTCTTTGCAGACCTCTCCAATCCAAAGTATAGTATAATTAATGTTTCATGGGTAGAATGGACTGTGCGTACTATGCGTGTTTAGAGAGAGGAGACCTCAGGTGGGCTGGTGAATTGGGGAAAGTTTCATGGAAGAGGTAGAATATCTGCCAACAAAAGAGAGTAAAAGATTACAAAAGGCACAGAGAAGTAAGCAAGACCTTCTTCAGCATAGAAAACGGAAAGTTGATTCACATGGAAGTAACTTAATTTTACAATTTCCTCTTCATTCTAATCTTTCCATAACATTTGTTTCCCTTTATTCTCCAATCTGGAAGAACACAGAGATGATGAACTCATTAAACTGAGTTCTTAATTCCTAATTGCAGCCTCTTTATTTAGCTGAGAAAATAATTGGCCCCAGAATCTCATGCTAAAAGCATAATTTAGAATAATTTTTTTTGCTCTCCACTGTAATCAGCTGCTGCTGGTTTATCTGTTTTGCAGAATTTATGGCTTGTATGTTTCAGTGTTGCTATGGTTATCCCAGCTTCTTCCCTTTGGTCTGTTAACAATGAATATTTTAGAGATCATGTACCTGATACTCTTATTGATGTTTTTTTCTACTTCATGATATGAAGCTAGAATCAATATCTCTTTCTTTCTACTTCAGTTATTTATGAGAATATAAACTCTCACTGATTCAAAGCCTGAAAGAAGTCTTACTGTGGAGAAGTCAGAATTTTAATGCAGATGAAAATGAGACCCTCACACACAGTCCCTCTCATGAGGCAGGAGATGCTGACCTTTGGTTTTCCCCCATCACCCATTGGTGATAATCTGTCCTTTAACTCTTCCCAGTGTGACTCCTACTCTTCTCTGTTTTCATGTATCTCAGGCTAGAAACCTGTGACTCTCATTTTCTGCAGGATTTCACCTTAAATAGAAGAAAATGAAAAACTCACACTGGTGTCTGAAAGGGGGGGAACCTCAAGAGGAGAGAGCTCAGTGCCCCAGGAATGGGTCACACATTATGAATTATCAGGGATTATAGAAGGATAAGGAAAAAAGTACATGAAATTCTTCCTCCTATTGTTGAATCACACTGGCTTTCTAAATCTAATCCTAGTGAAACAATGCTCTGAATTACTGTTATAACAATCAGTGTTTAGACCAAAGTGGGTGGTGCAAGTTAAACATTGGAAGCTAGGCTAGATGTTGTGGATCTCTGACCTCTGGTGTGATTTTTGCAGTATGTTTTCAAGGCTGTGTTTTACATAATTTCTTCCTAGACGCTCTGGGGCCCAGAATATGTGTGATTTTGTGGTTTGAAAAGAAAGTTCTCCCAAAGGCATAGATAACTGAGTTAAGGAAGTTACAATCTTTGTTAACCTGCATTTGAGATTTGCTTATAAAAACAGAACTACAAATGGATGTTCTTTCTCCAGCTATTCATTTTTAAACGTACTAACAAGTTTAGCTTTCCAAAGGAAATGCCGAATGTTTTTTTCATGGGCAATAAAGTGCTTTTGAACTGTCTTGAGCTACCTTTCCATTTCTCAAGGACTTTACTCTTTGTACTGACTATCCTTGCCAACTACCGTGCTGAGGCTGGTTTGACCGGAACACATCTTCTTTCCCACTGCGTGTGACTTTGCTCAAGGCAGGAGAAGCATCTTAGATGGGTGTTGCCAGCGCTTAGCAGAGTACCTGCCAAAGCACAGGTGCTCAGTAAATGCTTATTGCATTGAAAATTTTACCCTCTTGGATGGCTCAACAGATAAACAGACATAATCTGATTACATACCCTGAGTGAGGCTCCTGTGGTCCAGGGGTGAAGCATCCGTGTGAAGCTGTTTTTCTACCTCCTAATTCCCAGGATGGGAATTTCCTATTGATTGATTTATAACTCAGAAGCATTACTTTTTCTAGTCAATATTCATGGCTACTATCAGCTGTCCATTTCTCTTGGCATACTACCTGGGAAGCATTAGTAATAAGTTAGAGCTTGTATGCTTATTACTTATAATCAGTTTTGTTCCCAAGATGACAAGGAGTGACTTACAGAAATATTTATACTAAATATGTGTATTTAAAAGAAAGAATAATAAGTGGCAAAATGGGAAGCACATGGAGGAAAGAAGACCTTGCCAAGAGACAAAATGAGCAAAACAAGAGGCTTACTTGGCCTGGTCTCTAACAGTAGTTGTTAGTGGATTAGCATAATTGGTAGCAGAGTTCAAATGGGGTCACCGCACAAGTAGAGGTGGTGAGAGGAAGGGCAGTGCACAGATTTCTTAGAAATGAAGCCTAAGATGAAGGCATGGCTAACGCTGAGGGAATTAGACTCAACCAGTAGAGAGATAGATTCAAGGAGTTACTGAAGGGCTTTAAGTAAGAGAATGAGTGATATAATCAGATTTGTGTCTTTAGAAAGCTTCATTCTAGCAATTTTTATAAAACGGATATTGTAGAGAGATAAAATTGGCTGCAGGAAGACACCCAAACTGGAAACTTATACAGTGATAAACTAAGGGTGAAAATGAGAGAATGGATATAAGCATTTTAAAGGAAGATGAATCAACAAGACTTGTCCACCAGTGTAGAACATGTTGGGGAAGGGAAAGCATAGGTGAGCACAGGGTTTCCAGCTTCAAAGGTGGATGGTGGTGTCATTCACCAAGATTAGGAATACAGAAGAAAAAGCAAGACAGTTTTGAACATGTTGAATTTCCTGAGATGAGGGAGAAAGGGATGAGAGTATAGTACTTAAAAATATTTTAAGTCAGTAGGATAGAAGAAGGACCAGAAGTCATCACTTATACTCTGTACTGTTCAGTGGTGTGATGCACCTTGTTACTTAGGGTGGGTTTAAGGAGAAGTTCCTATAAACTCTCATCAGTTAAATGTCTGTAATTGATGATATTCACCTGTTATTCACAAAGGCAGGAAAAGAACAATAAATTCTGTAAACACTATTTTTGTGGTTCTCAGATCTGTCAGAGGTGGGGGTCCCGAGGTGCTGCATCAAATACACAGGGATGCTGAGGATTTTTTACATTTTCAAGAGAAACACCGCAACATCTGTCAAATGCTGTTGGATAGCTATTATCAAGTCGTCTGGACCTAACTACTTTATAAGCAGAAGTGTTATGTACTACTTTAGACCCAGGAACACTATGAAAGAATTACTGAGACACGGAGGGCATGCTGGACTGAGAAAGTTTGGGAACCTCTGCATTATTATAATATTCTTGAGAGATTTCTCATTAAGTAACCTTAAACTCCACTCTCCAGAATCACAAATGGGTAAACACCTCTCAGAATTTGTCTTATTACTCGTTCTGATAGTCAAGACATGTTCTCCCACAATATTTTTTCTTAATGGAGTTTGAGTACCCAATAGTGAGTTTACAATAAGATTTAAATTTGGTAATTTCCCATTCGGACTTTGGAGTTTTGATTCGCAAGGGTTTTTCACCTGGCCAAGATTTCATGTTAGCTGTTCAATAGTTCTTATCAACTAGGTGACCTCCACATTTGTCCAAACATGGAATGCACAAAAATGATTTTATGTTACAACAATCCATGGCTAAGATATATAAGAGGGGAAATTTTTTCTTACTATACCAAGTTTAAAACTTTCCTCAGACAGGAAATCGATCAGTAGAGTTAAAAACCTGACTTTGGTATCTCATTCCTCTCAGCTCCTTCTCACCATCAATACTAACAATTGCCAACTATTAAACTAAGAATTAAGGTCTAGAGAAAATAATCACTTTCTAACTAAGCCAAAATATCTACCTTAACCATGGACTATGACATTAGGCTGAAGCTTAGAGAAATAAGCACAGTTCCTTCCAGATTTTCCCCTGGACACACTTCCATTCATTACCACATTTTCCTTAGTAGTACATACAGTGAGGGATTTTCCATTAAGTTGACACCACTATCCCTCCAAAAAAAAAAAGAAAAGGTTTCTCAAATTTTAATGTGCTGAAGAATCACCTAAGGAACTTTTGCTAAAATTGTAGATTCTTAAGATCCACTCCCAGAGATTGTGTTTCAAGAGATGTGGGCAGGGGTCCAAGGATCTATGTTTGAAACCAGACCTTCAGGTGATCCTAAGATGGGTGTTTATTGGATTGCACTTTGAATAACTTTGTTGGAGGAATTTTCCCTGGAAAATCAAATATCCATTGTGTAGGTACTTCAAGTTAGTCCTCAAAACATCTGCCAAGATCTTAAGTTTCAGGGTTCTAGAGATAGTTTCACCATGATACTTTCCCAAGAGGACTCATCAAATTTCGAGTCACAGGCATGAAGACCCCTTGCCACTTGCCCTATACTTAATGATTTTTACAGTTTCCCTTTCAAGAAAAAAAAAAAAAAAAGAGAGAGAGATGGAAAAGACAAATTGTTATAGTTAGGTACTATTCTCAATTTATTCACACCAAGAACTGTGAGTTCTTATTTCAATGAATGAAATGTCAGTACTTTAAGCTCCTTTGAGTAATCTTTATCCAAAAATCATGCCAGCTTGTTTTAAAATGTTGGTACTAAGTAACCAGAGAGAGATCTGCTGAAAGAACCCTTCTCAAAAGAGCTAATGGAATTGTGATTTGGTCTTATTACTGCCAATCATTTCTGCTGGAATTGGGGTTATTAAAGGGGCCAGAATATGTCCCACTGTGGAATAAAATACCCAGCTAAGGGCAAAATCTTGTGTTCCTCCTCTAGAAGTTGGGATGTGAAGTGGTGTCCCATCTCTTCTCAGGTAAGAAAAAACTTTTTCAAAAGAAAGCCAAGTCCTAAAGTCTATAAGGTGGTAACTAAATGTCATGTAATGCTGTTTTAAATAGAGAATAAAGAGACAACAGACCACTTGGTCTCTAGGTCTCTTGTTGCCCTGAAACTTCTACTTCATTGATTACCTCAAAAGAACTGAAATTAAGTCCAACCTGGAGAATAAAACGTCCCTGAAATATTACTGTATACCTAAGGAGACAGAATGTGCATATGGAGTATTGAGGACAATAGTATCCAATTTAAGAAAGAAATCAGGGTTAGAAGGAATGGAATGGATTCCAGCTTAGGAGCTTGGAGGCAACCTCTTGGACCGAGAGATCAGAATTGTTACCCTGTTCAGTGTAGGTTGTTGGTAAGAATGTTGCCTCTGAGTCAGACTGCTGAGGTTTTAATATCTCCTCTGCTACCTGTAACTTGTAACCTTTGACAAGTTATTCTGTCTCTCTAGTCCTCCATATTCTTATCTGAAAATTAAAATGACAAAAATACATTTCCAATAACCTCAGTGGTTGGGATAACCAAGCAAGATATTCCATTTGAAATGCCCTTACTCTTCCTCAAATAAGAAAAGCTGTCGTACATTTAGGGTTCAATTAACCACATTTGGGGAGAGATCTTGGTCCTTGGGAAGGATGCACCAGAGAATCTATCAGACCAGAAATATTACAATCATGGCCTTCTCATGATTTAGTACATTCTAGTTAATATATCATACATTCCACTGTATCATAGCATAAGCTACACCCATCCTTGTCAGTTGAGTGGCCAAATTAATCTTAGCACATGGCACAGTTACCAGCTTCTCAAAATGGAGTAGGTTCTAGATCAAGTCACCTTCACAGGGCAAGGCTCTTTGGTTCGTCAGCCAGGTGAAGAGAGTTCTCACAGACTGCCCTTGTAAAATGAAAGGGGGCAGGTGAGGACCTCAAGAGGAAGGAACCAAGAAAGAGTCACTTTATGAGACAGGGTGGGAAATCTCATCCCTTGTATTGTGTGGTTGAGGAGAAAATGTCACCAAAGGGGAAAGAAAAAACAGACTCGTGTATTTGCCAATATAGAACAAACAAGCTCTCCCCAATTAAAAGGGTTGTGACAAGATAAAAACAACTCATTGTTGAGTGTTCATAATTTTTCTCTCCTATGCCTCTTTCAACTTTTCAAGAAGAGTCATAATTGCTAGACTAGTGCTACCACCTCCTTAAAATGGAGGCTATGCCTTTCCTCATAATAAAGGCAAGGAGATGAGGAGCTGGGGGAGAGGGGAGAAATGAACATCTTCATTCATTAAGTAACAAGGAGGTAACGCTCATTAGGTAGCAAGGAAGTTGAAACCATGAGAGAGAGTTGGTCCAAGCAGATGTGGGATGTGATATGTATGAAAAAGGGGAGAAAGTAAGAGTGTTGCTGTTAAACATGTGTTTTGTGTTCCTTTGTGGTTTATATTAAGTGTGAGCAAATGATTTCAGCTACTTTAAAATTATTTTTGGCTGCTGGGTTGTGTGGTCTTGATTGTAACATACCTCTTGAACTAAAGCAATGTATTGTTAGCAATAAGGTTTCCACAACACAGGCTATAATGACCCAAAGCCTGAAGAATGACTAAGTCTACATTTAAAGACTTTAATGTTTCCCCCAATACTATTTCTCCACCGTGGGAAGATGGACAACAAATAAGAGAAGCCCATCTCAGCCACTCCCCAAAGTCTTGAGATGTTTTCCAAAGGAGGAAAAGACCCAGGGCCAAAGGCTAGGATGATCATTCCCTTCTCCCTGGACTCCAGCAGTCTCATCAGTCATGGAATCTCCACTAAGGAGAAAATGGAACAATGAGAATCACTTTGCAAAAGTCCAGATGGATCCATCTAAAACCACAACCTGCTGGCAATTATGTCAGCTCTGACAAGCATTCCCACCACATCAGTACTGGAGGATGGAAATGAGAAGACTCACAAACGAGAAAGCTTCTCCTATAATTTTATAAAGGAAAAAAACAATAACCAAATTAGATATATAGTAAAGGCCAGTGAATGTATAACAGAGAGTAGGAACCTGATACTAGGAAGCTGATACTGTTGTTCTCTTGGGGAAATGTACCAGCAGGGAATCTTCATGAAAGCCAGGAGAAATTTTGCCTTGGGTTTCTTACTGTCATGTAATCAAACTGCAGCCTCTTCCACCTCCTTTTGGGTGGGATGCCTTCTCCTAAGTTCAATAGTTCCATATGTTAAGACCATTGGTTCCAAAATTTAGTACTCTGTGAAAAGACTGGTAAATATAAGATGTCAAGGAAAGCACTGTTCCAGTATTTTTTGACACATCAAATGAGTAGAATCACAGTTGTCCTGAGTAACTGGCTTGTCATGAGTATCCTGAGAAATGAGGAGTAAGATATTTTGTAGAGCCAACATTGGACCAGGTGGGAAATCTTTAAAGGGGAAATGAAGGGATAACCACCATGAAGATATTTTCTATCCTTCCTTGGGTAAGGGGTGGAAAAGTAAGAAAAAATAAAGATTGACACTTAAAATGGCTGAGAATAAAATGAAACTTAAATGGAAAGGGACGTAGGAAGCTAAAACCAGAGCTATTAAAAATTAAGGGGCCCAAGACACATAATGAAAGTATCAACTTTTGAGTTATGAAAAGAAAATAAAAAACTAGATTATAAGAAACCAGAAGGTTGTAAAATAATTTAAAACAAGACACAACAAACATTAAAAGTACTATGAAATGAATAAATAATAAAAATGAGGAGTTTCAAATCAAGAAACTTGGGGCATTAAAATGAAGACAGATGATAAAATGTAGGAGAAACAATGAAAGAAAAACCAAAGCAAAATAAATCTACACACCAAAATGTACTAAAAAAATGTAGAGGTAACTTAATGCTATTTGTTTTATGGCTTTACTTCCCTTTTAAATTAATACAGAAACTCTTGATAGAGCTAAGAAATAAAAACATTAACACTGGAAACCCAGTGAATGCAGGCAAGTGGCAGAAGGCCTTATTAATAAGAAATTCTCACCATGTCCCCATAGCACAAGTCTTCCTGGGGGAGATGAAGCAAAAGGAGAACAGCATCCTTAGACTAGTTTTATGCCAAATCACCTGGGAGCTTCTAAAAAACTACTGTGTCTCACCCCATACCAAGCAATTCGTTCAGAATTTCCAACAATGAGGTCCAAGATGATTTTAATATGCAGCCAGCCAACTACTGTCTTAAACTCTTGTCCATCAACATGTACCCAGGTGCTCAAGCTTCCAGTTTTGGACATGTTTTTCAAGCTTCATACACAATTAAAAGGGGTCAACAAGGGGCTTCCCTGGTGGCACAGTGGTTGAGAGTCCGCCTGCCGATGCAGGGAACACGGGTTCGTGCCCCGGTCCAGGAAGATCCCACATGCCGTGGAGCGGCTGGGCCCGTGAGCCATGGCCACTGAGCCTGTGCGTCCGGAGCCTGTGCTCCACAACAGGAGAGAACACAACAGTGAGAGGCCCGCGTACTGCAAAAAAAAAAAAAAAAGGGGGGTCAACAAGTGAGTATTTCAAGTTCAGTGATATGCTTGCTAGTCATACAAACTCCATAAAATCATCCTCTCTTATTTCTCTTATACTATTCGATTGTGTGTGTATACCACATTTCATTATCCATTCGTCAGTCAATGGACACTTGGGTTGTTTCCATGCTAAATGTTTTTAAGTCTTGGCTATTGCAAGTAATGCTGCAATGAACATTGAAATGCAAATGTCTCCTCAAGATCCTGATTTCAATTCCTGTGGATTTATACCCAGAAGTAGGATTTGTGGATCATATGGTAGTTCTATTTTTAGTTTCTTGAGGAACCTCCAAGAAAACCTCCTGTTCTCCATAATGGCTTCACCAATTTACATTCCTACCAACACTGAACAAGGGTTCCCTTTTCTTCACATCCTGACCAATATTTATCTTTTGGGTTTTGATAAATCCATTCTAACAGATGTGAGGTGATACCTCACGGTTTTGATTTGGATTTCCTTGACGATTAATGACATTTTTAGCACCTTTTCATATACCTGCTGGCCATTTGCATGCCTTCTTCAGAGAAATGTCTATTCAGTTTCTTTGCCCATTTTAAAATTGGGGTTTTTTCCTGCTATTGAATTGTAGGAGTTCCTTATATATTTTGAATATTAACCCTTTATCACATATAAGGTTTGCAAATATTTCTCCCCATGCTATAAATTGCCTTTTCATTTCATTTGTTTCTTTTACTATGTAGAAGTTTTTTTTTACCCTTAACTGTGTAGAAGTCTAGTTTTGGTTTAGTTACCTGGGATTTTAGTCTCATATCTAAGAAATCATTGTCAAAACCAATGTCCAGAAGCTTCCCCCCCCCCTTTTTTTTTAGTAGTTTTACAGGTTCAAGTCTTATGTTTCAGTATTTAATTCATTTTGAGTTGATTGTTGTGTATACTGTGAGATAACAGTCCAATTTCATTCTTTTGTGCATGAATATCCAATTTTCCCAACATCATTTATTGAAGAAACTAACATTTCCGCATTATGTATTCTTGGCATTCTTTTCAAAGATCAGTTGACTATATATGCACGGGGTTATTTCTGAGCTTTCTATTCTCTTTCATTGGTATTTACATCTGTTTTATGCCAATGTCATGCTGTTTTGATTATTGAACCTTTGTAATATATTTTGAAGTCAGAAGTTTGATGCCTCTGGCTTTGTTCTTCTTGCTCAATATTGCTTTGGCTATTCGGGGTCTCTTGTGGTTCCATATAAATTTTTAGCATTGCTTTTTCTATTTCTGTGAAAAAAAATGCCAGTGAAATTTTCATAGGATTGCACTGAATCTGTAGATTTCTTTGGGTAATATGGATATTTTAGCATATTAATTCTTCCATCCATGAGGTATCTTTCCATATATTTGTGTGCACTTTAATTTCTTTCATCAATGTTTTACAGTTTGAGTATACATTCTTTCCCCTTTGTTAAGTTTATTCCTAAGTAATTATTATTTTTGATGCTATTACAAATGAATTGTTTTCTCGATTTTCTTTCAAATAATTCATTGTTAGTGTTGTAGTTTTTTTTTTTTGTTGTTGTTGTTGTTGTTTTGCGGTATGCAGGCCTCTCACTGTTGTGGCCTCTCCCGTTGTGGAGCACAGGCTGTAGACATGCAGGCTCAGCAGCCATGGCTCACGGGCCCAGCTGCTCCATGGCATGTGGGATCTTCCCAGACTGGGGCATGAACCTGTGTCCCCTGCATCGGCAGGCGGACTCTCAACCACTGCGCCACCAGGGAAGCCCTGTAGTTTTTTTTTTTAATGTAGGTTTTCTTTATCAGATTTAAAAAGTTTCCTTCCCTGTTTATGCATTTTTATAAAATTATAAATCAGTGTTGAATTTTGCAAGTGCTTTTTCTGCCTTAATTGAAATTATTATATGATTTTCTCCTTTTATTTGATTTTAATGTGGTAAAATATATTGATACACTTAAAAATATTAAGCCAACTGTGGCTAACAAATTAACCCAACTTGGTGATGATTTTATAAATTATTGTACTTTATTTGATAATACTTTGTTTAGAATTTTTGCATCTATATTCATTTGAGATCTTTGTTTTTAATTTTCTTTTCTGGTAAAGTCTTTTCAAGTTTTAGAATCAAGGTTATGCTGACCTCATAAAGTTAGTTGAGAAATGTTTCTTCTTTTCTTAATTCCCTGATGTGTTTGAGTTATTTTTTTCCCTAAATGTTTTGTTGAAATTATCAGGGAGGCCATCTGGGCCTGCTGATTTGTTGTGGGAAAGTTTTAATTACAAATTCAATTTCTTTAATAGCTATAGGACAGATCAGATTTTCTTTTTCTTGTGCTTCAGTTTTAGAAACTTGTGCTTTTCTAGGTATTTGTCAACTTCATCTACATTTTAAATGTTATTGGCATGAAGTTGGTCAGGATAATCACTTATCATATTTCTAATGTCTAGGATTTCTGTGATACACATTTTTTACTCCTGATTTTTGTTATTTGTTTCTTCTTTGTTCTTGATCAGATTTGTTAAGGGTTTATAAGTTTTATTAATTTTTTCAAAACCAAATTTTTGGTTCTATTGAGCCTCTAATATATGTTAATTTTCTATTTCACAAATTCTGCCATGGTTATTTATTATTCTCTCCCTTTTACTCAGAATTTGTTTTTCTATTTTTCTTTTCACATTTTTTTGAGTGGATATTTAGATTATGCAGTTGTTCTCAGACTTTCTTGTTCTTTTAACATCATAAAACAAAGCTTTATTTACGTCCTACAATGTTGGTTATGTAGTTATGTTCATTATTAGTCATTTCAAAATAGTCATTTTGAATAATTTCCATTTCTAATTTCCATTGTGATTTCTTTATCCATGAGTTATTTAGCAGTATGTTGCTTAATTTTCAAAAGTATTTTTCTACTTATTATTTTTATTAGCTCTTTTTAAAAGTTTTTAAAATAAACTTTGTATTTAAAAATAGTTTAGATTTACAGAAAAATTGCAAAGACAGTACAAAAAGTTTCCACATACCCTGCACCAACTTTCCCCTATTATTAATATCTAGTGTTATTGTGGTACATTTGTCACAATTTGTGAAATAATTTTGTAACCCTACTGTTAATTGAAGTCCACACTTTATTCAGATTTGCTTAGTTTTTACCTAATGTCCTTTTTCTACTTCAGGATCCCATCTAGGATACCATATTATTTTTAGTCAACAAATCTCCTCAGGCTCCTCTTGGCTGTGACAGTTTCTCAGATTTCCATGTATACATCACCCTGACAGTTAGGAGTACTGGTCATGTTTTTGGTAGAATGTACCTCAATCAGGAGTTGTCTGATATTTCTCTCAGGGTTAGACAGGGACTATTTGGGGGTGAGGGGGAAGACCACAGAGTTAAAGTACCATTCTTATCACAGTGTACCAAGGATGCATACCATCAATATGACTTATTGTTGTTGTTGACCTCATCACTGGCTGAGGTAGTGTTTGTCAGATTTCTTCTTTGTAAAGTTACCCTCCCCCCCATTTCCAAATGTCATCTTTAGAAGGAAGTCAGTATATGCAGTGCACACTTAAGGAGTGGAGCTTTATGCTCCATTTCCTTGAGGGTGACCCATCTACATAAATTATTTGTAATTCCTCTGCATGAGAGATCTGTATTTTCTTCCCATTTGGCATTTAGATCTATGAAGCATCCTGTGTAAGATGCACAACTTTTGTATAAGATATGTGTTGAGGTTTATATTTTTGGATATGGACATTCAATTATTCCAGTATCATTTATCAAAAATACTATTCTGTCTCTACTGGATTGCCTTTGCACTTTGCCAAAATTCGTTAATTATATTGGTATGGGTCTATTTTTAGCCTCTCAATTCTCTTCCATTGATCTATGCACTTGTTCTTTTGCCAGTATCACACTGTCATTAATACATAATCTTTGTGCTGTCTTGAAGTCAGGTTGTGAGTCCTTTGATTTTGTTCTTTTTCAGTATTGTGTTGGATATTCTTGGTGCTTTGCCTTTCCATATAACTTTAGAATCATTTTGATGATATATACAAAAATGCTTGCTGAAATTTGATGGGGATTGCTTTGGATCTATAGATTGAGTTGGAAAATAATACATCTTAGATATTTAGTCTTCTACTAACTATTCCATGTCCCAACTCAAGTGAACATGTAATCTCTGTAAATTTATTTAGATCTAGTTTTATTTCTTCCGTCATTTTTTGTAGTTTTTTTGCATTCAGGTCCTGTACATATTTCACTTTCACTCTTTCTCTTTCCCTCCCTCCCTCCACCACCCTTCCTCTCTTTCTTTCTTTCTTTCTTTCCCTTTCTTTCTTTCTTTCTTTCATTTCTTTCTTTCTTCTTCCTTTCTTTTTGGTGCTACTGAATTTTTTATTTATTTCCAATTCTAATTGCCCATTGCTGGTATATAAGAAAGCAACTTTTATCAACCTTATATCCTTGCTTTGTATCTTATGTCACTTATTATTTCCAGGATTTTGTTATTGATTGTTTATGAGAGATCCTAGTCTGTGTTCCTGTCTTGTAATTTCTTTATCTGGTTTTGGTAATAGAGTAATGCTGGCTCATAAAATGAATTATAAAATGTTTCCTCTGCTTCTATTGTCTGGAATGAATTGTAGAGAATAGGTTTTATTTCTTTCTTAAAAGTTTAGTAGAATGCACCAGTGAAATAATCTGGGCTTGGAGCATTCCTTTTTGGAAGATTATTAATTATTGATTCAACTTATTTAATAGATAAAGAACTTATTCTGTTAATCTATGCCTCCTTGTGTGCATTTTGGTAGTTTGTGTAGGAATTGGCTCATTTCATTTATCAAATTTATGGGCATAGACTTATTCACATTATTCCTTTATTATAGGTTTAATGTTCATAAGATCAGCTGTGATGACCCATCTTTAATTTATGATATTGGTAATTTATGGCTCCTTTCTCTTTTTCTTGGTTAGTCTAACTAGAAGTTTATCAAATTTGTTTATCTTTTCAAAGAACCAAGTATTGATTTCATTGATTTTCTTTATTGTTTACTTGTTATAAATTTCATTTATTTCTGATCTAGTTTTACTATATCTTTTCTTCTACATATGTTATGCTTTAAGGGTTCTTCCTCTACTTTTCTAAGGTATAAGATTATTATTGATTTTAGATATTTCTTCTTTTATAGTATATTAAATGCATGCTATAAATTTCCCTCTAAGAAGTGCTTTCACTGTACCCCACCAATTTTGGTAATTTGTATTTTCATTTTTACTAAGTTCAAAATATTTAGAAATTTACCTTGAGACTCCTTCTTTGACCCATGAATTATTTAGGAGAGTTTTGTTTCATTTCCAAATAGTTGGGGATTTTTCCAACATTTTTTTTTAAATTCTTGATTTCTAGTTTAATTCCACTTTGGCCAGATAATATATTTTATATGATTACTAGTGTTTTAAATTTGTTAAGGCATGTTTCATGGCCCAGAATGCAGTCTATCTCAGTGAATGTTCCAAAAAATTTTGAGAAGATTGTGTGTTCTGCTATAATTGATTAGAGTAGTCTATAAATATATCAGTTAGATCAAGTTGGCTGATAGTGATAGTCAAGTCACCTATACATACTGATTCTCTGCCCGTTTGATCTTTCAATTACTGACAAATGGTTGAAGTCTCCAACTACTATAGTCTCCACTTTAACAGTGGATTTGTTTATTTTTCCTTTCAGTTCAATCAGTTTTGCTTAATATATTTTGATGCTTTGTTGTTAGGTGTATATAAAGTTATAATTATTATATACTCTAGAAAAATTGACTCCTTTATCATTATGTAATGGTCCTCTTACACCTGATGACTTTCTTTGTTCTAAAGTTAGCTTTGACTAAAATTAATATAATTCGTCTAGATTTCTTTTGGTTAGTGTTACTATGGTACATTTTCTCCATTGCTTTACTTTTAAACTATATAAGTCTTTATATTTAAAGCAGATTTGCTGTAGACAATTGTCTTATGATCCACTCTGACAATCTGTTTTTTCACTGGGGCGTTGAGGTCATTCTTTTGGATCTTTAGAATCTTAGAAACAGCTTAGTCCACCAAACTTTTGATCACACAAACTTTCGAGGAATAAAAAATCTTTCTCTCTTTTTCTTTATCTATTTAACTATGTCTCTATATAAATAATTGGCAAATATTATTTATATAACTATATTAAAATTATAAGCCATATACAACAATTAAATTTAGTAAGAACTGGATAAAGACTAAATAAACAATATCATAATACAGTAAATTATATTTTATATTATAAAATAATTTTTGCTCTCAGTAAAATATTATTAAGTATGTTTAAGTGGAACAAATAGGATTAAATATATCTTAAAATCTTGGATTAATACTTTTGATATAACAATTTGAAGTTCTAGAAGTTTAATAATTGTTTTAATAAGTGCTATAATTATATCTCATGAAGAAATTTAGATACAAATGAAAAAAATCACATTACGGATTGTGCTTGCTGAATAAGAATGCTCACTTTAATTCCCACATTAAATTAGACAAAGATTTTTTTTTTTTTTAATTTTGGAGTACATTTCCTTCATTCATGATGTAAATGTTGTCCTTGAGCACTAATCAGAAGGAATTACATTTTTTATATTGTTAAAATTGAATGAAGAAATCATTGAAACTCTTTTGAAAATTGTTAAATTGAAAATTCTGTTCCAAGTTTGTAAATATTCAGATGTGACATTTTTATGAGTGATACTTTACTTTCAGCATAGTGATAAAAATATTTTAAATATTCTTTTTCAAAATGATCTTTCTGTTACATAAGTTTCCCCCTTTCTATTAAAATGTCTTTACCTTGAAAAGACAGATAGAATGTGTTTATATTTTTCAGAAATATCTGCAAGGTAACATAGTGTTAGAAGCCATTTGCCATTATAGGAAAGGTCAGAAAGTTTGGACTACTAATCATTTTGATCAAAAGAAAATCATGACTCAGATTTAAGTTCAATAACCTTTAAATGCTTTGCCATAAAATTGATAGTTAACATTTTGTGAGTGCTCACCATGTACCAGGCAGTGCAGTGTGTTCTTCAGATACTTCATCTCCTATTATTCTTCATAATTACCCTATCATCCCTCTTATTTTCCAAGTAAGGAAACTGGATTTAGCAGAGTGGTTAAGTTGCTTGCCCAAGGTCACCTAGAAAGTGTTTTAGGTCAGATTTTTCAGTTGAAGAGTCCCAAGATGAAGATGTGTTTGTGCAAGTGACTTATTAAGAAAGTGTTCCCAGGATTCATGGGTAAGGGAGTGGGGGAAGCAGGAAAAATAAGCCAAGAAGCCAAGAAGGGTACAGTTTCAACAAAATCTCAGCCCTTGTCTGATTATGAAGGTATCTCTTGAGTATAAATTGCACAGAGTTTGCTCAACTTCAAGGCATAGATGTGGGTTTTCATAATCTAGTCCACTCAGTAAGTCCACCACCTAGAAGGATGAATTCTTAAGCAAGCTTTCTAACAGGTCTGGTAAGAAGGAGGCTTTTGTAGTCTTCTTGGGCCCTTTTCTCTAAAGGGAGTCACAAGCACATGTCTTTAAAAGAAAAGCACATAGAAGCTGGAGGCTATGCACAAAGAACCTTTCAAATGTATGTAAGAGGATCTAAGTGAACTGCTGTTAGCATTTACTGTAGCTAGTAAATGACATAACCAAGATTAAACCCAAGCAGTGTGGCTACAGACCCCATGCTCTTAATCATTATACTAAACCACCTGGAATAACCAGCAAATCTCTGGTCATTTCCCAATTATTTACAAACACTATTAATACTTTAGTCTCTTTTAAAAGTATTTTTCTGATAAAATTTACAAATCATTGGTGACCTGTAACATTTTGGACCTTCTGACTCAAATTTTCACTGTAATGGTTCACTCATGAATTACACATTAAATGAATTTTACATGTGATACTATCTCTGTAGCACCAGAGTTATTTTAAAATTCTAATCAGAAGAGATATTTTTGTTTCCCATTGTGGATTTAGATGTAGTTCAGAAATTGACTCTCTATATCAAATGTATAAGTATGCTAACTAGTCCACTACTTTATATAACAGATATTCCTACAAGCCAGAGTGATGTGGATATTGAAAAGAAAAAACAATCTAGGGACTCCCTTGTCATCCTTGGCCTTGAGACCTGGAGTGCTTTTTCCCCACTGATTGCTCTATGATGTAGTCAACACTGAGTGGACATCTAAGTGAATTATGGGGGTGCTGCTCTAGATTAATTGCATGGAGATGAAAGGAAGATGATGACCTTAGGGAGTAAGTTCTCTGTTAAGGGGAAGGATGAGTCATCCTCACGGGATGGGTAGAGTCATGGGTCTATTCACTTTGAGTTGTCAGGGTAAATACAAGTTAGTGAGAGTTCTAATTTTCCCCTTCTATACCAAGAATTACTTCTGAAATGACTGTAACCATTCAGTGAGACAATTAGCATATATTGGCAGACCATGAGGTGTAGGAGTGTGAAGAGTGGTTGGTAAAGATCTGGTAGACTTGCTCCACTCCAACTCCTCACTGGCTATTTGGGAAAGGAATTCTTATCTCACTAACAGGTCCAGTTAGAAGCTTTTAGTTATCCTAAGCACTGAACAATAATACTAACTTATACTTATATGGTACTTTCTGAGTGCCAATGCAATACCATATATGTAGTGCATACAGTAAATATTATTACTTCCATGTGACATCTGAGGGAACTGAGGCACAAGGAGATTAAGTATTTTGTGCAAGATTAAACAGCTTGGAAAAGGTAAATATGGAAAGTAATCATTCTGTGTTTTTAACTACTAAGCTATATGGTGCCTAGGGAGGGAGAAGGAAACAAGAAATTAGAGTGGGGAAAGGTAAATAGGGTAAATATAGATGAGTGGCCTCATCTATATTTGTATAAATATTTATTAAAATGATTAGCAAATAAGCATTAATATCCTTAACATTTTTGATTATCTAAATAATTCATAAGTTATTGAAGTAAATTATTTTGTCTTCCCTTTTGTATGAAGTACAAATTATAAATAACACTAAACTTTGAAGGAGGTGCTTGGAGATTTAAGACACTTTTCTCCATGCTAATTTAATATGTTTTTTGAAAATATCTTATTTTTCAACCTACCTTTTTTTTTTTTTAACATCTTTATTGGAGTATAATTGCTTTACAGTGGTGTGCTGGTTTCTGCTTTATAACAAAGTGAATCAGTTATACATATACATATGTTCCCATATCTCTTCCCTCTTGCATCTCCCTCCCTCCCACCCTCCCTATCCCACCCCTCTAGGTGGTCACAAAGCACTGAGCTGATCTCCCTGTGCTATGCGGCTGCTTCCCACTAGCTATCTATTTTATGTTTGGTAGTGTGTATATGTCCATGCCACTCTCACTTTGTTTTGACACTATCAGCTTGGACTGACAAGGGCAAAAAGAGTCCAAGATGAAAAGAGGCTTCAGTGCCCCAACCCTTTTATGGACAGGCAGTAGGCTGAGAAAACTACTCAGTTAAGATCACAGACCTTTCTTATAAAAAAAAAAGGGAGGATGACTCAGAAAAGCAGAGCCAAGAGACCAGAGGGCAAAGGGAAGAGATACAAAGAACCACTCTGAGGGAGAACTGAGTGCTAATCAAACACACAGTAACGTGCACCTGGCTAGATTTTAGAATTACTATGGGCCAGTGACTGCAACATGCCCCTTGTCTTCCTCTTCCTCTTTTGAGTAGGAATGTCCATTGCAGTTCCAGCATTGCATGTTGAGGGTGTGGAGAGCGGATAACCTGTCTCTGACATCTCAGGGATGCAGATGTAGAAGAACTTTACTGGAGGAGGTGTATTTGGTTTTTTTGGCCGTGCCCCCAGAATGTGGGATCTCCTTGGCCAGGGGTGGAACCCATTCCCTCTGCAGTGGAAGAATGGAATCCTAACCACTGGACCACCAGGGAATTTCCAGGAGGAGCTGTATTTGACGAATTGCATTGAAGAGTCTCATCTACACCTGGGCTGATTTAGGTAATGAGATCCTGAATATTAAGCATGAGTCAGACACTATAACAGGATGAGATTTTGGTGATTTCTGAGAGCAGTATGATGGTAGTTTGCATATGGGAGAGATGTGAATCTCGGGTCAGAGGGTGTACTGTGATTTCCAGCTGAGAGTCTTGAGTATATTCACTGTTGGACACTTGCTGTTGCTGTACACTGGCCAGAGGAAATTTATACCTAAGATAAATGATGTCAGATGACATGCCTGGAAACGTAATTAGGATTTTATCAGGAGCTCCAACAATTGTATGTATCTCCAACAATTGTATGTATCTACAGGCTGCTGGTTTTGAATTGAGAGTTTCCTGAAGTCAGATTGAATTAGAAATGGATATCTAGGCCCTTCAGTATGATGATTATACATTTATTTTCCAAGGATGCAAAAATAATGTTTTCTTGGAGATAGATAATACTTCACCAGATTTGTGCTCTCCTATAATGAAAGAGGCTTCCTAGCCACTTTTTCAACCAGATGGGGCATTGTGCCTCAGTTTTGGTCAGTGGACTTGGGGTGGAAGTGATATGTGCCCTTCCTTCTCAAGCCTGTGACATAAACCTTACAATCAATCTTTTATTTCTCACTTCTTTCATTCTTTAGGCTGTCCTTGTTCAGGCCCATCTTGAAAGCTATGTGTGGAAGACAGCAGAGGCCCCATTAACTTGAGTAATTCTGCTGGAATATCATGCATAGCATTAAAAAAAACCCACCAAGATATGGCACATGGTTAAAAATGATAAAATTTTGGGATAATATATTTTTATATGTTTAGTATGATTCAGTAATTTCCCAAAGAACATATTGCCAGTTTTCTTTGGTTCAACATGGTAGTAGTCTGTCTGGCAAGATTTTTTCCCCCATTTCCCACTTAAATGAAAATATTAACAGACAATAAGCAGTAGCTTTAATAATTCAGGTGACCATCTATCAGATCTATACTTTATCTCTGTGGCCATCAGTCTAACACAAACTATAATTATGTCTTGCCTGGAAGACTACAATAGCCTTACATCTGTTCCTGTACCCTCCAAACTGTCTCCAAGTTGTAGTCAGAGTGATCGTTTCAATTTGATCATGGTTCTTATCCATAGCTTCCTAAGATAAAGTCCTTAATGTGTCAAGGTCCTATGAGGTCCTGCCTTGTCTGACTCATGTATACCTCAGCAGTTTCATCACAGATCACTCTTGCTCTCACTGCTTTTGCTGGAGCAAAAGTACATCTCAGTTCCTGGATGTACTTTCCCTCCATAGAAACTCAGTTTACAAATCATTTCCTTAGGGAAGACTTTGCTGATCCCAAATTGATTAAGGTTCCTTCATTTTATGTTACAGCATTATATTACTTTCTTTCATAGCATTTTTTCTAACTTTGAAAAAAATGTAAAATGTTGGATTATTTTGTTTAATTTTTAACCAGGTATTATATCCATGTGGTTTAAAAATTATTTTTAAAATACAGTGAAATGATGTATAACATCAGAGTGAAACCTAAACTTTTGCCAGTGATCTGAGGGTCCAGCTTTACCACTGAATTCTGGCATGTATTTGGGTCTATTTCTGAGCTTTCTATTCTGGTCCATAGGTCAGCTGTATGTTCATGTATGAGTGCCATCCTGTTTTAATCAATAATGTTTTTCTTACTACTTGATTTTGCACTATTAAGTATTCTTTTAGCTTGATTGCTTGATTTATTGGCTTTAAATAAGATCCTTTTGCACACAACTCTTACAAATAATACATCAGCAAATTTATTCTGCCTTCAATGTCTTTCCCCCTTTCCCTCCAGTTTTTTTAGTTGTTATAATTTCTATATTGTCAGGGCATATAATACATTTTTCTTGTCAGTCACTTTAAATCCCATATTTAAAAAAATTTAGTTCCATCGTTAAATAATTTAACCTTTATCACCAGTCTTTTTACCAGTTTCCGTGGCCATCCCTTATTTGGCTGATACAGCTTGAGGAATAGAAAAAGATGGAGAAGCATAGAAGATGAATCTGGAGCTGTAAAATGAATGCATCCAATACCATAATTGACACAGTGATCTTGCCTTCTAAACCACAGAGGAAAGAAAGTGAAAGCAGAAATAGGATAAAGTATATGAAAGAATAACAAATGTCTATGTATTAGAGGTTCTGATAAGAAGCAAGATCTTTGGAGTAGTTGAATGAGAAAGCTGAGTGGAGAGGTGACTATTGTCAGAGAGAGAAATAACTAATTTTTGTCTTTTTATTCTAATCTCAGAGTGAGGAAACTTCTGGATGATGACAGGATCCAGGTCATGACCATGAAAGTAAATAGTTGACATGGAATTGAGGAGAAGGTCATTAGATATGAAGAAGTCAAGTAACTAAAAGTTCAGAGTCTTGAAAGTTCAGATAAAATCATCTAGAATGATAACTTATACTTATCATATAATGATAATGTAACTTCATGTAAGAAGTCCCTAGCAGAGCATCCTGAATAAAAAGTAGGCAGTTGGGTCAAGAAGAAGAGGAAATGTAGTTCAAGCTTCTACAATGAACTTACAAATTATGCCAAGAATTGGGGGGGAGGAAGACTGTTGGCAAGGTTCCATGACGCGAACTAAGGTAGTTTGTGGCATGAGCATCAAAGGAATAGAGGGTTTCATATGAAGACGGAGGAATAATTGTCTGGAAGCCATCTTGAAGAAGAAGAAAAGTGGCCTCCTTTCCTTACCATGAGCAGTGAGAATGTTGCTTTCCAAGAAAGAAGGCAGCTTCGGGGGTGGAGTCTTCTGAGGCATGCCATGTTTCATTTAATGCAGAATATGAGAGTACTGCATCATGAAGAGTATAAGGTTGTACGATTTTGGTTTGCTGTGATGAAATGGGAGCTCCAGAGGGCATAGTTAAAGAAAAAAAATAAGAGAAGAAAGTTGAGCTAAAGGAGAGAAACAAATAATTTCAATGGAGATGAATGTTTGGAAGAGTCTAGACCCCTGAGGGGACTTTCATCTCAGGTGCTAAGAACACCTAACCAAGATATGCCACTGAGGAGAATCATCATTCCTACTTAAACTGTGTATTATATGCATTTATGGGGCATTTCTTTATTTCTGTCTTTGAGTACCACCTAGATTTTCCTAAATAATTTTCCATCTTAAGTCAGTTGAAATTTAAGTCCCCCCAAATCATTCACCAAATGTTATAAATCCACAAAGGAGATAAAAATTTACAGATTTTTTCTTTAATATGTGTCTACTAAATTATTGAAGTATTTCTCCTTAATAATACACTAAATGACAAGTAATTAACTTATTAGTTTCTTTACAGTATACATCATTCAGGAAGAGAATGGCAAAAGCAACATGTTTTTGACACCATAGTTTGCTGTTTGCCAATCGTGTAGACAGTTAATATTCACTACACTAAATGTGAACACTGGATGGGAGAATTGGATTGATAACATAACAGGGCCACTCTGGGGTATAGCATTGAAGAAACTTCATAAAAGAAGTCCCTAGCAGAGCATCCTGAATAAAAAGTAGGCAGTTGGGTCAAGAAGAAGAGGAAATGTAGTTCAAGCTTCTACAATGAGCTCAGCAATAATAAACAGAAAAGAAGAATGTGTCTCCAATGATAGAGTTCCTGCCCCCTTTAGGTTTTTCAAGGTGAGGATACTCAGTGTATCCTTTAAGTTGGAATACCAGAAAATAAATGATTAAAGGAAAAAATAAATAGTTCTTTCAATAAGTGCTATGATAGTTCTGAGAAGGAAGCAGGGCAGTATGATCTGGACAAACTATATGAACGTGAAGAACACTTTTACCACTTCCTTGCATGTTGTGTTGAGGCAAGCAAAGGGCTTCATGACTTTCAGGTCCAAAAAGATTTGATGAGGTAATATCTGTGAAAATATAAATTGCAAGTCCCCATATAAATGTCTAGTGTTATATCTTTATTATTATTAACAGTGTTCATCACAATTAAATGAGTGTTTAAGAACACCAGCAGAGAGAATTGCAGAGGCTAAATGATATGGTGAAACAAATTCAAAAGCTGAAAAGGAATTCTTAGGTGGCCTATGCCTGCGATCTCAGGGATATTTGCTTTAATGATTAATTCCTTTTTTTTTTTAATGAAGTGGACAATCCATGGCTTTGAAACTGCTTTTTCTTGCTTAGATTTTTTTTTTACTGTAGTTATGTTTATTGTGATGGGTTCTGCTTATATTACCTAATGATGGGCCAAATTGTTCAGCTCTAACATAATTGCTTCTGCATTCATTACTAAAACTGGAAAAGATACATTAGACTCCTAGCAGAAATAATATGTTGCTCCAGGGTGATATTTGGAAAAAGATTATTACAGAAATATGTATGCTGTAAAAAAAGACATTTTTTTCACACAAAAAAAGATATTTGTGCTTTCCTTTGCAGTTATGGCTCTTAAGACATTTGACTGAAATATCGTATGTTGATTATGATGATGATGAATCTGTGTTTCTAATTGTCACTAAAAAGATACAGCCATGGCTTGAATATTAGTTTGCTTTGCATTATACAATATGCAAATACAAGTGTCAGTTGTGTTATCCCTACACTGAAAAGTTAGAATTGACTTACTGAGCAGAAACCATACTACCAAATATGCATAAAATTTCCATATAGCAAATGTTATAGGATTTACTAAACTACTCTTTTTAGAAAATAATGGAATTTCATTAAACTTATCTGTTATTGGAAGGTACAGGGATTATTTGGGTGTGATGTTTTGGTCAGGTGGTTAAAAGGACTGAGGTTTGTGGCAGTTGGACTCAACAGAAACAGACACTGAGGTAAGTAAGGGGTGAAAAATTAGACATCAAAACCTGAGAAGGGAAACAAGAGGAAGAAGAAATGGGCAGAGAATGAAGCTGAACATTGATACAGGCCTGACAAAGTCTTGGCAATTGGAGGGGGAGCTCTGGAGCAAGTATTAACTATCAGTGTGCCCTGCACTGGGCCAGATGCAGGTGACTCTGGGAAGAGTCTGTCTTTGGGCGAAGAGGCTCTCTGAAGTCAGGACAGACTCTAAAGGAGCTGACAACTGGAGACTGTCTGCTGAGTACACTTCCCACTGCTAAAGGGGCTCTGAGACAGGGTGGCATATCTCCCTACCAACCACACACCTGAACAGACTGAAGGGGCACTGAAGAATCTGTGGATTGCCTCCAGCTTCCTATACCTAATGCTAGTCTCTATGAGTGCATTATATTAATTTTTTCCAGTGGATAGAGGTATACTGCTGACAAGTTGATCGGTGGTAAAAACTGGACATAATTTTCTATTTCTGAGAATTGGAGAACAATAGGATCCAGAGTGAATCAGGAATCTGGGCTAACAGGTAGGGAGACAATTGAACAAGGGCTCACAAGAAGAGTGCCTGAAAACAGGTAAATATTTGTGGGTTTTGGTTTGTTTTTTCCTTGGCCACCCCGCAAGACTTGGTTCCCCTACCAGAGATTGAACCGTGCCCTCGGCAGTGAAAGCACAGAGTCCTAACCACCGGACCACCAGGGAATTCCCAGTTAGGTATTTAGGAAATGCACTAAAGGGCAAGTCTAGTATGAAACTAGGTAATTATATAAGTGAATTGCATCCAAATTGATGGTAGATTTTAAGAATGGCTGTCCAGGCCTGGTATCTAGATATAATCTTATGCACTTGTCTTCTTTTTTTTTAAGATATTTTCATTTATTTTATTTTTTTAACAACCTAATTGGTATACAAGCACATATTTAATGTATATGATTTAATGATTTTGGACATCTATATACATTCATGAAATTATCATCACAATCAAGGTAATAGACATATCCAACACCTCTAAACATTTTGAGTCCCTTTGTTGTTTTGTGTGTGAGTATGTTTGTTTTGAGGAGGGGACATAAGAACACAATGTGAGATCTCTACCATCTTAATTTTTTAAGTGCACAATATAGTAGTATTGATAGGTGCTATGCTCTACAGCAGATCTCTAAACTTATTCATCTTGCATAACTGAAAGTTTATGCCAATTGAACAATTCCCCATCTTCCCCTCCTCTCAGCCCCTGGTAATCACCATCCTATTCTTTGCTTCTATGAGTTTGACTATTTTAGGAAACTCATGAAGGGAATCATGCAGTATTTGTCCTTATTTGACTGGTTTACATATCTTTTAAACTTTGCAAAACGCTATCAAGTGAAAAAAAGACTAAAAATGTAAAAACGAAAAATGTATTCTTGCTATAATGACTTATTGGGTGGGTGGGTGGACGCAGTGCAGCACCAAATTAAGAATTTGTGGTAGGTAAGAGCTCTGTTCCTAGGACCATCTCTACCAGAACGATACCTTACACTCACAGATGGTGATAGCAAAGGCACAGTTTATAGCCTGCTCTGGTTATGATGTCATAGAGGCTAACTTCTCACCAAGAGTAAGTGATGATAATTTCATAGCTTTGTGGAAGAAGGAGATAAGGGTTATTGAGCTCTTAACTATATGCCAGACACTAAGCTTAGCCTTTTGTGAGGAGAGAGGAGACAAAATTAGGCTATGTGATTTGCCTAGTATTTCACGGTTTATCTCAGATTTTCTTAGCCTGAGCTTTCTACTGCTATGAAACACAACCAAAACGACATCACAGTGTTAAGTCCTTTAGGGAAAGAGCTTGCATCAGAGAAGGCTGTTGCTGAGAACTTGATGTAACCTGATCTGTTAAGAGTTCATCAGGGCTTGACTCTTCACAGGACCTGGTCCTTGTATCAAAAGAGAGCTGGGACTTCAGGGATAATAACACTAGCCATGCTGTTCCTGTCAAGTTCACATCATCCTTCTTCTACTAGGGCCTCACTTCACTGGAACTACAGTGTGCTTTTGGGTTCTGAGGACTTCATTTACTTAATCAAATATTAATGGATTATATCGAAGGTAAAGTTTTAAAAAATCTAAGATATTCAAGAGTTATTGATTTTCTTCTTTTTCTGAAAGTAATCCAAATTCCTCCAAATCAGAGATATACAGGGAACCTCTTGAAGTGGCCATTGGTTGTTCCTACCTACTTAGCATCCCTTCCCTCTTTTTCTAGTAACTGAGTCCCCCCTCACATTTTTTCTTTGTGGTACTACCACAAAGGAATAAGCACTCCCATAAAAAACAGATTTCTTGGTAAAAATAGCTTTACCACTGGTGGATGATGAGTAAAGGAATGACTATTAATCAGCAACTTCTCCAAGGCTTGGGAATGCAGAAAGCAAAGGGATCCCCATTACAATCCTGCCTTTTCTGCTGGAGCAATCATGAAAGATTTCTCATGTGGAATGACCCTAGTTGAGAGATGGAGAGCACAAGAGCCATGTACCCCTAGACTGAGCTATGCCTGAAGGAAAATATTCCCTTTTGATTTTTCAGTTACATGAATCAATGAAGTTCCTTATGTTGCTTAATCTAGTTTCAACTGTCTTTCTGTTTTTTCTGTCACTTGTAACCAAATGAAACCTGACTACTGCATAGACTTTTCCTTGAAAAGGGGATGTGGGGGACGGGAGGAGAAAGTAATATTGCTCTAAATACCTATTGCAATGTGCTGGGCCTAAAATTAGACTCTATTATTTCATTAATTAATATATGTTCTTTATTTATGAGGATAGAGGAGACAAAATTGTGTTATGTGATTTGCTTAATATCTCACTATACGTTACAAATTCAAGCCCAAACCAAACTCCATATCCAATATACCACGTTGCGTCCCCATGTTGCAATTATATTGCATATGCAAGTGCAATTGTATATATATATATGCAAATAATATTAGAATTTAAGCAATACTGAGAGCTATTGCTATAAAAAGAACAAAACAGATTGTGTTGGAGAGAAAAGAGTCAGAAATGAACTTCCAAAGCAGTCTAGAGCTGTCCAGAGTTCTGACCTCTTTCTAGCTATCTCTGACTATTAGTCCTTAGGTAAATTCCCATTTTTCCTACGCCATAGCCTTGTTCACTCTCACACATTTAACCTTTACTTCCCCACCTCTTCTAATGAAAGTTGTGAGCTCTGTTAGACTGGCTTATACAAAATGATTTGAAGTCATCCATACCTCAGTTCAATTTTTAGTACTTCTGCTGATGAATCACATAACTTTGAACAAGTCACATAACCAAAGACTCAGTTTTCTTATCTATAAAAGGGGAATACACCAGGAGTTGCAGTAACTGGAATATAGAAGGAACTCAAAAAAATGGTAGCTCTCTTCTCACTTTCCTCACTTATGGAATAAAACTTGAAAAAAAAGGGAAAAGATGTTTATTGGCAGAATTACTTTTTGAAATGGTACTCGCTGTGACAAAATTTTACCTATAGGTATTTTCCACCCCACGTTAGAAGTTTCCATTTTCACTCACAAAAGCTTTGTCTTCATGAGGTGAGGATTTGGGCAGCCTCCTACGTAGACTGTGCTCTAGACACACGTGGATTTGTAGAAGGAATTATTCTATCCCAGCTGAATCAAACTGATGTTGGATAGCAATTAGCAAATCTCCCTTCCTGTCCTGTCTCTTACTTAATAATGTTTTCATTTACAAAAATAGGAGCAAAACAAATTGGATTATTTCTGACTCTATATATATATATATATATATATATTTCTATTTTTTTTTTTTCCCCAGCAGGAATGGCAGCACTTGGCAGCTGGGATAAATGGACAAAATATTCCCTCTAATTTAAACCACAAATATAGTCAGGTAGAGAATGTTGATGGTAATTTTAGCTTTTAAAATACACATTCAAAGCAGGCATTAAGTTGACAATGTGATTTGCACATTTCAAGTTTTACATTAAAAAGCTAAATGCAAACCCCATTTTCTATATACCAGAGAAAAACGCATATCCTTAGAGGACACAAAACACATGGAATAAATATGTACTTGCTCTTTCACTTACAAGTTTACTTTTTCTTTTAAATCTCCACAGTAATTATCATTATTACTTTTTAGCAATTTATGCTTTGCAAGGAGTTGTCCATCGGTTCTAAACACAGATGCTATTTTTCAGCTCTTCTTATTACACAGGTTTATTAGCAATGTGTCTTTCCTCTAAGATTTTACTATGGAATAAAACTGGTAAAACAGAAGCCATCAAAGTTACCTTGTTAACATCACTGAGGGCTTTTCAGGATGTCATTATACATTGTACTTAATGTCTATATGTGTGTCCTTAGGCCAGACAAAAAAAATCATATACTCTTATGATTATACCTTCAAATGATCTCCATACACTATGGTATAAAATAATTTGCTTCTGTTTTTTAACTTACTTGATCTAGAATTTGTTTTAAGCTATTTATACAGTGTGGAGTGATTGGTAGCATGTGGGCCTTAGGGTTGAGGAGTACAAAGTTTGAACCCCAGCTTTATGACTTATTTTGCTGATTAATTTCAAGTAAAATACTTAAAATCTCTAAACTTCTGTCTCCAAATATGTACTGGGGTAATATAAAGATTAAATTAACTAAAATATGCAAAAGAACTGTGGCAGAAACTGTTGGTTGGCTAATCCACTGCTGTTCCAAATCCTCTTCTTTCTAACCACCTTTCACCTTTCAATGGGTTGTACATGGAAGTCTCTTTCCTTCTCATAAAATAACAAAGATTTGGTCCTACCTTTTTCTTCCTGTTTGGGAGGATGATTTTATGCCTGGAGGTGGAGCAGCCATTTCAGAACCATGAGTATAAAAACACATACTGGGCTTCCCTGGTGGCGCAGTGGTTGAGAGTCCGCCTGCCGATGCAGGGGACACGGGTTCGTGCCCCGGTCCGGGAAGATCCCACATGCCGCAGAGTGGCTGGGCCCGTGAGCCATGGCCGCTGAGCCTGCACGTCCGGAGCCTGTGCTCCACAACGGGAGAGGCCACGACAGTGAGAGGCCCGCGAACCGCAAAAAACAAAAACAAACAAAAAAAAACAAAACACACGCTAAAGCTGGCACAGAAGGAAACAAACAAAGGTCTGGTTCCTTCATGATACTCTTGAGCAGCTAGAGCTGACCTAGAGTAGTTTTCTCAGGATTTATCATGCGAAATCAATAGCCCCTTATCTGATAAAGCTACAGTTTCTCACATTTTTTTGTTACTCAAAGTTGCAGCATTCCTGTGTGTTACAAGAGCCAATATGGTCCCTGGCCATAGTACGGAGGTTCAAATAGTGTTAATCACCTATTCCCTTTCACCACTAGTAAAGGCTATATAATGGATGAGGCATAGTCTCAGCATATACCTTTTAAAAATAAATCATAGAATAAAAATCTCAGGCATCACCTTTCATGTTTTAGTGAATGCTATCACCAGTCAACCTGGTTTATATTCCAGAGTCTTAGAAAAACTCCTGATACTTCCTTCTCCCTGTATATCTTATTCAATCCAAGTCCCAGAGATTTTACCTCTAAGTATGTCCCATTATTGACTTCTTTCCATTTCCTTTGCCATCAATCTTAATCCATTATGGTTCACCTGAGCTAGCACATTCTCACATTCTTACAAGTGAACTTGTGCACAGGTGCCCTTTGCCTAGAATGTTCTCTCCTCCTATCTCCTACTTATCTTTCATATCTTAGCCAAGTCAGCACATACTCAGGAAACATTTCTCCAACTTCCTGGCTCTGACTATCTCCCTTTTATATCTCATTATATCTCTCTTTTTAACACATATTACACATTCTATATATGTGGGGGTTTTTTTGTTTTGTTTTGTTTTGTTTTTGCGGTACGCGGGCCTCTCACTGTTGCGGCCTCTCCCGTTGCGGAGCACAGGCTCCGGACGCGCCGGCTCAGTGGCCATGGCTCACGGGCCCAGCCGCTCCATGGCATGTGGGATCTTCCCGGACCGGGGCACGAACCCACGTCTCCTGAATCGGCAGGTGGACTCTCAACCACTGCGCCACCAGGGAAGCCCTATATATGTGTTTTAATGTCTGTCTCCCAGACCTGTAAGTACCAGAAGAGCTGAGCCTATTGTTTTGTCTTATCTTCCATCATTTATATCTATTGACTCAATTTTGTAGTCATAGCAATCCTATTTTACAGGTAAGATAGCCCTATTTTTGCAGGTAAAGCTGAGACACAAGAAGGTTAAGGAATTTGCCTGAGGTCGCATAGGTAGTAACCCAGAATTTGTCAGGCAGTTCTTTTTTCTTCTTATACATTTATTTATTTATTTATTTTTGGCTATGTTGGCTCTTCGTTGCTGCGCATGGGCTTTTCTCTAGTTGTGGAGAGTGGGGGCTACTCTTCACTGTGGTGCGTGGGCTTCTCATTGTGGTGGCTTCTCTTTATTGCGTACCATGGGGTCTAGGCATGCAGGCTTCAGTAGTCGTGGCTCGCAGGTTCTAGAGCGCAGACTCCGTAGCTGTGGCACAGGGGCTTAGTTGCTCTGTGGCATGTGGGATCTTCCCAGACCAGGGATCGAACCCGTGTCCCCTGCATTGACAGGCGGATTCTTAACCACTGCACTATCAGGGAAGTCCCAGGCAGTTCTTTTTTAGAGCCTGTGTTATTAACCACTACCCAAAGCTAGATAAAAGAATTAATCTTGCCACCAACTGGTCAATGATAATCACTTTGTTTCCTAGCTCTGATGGTCTACAAGAAACAAATAGAAGTTGCTTTGCACAAGCTATTTATTCTCCAGGTTCAGTGGATATGATGGAGTCTACAAGCACCCAATCTATATTTTAAAGGCTCGGTAGAGCTAAACACTGACTGGTCTGTGGATATAAAGCAAATTCATCATATATTTATGTTTTCCTTAAAACATAATACCAGTGCATTATATAACTATTGGCTTTCCTCCTCAATTTGCTTAACCCTCATTAATTCATGTGAGAAAGCACATGAATCTTACTAGATTTCTTTTTTATTGTGCCATGTTGGGTAATGCTATATTGTTTTTTTTTTTTACTCCAAAACCAAAAGTATTTTGAAAGAATGAAGAAAACACCATCTGTAACAACTGAAATCATAATAACATTTTTTTTCTCTTCTCCAAGCACATCAGTGTTATATAATGAAGGGAAAAATGATTAGTCCCAGGCTGAGCTTAACTGTGCCAAACAAGTATGCTGATTTCATTGGTTCGATTAGAAAACCCTGAAATCAGAGATTTATGTGGGGATTTGCAAATTACAGACTGTTTCAGTACATCCATATCTTTGTACTTTAACCACTAGCACATTTAAAATGGGGTTGGATTTTAGGGAAGAAACAAGAATGAAGGAAGTCAGTAAAGAGATAGAGAGAGGCTTGGGGGCAAATATCAGATCTATATTTGATTAAAAATTAGCTGAATTTTTGGATGACTCTACAATGAGAAATAATTAATGTTATAGTAATAATTGAAACGTGTCTAGCAGGTTACGCTTTGCAAAGCACTGACACATTATTAATCTCATGTAATCCTCAGAACACTATTGAAAGTTTGATGATATGATTGTCTCCATTTTATAAACTGAAACCCAAAGCTCAGATGAGTTAATGAAAAGAGATGGAAGTGGCCTGCAATGAGGACTTTATAGAGAAGGCCTTTGTCATGCTGTGCAGCCTCACCCTAAAGAGATGAGGGAGTGCATCGCTTTCACTTTAAGCTCAGTGAGAGAAAAAGCATCAAGAGAACTGCTCAGAGAGTTTAACATTGAATTTGGGGATCCAGGTAGTGGCGACTCTACTCTAGGTAGGAGACTGGCTGGAGATGGCAGAGCAAAGAGAGAGAAGGTTGCATTGGGAGCGAGCTGTACTTCTACTGAATGTGGACTAGAGATGTATGATTCCCTCTCACCAGATGTGGAACCCTAGAATAGAGCCTGCTTAGGGTTATCGTAAGTTGAACCTCTGCCTAGAAGATGACCTGGAAGGATGTGACTCCAGCAAAAGAGTGAGCTGTTGGAAGTCCTGGATGATAAGGGAGAAGTTGAAAGTAGCAGTTGGAGAAGGCATTGCTTATATTAAGGGAACAGCAATCAGAGGTCCCCTAGTTAAAGTGCCACATTGTTAGTGTAGGGAGGGAAAGAGCAGCAAGCAACAACAAAAAAAGAGCCAGTAATGTTGCCCTACTAACATCCTTTTTTTACTGTTAGACATTTTTTTCTTCATTTTTATCGATACAAAGTAACTTACAACTTCCTCTTGGTTGATGTCAAGAGTTGACTGTGGCCATTGTAAACCCCAACCCATCTTGGAAATATCCGTGGAAATATTTTTTTCTCACTAGTAATAAGGAACCTCTTTCAATGAGACAGGATAATGTAATGAAAAGGGGTTTCAAATTCTGACACTTCCATATATTGTTCATATAACTGAAAGCAATTAACTTGATTTTATGAATTAAAATTTTTCTATTTGTGAAATAAAAATTTGAGGAAAATGTTCTCTAAGATCTCTTTCTAAGATCTCTTTCCTGTTCTAATTACAGGATTTGGTGAGAAATCTTAGAAATTAAGACTCCACGTTCAAATTTTGTGATAATTTGCCCAAACTATTACCTGATATTCTTCTGCTGCTTTCACTCTGGAGAAAAAAAAAAAAAAGATTTACTAAGTAGAGTGACCATGTAAACAAGGATTTAAATAAAACCAACTCAGTTTAAATACTTTAGAAGTACCATTATATGTACAAAATTGTTATGTCAATTGAATATTGTACTGGGCAATTCCTACTTATAGTGAAATATGAAAGAAAGAAGCCAATTTTCTCTCTCTGAATTCTATAATGTAACCATTGTATCAATTCTGATTAGTCTCTCTCTTGAAGACCAAGTAAAGTTTCAAGGTTGTTTTTTTTTTCCAATTCCTATGCAGTAAGATCTCTCCTTATATTACTGAAATGTATTTGATTTTCTTCAAATTGAATTGGAAATGACATATCAAGGTAAAGCAATTTTCAAGCCTTTCAAAAGTGAGAGGAAAATATTTCTTATTTGGTGGAGAATATCAGGAAGGAGAAAGTCATAGGTACTAAGACAATGCATATTTCTAAGGAGATTGATGGAAACTTGCAACATCCTTGAGGAAATAAGTCCTGATATTTTTCCATCTTTTTGTATGGAAACTAATGTTCAGAGTTTGACTTTCTCAAGATCAAACAATAACTTTACGTCAAAGCATGGGAGGGATGCAGGTCTTGGCTCCCCCATCATATTTTAATTTCTTTGCCAGCTGCTCCTTTGACAGACGCCAGCATATCTTGTTTTCAGCTGAATTTCTTGCTTCTAGAAAGTGTAGCAGGAAGTACTCTGTCAATAGCACCTGGTTTCCTTGAAATCGATTGTGGCTCTGGGCTTCCAGCTAAAACACCGCTCTTGTGTCAAACCACATGAAATCAGCACTTTTCTTAAATAAATGTGAACTCTGCCTTTTGTAGCAGCAAGGACTATTCAAGATACCAAATGAAAACAGCAAATTCTCCTGGGAGGGAGAAGGGAAGTTGGCATTATCTTCAAAAGCAAAATTGGGCCATTTCACTGAAAAGAACATTAGATGTAAGAAGCCAATTTCGTCTTCATTAAGCAACATCATTGCTTGGGTCACTGTTTTCTAACAAGGCTTGTGTTTTGGGTTTTGAGGTATATATCTACTGCAGAGGTAGAAATGAGGATGGGATAAATTAAATGACTACTCCATTTACTTGACACCTACTTGGACTCAGTCTTTCCCTCCCTCCTCTCTGACACTTTGGTTCTTTCTTTCCTCCCTCCCTCCCTTCCTCTCTTCTTTCCTTCCTTCCTTCTTTCCTTCCTTCCTTCCCTCCTTCCATCCTTCTTTCCTTCCCTCCTAATGGTAATCTTTCTCCCCTGATCAGGGCCATACTTCTCTGGAACATTCTGACTACTCTTCCTTTCCATTTTTCTCTCTCTTTCTTCTCCTCATTTTGTTCTCCTAATGCTAATTCTCTCTTTTTTCCCCCCAAACCCAACAGATTCCTTCACTTCTTCCTTGCAGCAGGAGCTACTGTCTTCTAACAAGCTAAAACGACGAAGAACTGTGGTGATGCTCTGTGTGCTGAGTACTCTGAGCAGAAATGAGCAAATGTGGACAACAGGTGTGGTTCATTAGCAAGAAGAAGTGGCTCTGGGGCCTGGGGCACCTTGCAAGGAGGATGACTGTGAAATCTTTAAATCAGAGAACCTTAGAATTGGAGCAGTTGTGGAGACCAACTTGTCAAACTGTCATATTTCAGAGATGAGAACACTGAGACACAAAGAGGTTAAATGCCAGGTGACGACACAGCCATGAATAACTTAGGTTCTCCTGAGTCCCAGACCAGTGCTCTTTGCATATCAAACTGCAATGTTTAGTTTTAGTTGTACTTTAAAGGTATAAGGGGGGAAATTCAGCGTAGATAGACTGTAGGATTTGGTGAACTTGTCTGTGGACCTGTCATTCATAGCAATCTATTGCTGAGAGTAACTTTCAGATATTCTTTTTTAAGGTACCCCAAATGCAATCCCATCCATGGGGCCATTTCACCTCCAAGAAATACCTTGTGGTTTTTTCCTTTTGTTCTGATTTATACCATTGTCCACCAGGAAACAGCATTTGTTTCTTTTTCCTAAGAAACTGTGCTTTCTGGAGCTCCTCCAGGGTCTTGGATGATCTCAAAACCCTCTCCCATGTTGCATATCTATTTCTATGGTTCCTTTTTTACTTGTTTATCTCCTTATCCCACTGTACTTTCTTAATGATATGAACTGGTATTTCAGTTTTTTGGCTATATTTTAACTTTTGAAACTCCGCTGTGCATATTTGAATTGAGGCTTCCCTGCCCCGTTGAGGGGCTCTGGGAGACGGAATTGAGTGCTCCAAAGAAGACTGCATTGTGTAACTCTACCATGAGATCTAGCACTGTATCCCACGGCCGGCCCCCAGAAAACCCCCTCAGGAATGTGGCCAGGCAGAACCAAGACAGACAGAGCAGAAGATGGAATTATTAGTTAAGATTAAAGGCATTTTTGTAGCATAAAAAATTTGGAAAATGTTGAGACATAAAACATATACACAGATCATCTTTTCCAAACATGAGACCAGAACGCTTGTCCCTGGTGGCACAGTGGTTGAGAGTCCGCCTGCCGATGCAGGGGACACGGGTTCGTGTCCCAGTCCAGGAGGATCCCACATGCCGCGGAGAGGCTGGGCCCATGAGCAATGGCCGCTGAGCCTGCACGTCCGGAGCCTGTGCTCCGCCAAGGGAGAGGCCCCAACAGTGAGAGGCCCGCGTACCACCAAAAAAAAAAAAAAAAAAAAAAGAAGTATTTGAAATTAGTACTTTCCCAGAGAATCCTCTTTGAGAGGACCTTGTACATATAGGTTACAGAGAAATAGGCAAACTGGCAGGCGGTGAACCATGTGTTTATCGTGTTGTGCTTCTCAAATGTTAATATGCCCACAAATTACTGGGGATGGTGTTAAAGATGGAGATTTTGCTTTTGTGGGTCTGGAGCCGTGGCTGAGATTGTGCATTTCTGACAAGAATCCTGGTGACTGTGCATTTCTGACATCACCCAAGCTGGTGGTTATGGCCTGAGGACTACCATATGGAACCAACAACCTATGGGCCATGTCTCACTCATATGTATCTCCCCAGCATCTGGTAAAGGTACAACAAACATAAAGATTTGCTAAACTAAATTTTAGGCGCTTTACATGTACCCTAAATTATTTAATCTTCTCAGTAACATTAAAGCTTAGGTGTTGTTATCCCGTTTTACTAATGGGCGAATATGAGTTCAAGCGTTTAGTAATCCAGAGCTGTATGAGTGATTCTAAAAGTAAGCAGGCATCACTGGCATTCGTGGTTCAAAACTTGTCAGTGCAAGGAGCATCTTTCTTTCCAACCTAATTTTCTAATCTGTCAGGATGACATTGGGAAGGTATTATGTTTAAGAACATGGACTCTGGAGCCAGTCAATCTGGTCTGAATCTCAATTTCAATCCTCACCGGCTGTGCAATTCGAGCAAGTTCATTATCCACAGCAAGGCTCAGTGCACTTTGTGAAATGGGGATAATATCAGTTCTCACCTCATGGAGATGTTATGAAGATTAAATGACTTACTATTTGTAAAGCCCTCAAAACAGTTCCTGTCATACATCCTATGACACAACATGGGTTACATGGTGGGCCCAATAAGGAGCGAATGACTTCTTACCCAGAGACTGACAGATGCAATGTTTTGAAGAGCATCATTTTTCTTGGAGATGTGTCCTGGAATTTCTTGTGGCTTACAGTTACTGGGTGACTTTGTTCTATAAGAAAATCGTACCTTTCTATTCCAGTGCCCCAAATCAAAGTGAAGGCATCTCCATTTGAAAAATAAACTAGTTTTCACTGGCTATTTGTAAATGCTCAGAACATGATTAGAAGTATTGTCAAAGATGAGATGAAAATTCTCACAGAAACTCTTGATGAGAACATAGCATATACTTGCTTAAGGATCTCTCTAATACTTTTTTCCCCTTTCTTTTTAGAACAAGCGGGACATACCAAGTTCTCCCTCCTAAGATTTTAGTCTCTGGCAAGAGGCACGTTGTATGTTTCCACCCACTGCCTTTTAATGACATACAGAGAACAATGATTCACCCCAGTCAACATTAATATTATTGAAATATCTCCCTTAGTCCCCAACACAATTTTCAAAACATGAGTCAATGAGAGCAAAGGGCATCAAACTGTCTTTGCTAAAGCATTTTCTGTTCCTCTTCCTCTGCCAGAATTTCCTCTGATCTGTAGTTTATCAGCCAGCAAGGAGACAAATGAAATTCCTAGTTAATTATCAAAATCAACACACTGTCATTTAGTAGTATCTACCACGGGTTGCAGAGTGGCTACATTTGAGCCTATTTCGTTGGTCTTTTTATGGATTCAATCGTACTTTAGCTCCATGCAAAGAATGGCATTAAATCTGTTTCACCCCCAATTTTCACTTAATCTAATGAATTTTGGCCTCATTTAGAAATGATCACATCATTCTCAAGGCACTGTAAGTATGTATGATAGGGAGCTGGATGATCCAAAATGGTGCTGACGAGGGGGCTCTGATTCTTTGATGTCCAGCCTTTGAAAATGGAAACAAGTCAGAAGGAGCATTTCAAAAGGAGTGTAACAAACTCAGTTTCCTTAATTTAGCCACTCAGTACCAGGGGAAATAGTCTTTCTGCCTCCTGCTGCTAATCAGCGTGTGCCCCAGGCTTAAGGGCTATTTAATATTTTAATACTCCTCTTTTGGCTTCCAGCCCTGCAGCTTTTTAATACAAGGCTAAAGTTAACAATTAATTAGCACAGTTACACAGCCCTGGAAGGGATTTGGACTAGTCTTAAAGAACAGCGTCTGGAAGCAAGCAAAACATTGGAGAACTAGGCTCTGAAATGACTGCTGTATTCCTACTCCCTGGGCCTTTCATTCTTCCTATCTTTGTGATAGGGCTTTGGCAAGCCAAGGAAGGACTTGCTTTCTTGCTTTCTCTCTTTCTTCCCTCTCTCCCTCCCTCTATCTCTCCCTCCTTCTCTTCCTTTCCTTCCTTCCTTCCTTCTTCTTTCTTTCCTTCCTTCCCCCCTTCTCTCTCTTTCTCTCTTTCTAAATGATGGTCAGAGATTCTTTTTTTCTCCAATAGTGAGCACTTCAGGCCAGTAAAAATACCAAACTAGGATTTTAATAGAATTGGATTTTCTGTCAACACTCCGTGTAATCCCAAACAATTCACTTTTTGAGGCCAAGGGTTTTAATCTGAAAATGAAGGAGTCAAATTAGTCTCTGAGGTCTGTTCTACTCTGAAAGATTGTTCAGAGCAAGCTGAGCACAAGGACAAATGTGATATTTGTTGACATTTGACAAATATTCAGTGGGGACCATATTAAATAGGACATGAAACTCTATCCCAAAAAAGTAGGCCTGTTTCCCTTGCTTATGTGTCGTCATAGACAAGAGTAGTGAGGAGTATAGCCAAACTGAGCACATGCGCCAACAGTGTTTGAGAATTCAGCCTAACTACTATAAGGTAGTAGTTAATATTAGCTATATGGACTGTCATTCACTCCTTCATTCATTCATTCACTGTGATTCATCAACCTGGTTACATGCTGGCTTCTCTAACATGTGTCAGGTATATAGAGGTGAATGAAACATTATTATTAATGCTTTGATGGTATTTCTCAGGGAAATTTGGGCTAGAGTTGTTCTGGCAACTTCCCTGACTCTTCTGTTTCTGTCTGTATAACTCTCTATATTGTGAGTGTAACAAAGTTATGTGGGGTAGTATTTTGCACCTAAAATTTTGAGAACTGAAAAGACTTGAAAGATAGAACAAGGAAAATTGGTCATTCCATCTTCTTATCTCGAAGCACCTAGCAAAAGCTAAGTTATTTGTTAAACTAATAAATATTTATTAATGCTGTATGCTAGCTACTGTGCTATTTGATTTTTATTTTTTCATTCGGTAAACTACACTGAGGTAGAACTTAAATAGTACATAGAATAAATTGTAGATATTTTAAGTATAAAGTTTGATGATATTTGAGAAATGTATATACCATGTAGTCCCTAATCTAGCAACATACAGACTATTTATTTAACCCAGAAAGTCCACTCATGACTCTTTGCAATTAATTAGTACTTCCTCACCCCATTCCCTGCTCTAAGAATCACTAATATAATTTGTATCACTATAGATGACTTTCACCTTTCCTGATACTTCCTAACAATGAAAGCATACAGTGTGTACTATTTTGTGTTTGGTTTCTTTAACTCAACATAATGTCCATGAAACGCATCCATCTTGCTTAATGTATCGGCAGTTTGTTCATATTTGTTGCTGAGAAGTAATATGAATATACCACAATTTGTCTATCCATTCATCTGTTGATAGACATTTAGATTGTTTTCATTTTAGAGTAAGAGTAAAGTAAAGGCATGTACTAGCCTTCTTGTGGTCATATATTTTCATTTCTCTTGGGTAAATTCATACCTAGAGGTGGAAATGCTGAGTCATAGGATGACATGTTTAACTTAAAAAAAACAGTAGATGACAGTTCTTCAACAATGGCTTTATCATCTGCACTCCAGCCAGCAATGATAAGATTTCAAGATTTCCAGATGTTCCACATCTTCACCAACATTTGAGGTTGTTAATCTTTTAAATTTTAGTCATTCTAATATGTGTAATGTGCTGATTGTAGTTTTAATACACACTTTTCCAATGGCTAGTGATAGTGAATCTTTTCATGTCCTTAATAACCATTTATATAATTTAGTTTGTGAAGAATCTGTTTACAAAACAAACTTTTGAGTTATAAGAGTTCTTAATATATTCTGGATACAAGGTCTTCATGAGATATACTACGAATATTTTCTTCTAATTTTGTCCTGCCTTTCTGTTTTCTTAATGATCTTTTGATGAGCAGGAGATTTTTACTTTTGACAAAGTCCAATTTATGAATTTTTCTTTTATGTTTAGTGCATTTATTGTCTATTTATATCTGCCTTTATCAAGATTGCACGGTTTTATGGTTGTCGTTTTCTTTTAGAAGCATTATAGTTTTCACTTTACCTTTAGGTCTATGATTCACCTTGAATTAACTTTTGTGAGTGAGTGAGGCACTTGTTCTCCTTGATAATATTCAGTTGTATCATCATTTGTTGAAGAGATTCTTCTTACCGTATTAAATTGCTTTGACATTTTTGTCAAAATCAATTCATCATATACTTGTGGGTCTATTTCTGGACCCGATTTTGTTCCATTGATTTAATTATATAACCTCATATAAATACCACACTGTCTTGACTACTGAAGTTTTACACTAAGTCTTGAAATCATGAAGTATAACCCCTGCAATTTTGATTTTTCTTTCAAAATTGTTTTGGCTATACTAGGGTCTTTGTATTTCCATATTTCAATAAAGCCCACTAAGTCATTGATTGGATTGCTGATTATAGAGATCAATTTAGATAGAAAGAACATCTTAACAATATTGAGTGTTCAAATATATGAACTTGGTATAGCTCTTCATTTATTTAGCTTTAATTTATCTCAGCAGTGTAGAAGTGTGGCATACCTTTTGTTAAATTTATTCTCGATATTTAAATTTTTATGCTTTTTTAAATAGAATGAGTCTTTAATTTTATTTTCCAAGGTTTCTTCTCTAATATACACAAATACAGTTGATGTTTGCATATAAACTGTATATATTACTTCTTAGCTAAGTAAAATCTACTTATTAATTCTAATAATATTTTTTAGATTCCTTAGGACATTCTGTGAGGACAATTATGTGGTTTGTGAATAAAGACAGTTTTGATTATTGTTTAACAAGGGTTATGCCTTTTGTTTCATTTTCTTGCCTTATTACATTTACTAAGACCTCCAATACAATGCTTACTAAAGGTGGTAAGGGCAGGTATTCTTGTTCTTTTCTCAAATTTAGTAATAACGTGTTCAATGTAGCATGATTAGGTATGATGTTAGCTGTAAATATTTCTTATATGCACTTTATCAAATTGTGAAAGTTTCTTTTCTTATTTTGCTGAGAATTTCTATTATCAATTGATGATTTATCAATTTTGCTGGGGGTTGATCAACTTTATTGTTCCTTTTAAAGAACCAGTGTTTGTTTTGATTGATTTTTCTCTATTTTTTGTCTTTTCTCTATTGTATTATTTATTGCTTTTATATTTATTACTTCTTTTTTTCTATGTACAAGTTTAAATAATTTGCTCTTCCAGCTTCTTGAGCTAGAAACAGATCATTGTTTTTAAACAATTTTTTTCCAGTTTCGGCAATTAAAGCTATAAATTTTCATCTAAGCATGGCTTTAGTGAAATCCCACACATTTTAAAATAGTGTGCTTTTATTTTATTTTAGTTAAAATATTTTTAAAGTTCCATTGTGATTTCTACTTTGAACCATGAGTTATTTACAAGTTTGTTAATTTTGAATTATTTCAAGATTTTCTAGATTACTTTTTTGTTTCTAATATAATTTCGTTGTTGTCAGAGAATAATTCATTTTGCTATATATAGGTAAAGACTTATTTTACGACTCATCAAATATTATGAAGGTTTCATATGCACTTGGAAATATGTTTATTCTGAAGTTGCAGGTATAGTGTTCTGTAAATGTCAATTACGTCAAGTTGGTTAAATCTGTATTCATAACTTCTTTATCATGACCTATTTTCAAAAAATATTTACTGAGAGAGGATTGTTTTTCTTTATGTATTTTAAATCTCCATCATCATAGGCTTCCACATTTAAAATTGTTTTTTTTTGCTTATCATTATGAAATGTCCCTCCTGGTAATACTACTTTTCTTAAAGACTATTTTGTCTGATATTAGTATACTCATTTATGTTTGGTTTCTAATGCTGACTGTATGCATGGTCTATCTTTTTTCAACTTTCAACTTGAAGATTTACTTTTAGATCTTCAGTGTCATTATACTTAAGGAGCATCTTGTGCAGCTCAACATATTTGGGTCTTGTTTTTATTCCAATATGCCCATCTCCTCCTTTTAATTGGAATATATAGTCCATTTACATTTAGTATAATTTTTGTTATAGTGGGAGTTAATCTACCATATTGCTATTTGTCTTCTATTTGTCCCATCTGGTTTTTTTTGTTTGCTTTGTTGCTGTTGTTCCTTTGCTATCCTTTTCTTGCCTTTATTTGGGTGACTCAACTTTTTAATTATTCCATTTGTTTCCTTTATTAGTTTTAAAACTCACTTCATGTATTACATTTTTAAATGGTAGCTCTGAGGACTATAACATGCATACTTAACAAAATATATTTAGATTTAATATTTTTCTACTTTAGGTATTACTCCACACTTCACAGTTTACTCTTACCACTTCTTAACATAAGAACCTTATCATAGGGACTTCACTGGTGGTTCAGTGGTTAGGCCTCTGCACCTCCAATGCACAGGGTGCAGGCTTGACCCCTGGGCAGGGAACTAAGATGCCACATGCTGTGCAACAAAAAGCAAACAAAAACCTTATCATAATATAATTCTATTTACCCCTTCATTCCTGCTATTGTGGTATTACATTTACTTCTATATACCTTTAAAAATCACTCCCTGCCATGACATTATTTTTTTGTTTTAGATAGACATTTTCATTTAAGGAAATTAAGAGGAAAATGATAGACTAGTTTTTTATATTAGTCCACTTATTTACTGTTTCTTGTGTTCATTATTTCTTGTATATTTGATTTTCCATATGGTATGATTTCTTACAATTTGAAGAACTTTCTTAACTATTTATTGCAATGCAGGTGTGTTGGTGACAAATTCTCTCAGCTTTTGTTTATCTGAGAACTAAGTGTTTCACCCTCATGTATGAATGATATTATTCTTGGACATAGAATTCTGGGTTGATTTTTTTTTTTCTTTCAGCATTTTAAAGTTGTCATTCTACAATTTTCTCTCCTTTTATATTTCTGATGAGAAGTTGGCCTTAATTCAAATACTCTTCACTGTAAGTAATGTGTCGTGTTTTTCCTGACTGATTTCAGGATTTTTGTTTTGTTTCATTTTCAGCAGTTTGACTCTGATGTAATTTAGCTGTGGATTCTTTTTATTTAACTAGCTGCGATCTGTTAAGCTTCTTTGGTCTGTAGGTTGATGTTTTTTCCCTACATTAGGGAAATTAGACTACTATATCTTCAAGATTTTTTTCGTACCATTCTCTTACCCTCTTTGTCTGAGATTCCATTTACAAATATATGAGACAAATTGATATTTCCCACAGGTCATTGAGGCTTGAGCATCGTAATTTCAATTATTTTATCTCTGTTTTACAAACTGAAAAGTTTTCAAGTTTATCAATCCTTTCTTCTGTCCTCTCCAATTTTCTATTAAGCCTATTTGTTGAATTTTTCATTTCAGATGTTAAACTTTTCAGTTCTAGAATTTTTATTTGGTTCTTTTTTTTTTTTTTTGCGGTACGCAGGCCTCTCACTGTTGTGGCCTCTCCCGTTGCGGAGCACAGGCTCCAGACATGCAGGCTCAGCGGCCATGGCTTACGGGCCCAGCCGCTCCGTGGCATGTGGGATCTTCCCGGACCGGGGCACGAACCCACGTCCCCTGCATCGGCAGGTGGACTCTCAACCACTGCGCCACCAGGGAAGCCCTCATTTCCTGTATTTTCTGAGGAACAGTTGGAGGAGAGTGTGCTCTTCTGATAGAAATAAGACTTTTTAAAAAATACTTTTGCTCAAAGGACTTTCAGACGTCAACTTGAAGTATTCAAAGTAAAGTGTAACTATGTCAAAGTGTTTTGCTAACATAATTGTGTTTGTGGACCTTGGTACAGATGTGCCCTTGGAATTACTATAGCAACAGGAAGGCTTATGCTTTTAACTATGCAAGTATGTGATTCTGTTTATATATTTTCACAGCTAACCATAATGAACATACATAACTATTTTACTTATTCCTCTTGACAATATTACAAGGTAGTTGTTATTATTCCTGCTTCATACAATTGGGGAAATTGAGATTTGAACAATTAGTAAACAACAAAGTCAGAATTTGAACTTAGAGTTGTCTGATTCCAAGAGCCATGCTCTTCTCTTTTTCGCTATGTATCCCTTCTATTCAATTCAAAGAACACTTCAGATGCCTATAATTTAAGGAATGACAGTATGGAGATTCAAGGCATAGGAGGAAGGACAGTAAGAGAGATATTTTGAGTCAGGGATTTTTTAACGAACATCTAAAGTAAACTACCCACATTAATCACATGTAAACTAGCCCACTGTCCCAATGGGAATCCTGATTTCCAAGTTTGTGATTGGTCATCACTGGCAGGTCAACCTTAATGAATTCTGTCTCTCAGTAACTCTGCAAAACGACCTCCAACATGCCCAGAGGCAGATGTGCATTAAGAAAGAGAGATGTGGTTTTGGTATTTTTTGTAATTATTTAGGATAAACCTAATAGTCCTAACCAAGGGCCTGGTGAAGCACAAGCAGAGCCATGGTTGATATTCTTTTCAAACCTTTGTGCAAACCCAGTAGGAGTTTGGAAAAGTTTATATGTGTGACAAGCAACCTTTATGACACCTGCTTCGAGATTATGAACCTATTTCTTTGGAATGAGATGCTCATGCCTACAAAAGAATAAAGTTCATTCCCCCCACAGTCTCCACTCAGCACTTTACCAGCAGGCACATGACATTTGGATGCTTCTGTGTTTTGATATGCTTGCTTTAATGTCAAGGACATTACGATGAGGCTGTTTTGACCCAGCTATGAGAACATTTTGATCTGGCTTAAGATCACTTTTTAAAAATTAGTAGTGACATACACCCAGCCCTAACTCATATTTTATTCTACTTACTTCTTAAATAAATTCCCTAAATTAAATAAAAGGCAAAATTTCTTACACCATCTCCCTGGGACATATTACTTAGGTGTGGATCTGTGAGATAGAAAATCCTTATGCCTTACAGTCCTAGGTCACTACGACAATGATGGGTCTCCCAGTTTTAGGTGGTGGTATAAGCATATCTCTTCTTCCCTCTCCTCCCTGAATCCAACAAAAGGAACCAAGAGAATAGAAAACAAAGAAATTTCTTCTTCATTAAAAATATGAAACACTGTAACCCCAAGCCATACAAATGAAGATAAGCAGCTTAACAGGTCAAAGTGAGGACGCATGTCACCTGCCACTGCAGATGTGGAGCAGAAATCCTGATTCTTCGGGCTGTGCAAATTTCCTTGCACTCTTTTGACATCTTGGAGGGGCAGGAGGGGCGGGCTGCAAGAAGAGAGAAGACAGGGCATCGTTGCAGTAAGGCTGATGGCGTGGCAAGAGCATGGAGAAATGGTAGGTGCTGTGCAACCCACCAAGGCTGGTCACACGTGGGACTTGAATCTAAGCTAGGAAGATCACCTGCTCTGAGTAGAATTAAACTCCCTGGTGAGGAATGTTGATGAGAAAATATTCACAGACAACAGACCAAGGAACCAAAGTCTAAGCTGTCAGCGCCGTTTGGTTCCTTCCCAACTCTCCTCTCTTGGAAATAGCTGATCCAGGAAGAAACCCTCATTCAAACATGAGAAGCAACAATTTAAAACAAAACAAAACAAGCCAGCTTAGGACTTAAGGGAAAAATATTTCAAGAGAAAAGAAGAGAAACGATAAGCAAAGACAGACTAAGGTATACATTAGTATTATCTGAAATGATTAAAAGTTTTCAGTGAATAATTCTGTATGAAACCACATACATTAAATAAATTGTGGCTTCTCTAAAACAAGAGTTCACAGATAGGCTCAAAGAAGAAATGATAACAGAGGGAGATGAGGTATGACCTTTGCAGATCTCAGCAACAATGTGTATAAAGATTATTAGTTCCAGAAAGTTTGGCAAAACTTATCTGTAAAAAACCCTAACTACTTGGCATTGCTCCCTAAATGAAGCAGGAGTTTTGTTATGTTTACCACTTCATCCATTCAGATTGTTCAGGGTTTCTTGAGCTAATAATAAGAATAGTTTTGGCTACATCTCCTATCATTTGATATATGCTAATTTCCATGTTATTCATTTAGTGCTATATATTTTATAAATTTTATGATGATTTTTTGTTTAACTCATAGATTATTTAGGAGTGTGAGGATTTTTAAATATAGAAATGTATGAGGGGACCACCCAGGAGGCATAGTGGTTAAGAATCTGCCTGCCACTGCAGGGGACATGGCTTTGAGCCCTGGTCCGGGAAGACCCTACAGGCCATGGAGCAACTCAGCCCGTGCACCACAACTACTGAGCCTGTGCTCTAGAGCATGTGAGCCAAAATTACTGAGCCCGTGTGCCACAACTACTGAAGCCCATGTACCTAGAGCCTGTGCTCCGCAACAAAAGAAGCCACCGCAATGAGAAGCCCACGCACCGCAACGAAGAGTAGCCCCTGCTCTCCACAACTAGTGAAAGCCCGTGCACAGTAACGAAGACCCAATGCAGCCCAAAATTAATTAATTAATTAAAAAATGTATGGTTTTTTTTTTTGCAATTTCTTTGTATTTCTGATTTCTAAATGTGTTTTATCAAACTAAGAGAATGGGGTCCATGTAATATTGGGCTCTTTGTTGTTAAGAATATTTTTATGGCATAGCATGTAATCTAGGGATAATCTTTTTAAGGTTTCTTGTGTGTGTGTGTGTGTGTGTGTGTGTTTTGTTTTGGTGGGGAATGGAGTGGTGGCATGCATCTCTCTCTCTCTCTCTCAATCTCTCTCTCTCTCTCTCCCCCTGCCCTCTTTCTCTCTATCCCTCCCCTCTCTCTTTCTCTCCCAAGCCTTCAGGAAGTCTAGTTAAAAGTTTCACCTGGGTTTAACTGTGGTGTGAAGAATGAGAAGGGCAAGCACTGTTATTTGGAAGCCACAGCAGAGGAATCAGTACCATTACCTTCCGCGGCAGTGGTCTCCACCAGACAAGGTTTGTACAAGGGTCATATAGCACAGGGGCAGCTGTGAAGTGGGTGGCAGGACAAGTAGATAGGAGCAGAGAAAAGAGACAATAGACAAAGGTCCTGGGGCAGACATTTGGCTAAGAAAATAGGAGGTACATTTGAGAGGAACATTATTATTATTATTATTATTATTTTTGCAGTGCGCGGGCCTCTCACTGTTGTAGCCTCTCTCATTGCGGAGCACAGGCTTCAGACGCGCAAGCTCAGCGGCCATGGCTCACGGGCCCAGCCGCTCCGCGGTATGTGGGATCTTCCCGGACCAGGACACGAACCCGTGTCCGCTGCATTGGCAGGCGGACTCTCAACCACTGCGCAACCAGGGAAGCCCTCTGAGAGGGACATTTTTGCGTCTATTGAAGTTAGGTCTGGAGGGGCTTAGGCTGTAGCAATTTAAGAATCAGAAGTGAACGTTATCTGATTTTACAGTTACAGGATGACGCCCTCTTTCTTTAGGCCACAGACTTTTCGGTGGCCATGCAGACTGTGAACTGTACCACTTGGCCATCTGCCTTCCCCCCACCCACCGGTGGGCTTTGAGCAAGGCTGAGCCATTTCAGCACAAGGGGAAAATCGTTTTTTTTTTTTTTTGTGGTTTTTTTTTTTTTTTTTTTTTGAGTGCTTTTTGTTTGCTCTCTTGAAGCAGAGACAAATGTCCTGAGGTGTGTTAAAACTTTTAAAGACATTATGGCTGAACGTTGCCATAAAATTTGCCCTGGAATCAACAGATTTCAAGAATGGGCTATTGGGCTTCCTTGGTGGCGCAGTGGTTGAGAGTCTTCCTGCCGATGCAGGGGACACGGGTTCGTACCCCGGTCCGGGAAGATCCCACATGCCGCGGAGCGGCTGGGCCTGTGAGCTATGGCCGCTGAGCCTGTGCGTCTGGAGCCTGTGCTCCGCACCGGGAGAGGCCACAACAGTGAGAGGCCCACGTACCGCAAAAAAAAAAAAAAAACCACCACCACCAACAACAAAAGAATGGGCTATTAAGTAACATTGGCTTAGCACTCTTAATTTTTTAAAAAATTCCCATTTCGTTAAACACATAAATGAAAAATTTAGGCACATGAATTCATCAGCACCTTCTCAGATTTGTCCATCTCAAAACCAATACTGAGAAGGGATAGAGAATTTAAATGGGGAAGAAGAAGGTCTGCGGACCCACACTTCAAACATCTAGTAATAGGGCTATTGTGTAGAAATCATGCATTAGAGCCACTGCAGTACACACCTCCAAAAATGACATCCTCTATGTATGCAATTCACATTGTAGTGGATAAGATTCACTCATAGGAGTGATATGACAGCTTTCCCACAGATCGGTCATTAAATTCTCTCCATCAATCTTTTGTCCAATGGTTAATGAGTACCATTTTCTGAAGTTGTGTTTTATTATATTTTTTTGGAGACAGAATAATGATTTAATGATTTTGCTAGTGCCAATTTGTAATTGACAATTTGCTATGAAATGTATCGCAGTTGTCTTTGGTTTTGAGTTATGGCTAGCTCTAGAATTAATCTTTGGTTCAGAGCTTTATTGCATTTGAACTGAGCTACAGCTCACCCCAGAGCAGCTTCCTTGAGATACCTTCTTTTAAAGTTTTTCAGATAATCAGGGGGGACCACTGTATACATCTAGTAATGCTTCAGCTCCAAAGTATACTGTGAGAAAACACAGTGAAAAAGCCTACCAAGAATCTTTAAAATGTCCTTCTGTTTTTATTGCAATGGTAAAAATACTTATTATCAGTTAAATTGGGAAGAATAAAAAATATACACAACACAGAAATGCACATCCAAGGAAGGTAGGAAGGTATCATGGGATATACTGCTCAAAGGTGAGGAAGATTCAGGGATGTCTGGTCTGCACACCTTATTTGGTAATAAAACACTGATTTTACATTTTGAAGCAGTCGCTTTATGTGGTCAAGATAAAATGATCACATTAAAATGTCATTGCTGTCAAAATGTCATGTCAAAATGACTTAGTCAAAATGTCCTACTGCATGTCAGACTGCTCTGGTTTCAGTATTTCTCTACTTCACCCTCAAAATATCACCATATTCCTGATAAAAGCAAACTATACTTTGTAGAGTTTGATCCCTTTTACACAGATTTTTTTTAAAAGACAACATTCTACATTCTACCTGCTGAAAGATGCATATGATTTTGTTTGTTTGCTTTTCCTGAAATTGATTAGGAGACTTTAATAGGAATTAAATTGAAGGTGGAGAGAAGGACGCCTTTCTGTCTTAGTTTTGTGTCTTCCCATTGTCCTTGAATTTCTAACCACGTGCATAAATTGTATACAGTTAATGAACTAATAAGCCATTGTGCACATTTCCTTTCAGATTTTTTTGTGTATTTGAAAAAAAAATTTTAAACTTAGAGTAGAACTTAAATGTTCTCACCAAAAAAAAAAAGGTAAAAAGGTAAATATGTGAGGTGATGGATGTGTTGATTCACTTGACAGAAAGAATCCTTTCACAATGTGTACATATACTGAATCAAGTTGTACACTTTAAATGTCTTACAGTTTTATTTGTCAGTTATACCTCAATAAAGCTGGAAAAAAAAGAAAAATATCTTAGAAATATAATTTTAACACATAACTATTTTACGATTAAAATACTTCTCTTCAAAATCATATTCAAAATGTTTCATTTGCTTCTTTCAAATTGATGATTGTGTTCTCTACCACTATCAATGAACTTTATTCTTCTTAGACACTAGAGGGAGTTTCCAAATGAGATGAAATATGCTGGAGAACCAAAATGGCTCCTAAAGTTCTATGACTGGATTTCCTTTCTCTTGTTGAGAACCTCTATAGAATGAAAGTATTACTACAACCATGGTTGACTTTGTAGATCTATTCCTAAGAGCTCATGTGTAAATTGAACCATATTTTAAGTTTTCCTGGGGAGATTGCTGTTAAGAAGAGTCTTGAGAATTGTCTTGAAAAAAAAAAGCTTTCATAGAACAGATAATCACTGCCAGTTTATCATTAAGTGACAAGATTTTAGTATTTTATTTTCTTCTTTACTGACACATACTCTGAATTTGGGTTGTGATTATATTGGTTCAATCAGTTTTGCAATCCTTAGAAAATACAGGTACTCTATAAATGTTTAATTGTCTAATTCTCCCAGGCTAAAGGAATAAACAGTTACTGTCTCTGGGTTTTTTTTTTTTTTTTTTTTCCCTACTAACCTAGTTTAAATAACTCACAGAATCCTACTAGACAGCCCTCTGTCTTCATCTATTCATTCATTCAACAATTTCTTTGAGTGTTTACTATGTGCCAGGCAGAGTAACAGTCACTGGTGGTAAAACAAAATAAAGATCCTGACCTCGAAAATTTTGCCATTTTGAGAGAACAGACAATAAGCAAATAAGCAAGTAGATATATGATATTATCAAAAATTGTTTGACAGGCAAAAATTAAGTATCATATGATAAACATTACTAATGGATATCTGGTTCTCTTGTAGTTCTAAGTATACATAGGTTTACTTCTTTACCCTCATGCATGGCCATTTGACTAATTCTGGATAATAAAATGTAAGTAGAATACTTATGTGACTGTCAGGCTGCACTATTGAATTGCTATTATTTGACTCTCCAGCATTTCTCCCTTTTATGTGGCAATCAGGAAAGCACATGTTGATATGGAGACAGGAAACTGGAGTGCTGGGTCACCACATAGAAGGTGGCTTGGGTGAAAATTACCTGGACTTTAAGTTTATGAAAAGTTTATGTGAGTAAAAAATAACTTTTGTTGTTTAAAACTAATAAAAATGTGGAGCTGTTTGTTACCAAAACACAACCAAGCCTGTCCTGACTGATACACTGGAGAGTGATAGGGGAGTTTTCCTCATTTAGGATAGGCAAGGAAGGACTTTCTGACAAAGTGGTAATACAATACAGTTATCGTTATTTGGAGGTAACATTGAGTCAAGGAGGGGGAGCCATGAAGGGGAATGGTACTTAAATATTGCCCAGTGGACCCACTGCTTCAGAATCATTGGAGGACACTTGTCAAATGCATAGATGCCTTGGCCTCATTCTGACTTGTTGAATTAAAATCTCCAGGGTGGCAGGGAAGGGAGGAGTCTCAGGAGTCTATAATTTTAATAAGTTATTTTGATGCACAGACAGCTCTTGGAACCACTGTATTCAGCTTCAAGCCCTGATTGTCTACATTTCTGATATATATGATATGATATATAAAATTTTAAATTATATACCTCTCAACCTTTACCCTACTCTGACAAGGGGGAAAATGAAGGGAAGACTACTTTTCAATTCTCACCAAAACAACTTTCTTTTCTTTCCACAGTTCTGACAGCATATGATTCCATATGTGTCTTTCTTGTTTTTATGGACTCTACTTTACCTTCACATAATTATCCTATCAAAGACAGATTTTTTTTGTTAGACATATTGACAGGATCCAGTTGTAACTTTAAAAATGTCATTTGAGAAAGAGAAACATCAAGGTAGTCCAGCATGTTTTTGCTGTTTGAATCTAAAAACAATAAAAACTGTTTTCTGAGTGTTTACCAAGTGCACACAATTACCCTGCAAGACAACATATGCTTCTCAATGACATTTTGTTTTCAGAAAAATCTTGGTGCTTTAAAATGTTTGCTCTTTTCCTTTCAGTAATATCCTAGAATTATTTTTCATTTTAATAAGTATATTTACAGGGTAAATTAAATAATTTAACCAAAGGGCTATAAATTGATTGATTCTTGAGTAAGTTTTAATTCAGAGTTTTCATTCTAGTTTTTTTGTTTGTTTGTTTGTTTTTTGTATATATGTAAACTGAATGACTGAGCCTGCATTCAAGGCTCTAAATTTGGGGCTAGAAAAGGAAAGCTGCTGCTGTGGGGAAACCTAATCATACCATACTTTGTAAGGCTGCCTATATTAGATGTTTCAATTTTATGCTTTTCAAGGCCAAATGTAAGATTTGTATTGTCTCTTCCCAATATTGTATAAAAATACATTTTTAATTAAAATGGTGAGAGAAGATATACAAGGCAGTCTGATCATGTGTATTTACCTCATTCCAGAAGTCTTTTCAATAACAATAAAGGAAATAAGGTTTACAGTTTTATGTCTTTATACAAAGACAAGGGAACAGGATAAAATCTTATTGGCTGCAAAGAAGAGAAGTTGAGGGCACTAAATCTTGTCCCCGGCTACCACAAAGACAATATGTATGTGTAGGTTTATGCCAATGAAGTATGGCAATGATGCAGAAATATCAATTCCTTGGCACCGCAGCCCCACCCCACAAGAATTCCAATGTTCCTGCATAAAAGACATTCAGTACCTGAGTGCGTGAATGAATGAATGATTCTACAAATTTTCAGAGAAGCTCTAGATGAGAAAACAGTATCACTGGATTTCTGAGCCAGCTTTTTACTTTAAGTGTCAGATGACTCTAGCAAAATAAATGAATAAGTATTCTATGTTGATCTATTTCCCTAGTCTAGAGCCTGAGAAAGAATCTAAATGGTAATTTGGATGACACAACTGTTGACAATTCAAAGATCCTTTAAATTCCTTCAGTTTTAGGGTTAAACAATAACATTTGTTCAATTATTATTATTGCAAAGTTCACCACCAGAGGGAACTCATCATTCCGTTCATCTAGAGACCAACAGGCTCCAAAGTAAGAATGACTTGTTTTCTGAGTTCTGTATTATATAATTATATATTCTGTATTATATAATTTTTGCCTGGGATAAATGTTGGAATATTTATTTAGATTTATGCTATTCTATATGTCTCAGAAATTGGGGGAAGTTGTGAGTAGGTGATAAATTGGAGAACAAATTTTTGATTAATTAAAGTTCCTTTGGTGAATAAGGGTCCTAAGATCTTTTCTCTGCTCATTAGCATTTAATATTAATGACTATTAACATCAAAGGTAGACTTATGTTATGTCACACAGATGGTAACTTCAATTTGGGATATCCAATTCCCCCCAATTGAAAACAGAAACAGAAACTAATCTAACTGGAGAATTATATGTACCTCGTGTACCTCTCTAGAAGCCTAGAATGCACTCTGTTGCATATGCTCTGATTTAAATTTTACTACATTTTTCTAAAGCATCACATCAGAATTTTCTAGGCTCTCTGAGTCAAAGTACAGAGGAAGGATCTTTGGAGACAAATGATTGTTTGGCTGGTGACTAATGAGTCATTTGAAAGTCATTTGAAAGAAATGGGGAGTTGTTCATCACTAAGTATACAGTTTCTGTAATGAAAAATGAGTAATTTCTAGAGATCTTCTGTACAACATTGTTTCCATAATGAAGAATATTACATTGTACACTTAAAATTCTGCTGAGGAAGTAGATCTTATTTAAGTGTTTTTATCAAAATGAAATAAAAACTAAAATTAAAAAAAAAAAGTCTTGGATATCCCAAATTGAAGTTACCATCTGTGTGACATAACATAAGTCTACCTTTGATGTTACTAGTCATTACTATTAAGTGCAAATGAGCAGAGAAAAGATCTTAGGTCCCTTATTCACCAAAGGACTTATCTATAACTAATTTAAAAATGAAGTCAGTCTCTTTTGTATAGAAATAAATAGTCTCTGAAAGTCAACTAAAATCAAGTCCTGAAAGATTATATTTTAGTTTTCTTTTAGTACCTGCTTGTCAAAAGCAAGAATTTGATTTATTTATGTCCCTTTAGCTGCCAATAGCAAAAGTGTGCCCTTTAAGAAGCAGACCCATTTTGATATTGTTTGCTCCTTTTATATAGAGCCTGTGACCATGGCAACCAGGTCCTACAACCTGACCCACTCAGCGCACTCTTGCCAGTTTATATAAACCGCTACTGGAAGCGCACAAGCTTTATAGATTTCTTGAATTGCATTAGATTATGGGCATTCTTGAAGAAGTTCAAAATGGGAGAAATGGCTTGTTTTTATCAAAGAAGTAGAATTGCTATGTTTGCACCATTTCCTGCAAGTAATATTCATACACGACTTAAGAAGGATTTAAAGAAACAAAGACAGGAGACTTGCAGATGCATAAGGCAGATGGATCACATATGCTTATCTCTGCTCCATCCCAGAACCCTATCAATAACAGTAAAAGGATATAAGGCATACAATTTTGTGTCTTTATACAAAGGCAAGTTATCAGGAGAAGAGATGACAGCAGGCGAGATTGTCAACAGAATCTTGAAGGTTGGAAAATAGATAGATGAGTCATAACTGATTTAGCAGAGTAGAGATGCTTAAAATCAAACTGTCTGTTGGGGGAAGAGAGAATGACAATAATAGGCAAGCTGATTCATGCTATAGAATCCTCAAAGGCTCGGGGATAGAAGGGACTAGAATCTTCCAAATCAAGTCCAGGACATAGAGTGGAGCTGAAAATATTGGGCATGGTTCCTTGAGCTCTCACATCCCCAAACTCACATACCACACCCTGAGATAGGTAGCTCCCCGAGGCAAGCTGAGGGAGCAATCGGTCACTGAGCTAAAAACAGGGTCATGAGTGAAAATCTGAATACTGGAAGCCAGACATCCAGCCCCCTGAGCTGTCCAGCTTTCAGCATGTACCAGTCAGGCTGGATATGGGACGAGTCTTCTTGGGAAATGGGCAAGGTTCTTCTATTTTATATTAAGTATAGTTGATTCACAGTATTATATTAATTTCAGGTGTACAACATAGCGATTCAATATTTTATAGATCATACTCCACTTAAAATTATTATAAAATATTGGCTATATTCCCAGTGCTGTACAATATATCCTCGTAGCTTATTTATTTTATACAAAATAGTTCATATCTCTTAATCCTTTATCCTTATCTTGCCCCCGCTTCCCTCTCCACACTGGTAATCACTAGTTCTCTATATCTGTGAGCCTGTTTCTATTTTGTTATATTTATTTATTTTTATTATTTTTTAGATTCCACATGTAAGTGGTAACATACAGTATTCATCTTTCTCTGACTTATTTCACTAAGCATACCCTCCAGGTCCATCCATGTTGTTGCAAATGGCAAAATTTCATTCTCTTTTATGGCTGAGTAATATTCCATTGTATATATACCATATCTTCTTTATCCATTCATCTGTTGATGGACACTTAGGTTGATATTAAGCATCATATCTCAGCTATTGTAAATAATGCTGCTGTGAACATTGGGGTGCATGTATCTTTTTGAATTAGTGTTTTTATTTTCTTTGGATGTATACCCAGGTGCAGCCTCTAAGGTACTTCTATTTTAAATGACCAGCATCATAATAATATTAGACTTTTAACCTATGTATGTATATTCATCACTAAAATATAAAAATAAATTATTAATGTCAGGAAAGAACTGCTTTGAATCTGTGCCTCAAACAGTGTAGCTTATGTATGCAGTATGTGGTCAAAATTTTTTAAAGTACATCTCACCCATCAGGATGCAAATCTGACAGCATGTTGTTGGACTTACTTACACTGTTGCCCCAGAATTAGAGACAGTGGGCCAAAGTAAGATTTGAGAGCCTGGAAGTGACTCTGCATCCTAAAAAGACCTGCAGGTGAGGACCTGACATCCTCTCTAGAACCTGCCAAGATGTAGCAAGACAGACCCTGCTACCCCCGACCACTGTCTCAATACCTACCCCCTCCCTCCCTATTCCCTCCAGGAGATAAAAGGAAAGGGGACTTAGGAGCAGAGATGGAGGAAGAGAAAAGCTTGGACCCTACCTAGAGAAAGTACGTAACTTTGGGGAGGGGATGATTTCCATCCTCCTTTCAAGGTAAGAGACAGGTTGCATGAGTTTCCTACTGCTGCTGTAACTAACTTCCACAAACCTAGTGATTTAGAACAAAACAAATTTATTATCTTATAGTTCTGGAGGTCAGAAGTCTGAAATGGGTTTCACCATGCTAAAATTAAGGTGTTGGCAGAGCTGCACTCCTTTCTGGAGGCTCGAGGAGGAAAATCTGTTTTCTTGCCTTTTCTAGCTTCCAGAGGCTGCCTGTATCCCTTGGATTGTGGACCCCTTCCAGCTCACAGCCAGCAATGGCTGATCAAGTTGTTTTAGCATTGCACCACTCTCACACTGACTGCTGCCGCCCTCTTTTCCACTTAAGGACCCTTGTGATTACACTGGACACACTGGGATAATCCAGAACAATCTCTTTATCTAAAGTTCAGCTGATTAACCATCATATTTCCGTCTGCAATGTTAATCCCCCATGCCTTGTAGCATACTATAGACATAGGTTCTGGGGATTAGGATATGGACGAATCTGTGGGGCCGCTCTTCTGTCTACCACTGAAAGGTTCAAGAAAGCCATTCAGCCGCGGAGCGGCTGGGCCCGTGCGCCATGGCCGCTGAGCCTGCGCGTCCGGAGCCTGTGCTGCGCAGCGGGAGAGGCCACGACAGTGAGAGGCCCGCGTACCGAAAAAAAAAAAAAAAGAAAGCCGTTCATAAATCTGGAGTGACTATGAGACTGGGTGGCATTTTCAAATTGGACATAAATTTAGACTATTCTGACCCAATCTAACCTACCAGGGGTGGAGGTAGTGGGAGATAAATGGCAAGCTGGAGAGAAAGAGCAGTCTGCACTGTGCAACTTGGTTTGGAGAGGATGCTCTTCTCCTATGGGTTATAAGCAGAACTGCCGAAGGCAACCAGGCTTGAGGAATCTTTCTGCTGGCCGGGAACCCTGGGAGAAGAGGGTAGAGGCTGTGGGGTGTGACTCTGGGGGTAAACGTTGGGAGTAATGATGAAAGGGGCAAAACTATATCTCCTGTGCCAGGGAACTTGTCCACTGGGAAACCTCACAGATTCAGCACCTCAGATGTGTGCCCATGAGAGTCAGCATTTTTGCCTGCTGCACCAGGGGTATCAGAGATGATCATAAAGGCCAGAAAAGCAATGGCTGTCAACAATAGTGCGATCATATGGTCAGCTAAGGAAAAAAAAAATGTTGCCTGCTTTTCTTTCATCTTATCTTCCATCTCTCCAAATCCAGAGAGCTAGAACTAGAACAGAAAGCACAGGTGCCTTGAGAAAGTAGACCATATCTCCACCTCTACTCAGGACCTTCTAACTTCAGGTTAAAAGACACTGCGTTGGGACTTCCCTGGTGGCGCAGTGGTTAAGAATCCACCTGCCAATGCAGGGCACATGGGTTTGAGCCCTGGTCCGGGAAGATCCCACATGCCGCGGAGCCACTAAGCCCCTGTGCCACAACTACTGAGCCTGTGTTCTAGAGCCCATGCTCTAGAGCCCGCGAGCCACAACTGCTGAAGCCCACACGCCTAGAGCCCGTGCTCCGTAACGGGAAAAGCCACCGCAATGAGAAGCCCGCACACCGCAACGAAGAGTAGTCCCCACTCGCCGCAGCTAGAGAAAGCCCGCGCGCAGCAACAAAGACCAAAGGCAGCCAAAAATAAATAAATTAAATAAATTAATTAAAAAAAAAAAAGACACTGGGTTGGAGGAAAGATGAGGAAGTATGAGACTGCAGTTTTCAAATGGCCTAGATCAGATTTTGAAAAGCTTTCTATTGAAATGTAATAAACATACTGAAAAGTTCACTTGAGTGTACATATTGCTGAATTTTCACAAATTGAACACACAGGTGCTCAGATCAGAAACAGAATATTTCCAGTTTCCCAGACACCCCTTGCTCCCTTCCACTCTCCAAGCCAGCTCCCCAAATAGTAACCAATATCCTGACTTCAAACAACATACATTCGTTTTACTTGTTTTTGTACTTGATACAAATGGAATAATACATTTTATTGGGGGTCTTGCTTCATCCACTCAATATGATGTGTGTGAGAATCATTCATGCTTTTATAGATATTGGTAATTCTCATCACTGGAAAATATTCTTTTGTGTGAATATACCACAATGTATTCTATTATTTTTGGGCATAAGAATAACTTTCTGTTTGGAGATATCAAAAATAATTCTTCAATGTATATTCCAGTATATGTGTTTTGGTGAAGATATATTTACTTTTCTGGTGAATATGTACTCAGTATTAGGATGTTTGGGTCATATATTTGGTTTTGAGGTAAGTACTCAATGAGGTTTTCTAGAGAGCAGTAGCTGTTTGTGAGCAGTTCTGTTGCTCCACATCTTCATTTTACACTTGACAGTTTCTATTTTATTTTAGCTATTCCACTGGATTGGTAATAATATTCATGGTAATTTAAATTTGCATTTTCCTGATGAATAATGAAAGTAAGCAAACTTGCATGTGTTTATTGGCCATTTGAATATTATCTTTTGTGAAGTGTCTATTTAATCTTTTGTCCATTTTTTTTACTGATTTCTTGTTCTTACCAATTTACATGATTTCTTTATATACTCAAGTATGAATTCCACTATTCCATTTAGTGAACAACCTCTCCCCTCTGTCAGTTATCTTTTCATTTCCTTTTAATAATGTCTCTTGATGAACTTGATAAAGTTCTTAATTTTAATAGAGTCCAATTTATTAATATTTTTCTTTTATAATTAATATGTTTTATGTCCCAGTTCAGAAATTTTGACCACCTCCAAGACTATGAAGTTATTTGGATTAGACTAGTTATTAGTTGAAAGTGACAAGAAATCTATGGGTTCTACCTGAAAGGTTGATTTAACTGAATGTGGTTGAAGTCAGTGATTGAAGGCAAATCAAATCTTGTCACATTTGTACCTCACTCAGCTCGACTGTTCTATAAACTAATTACATAAAGAAAATATAGTTTTCAAAACTTTTTTTTTTTGATGTAGTCTTCCTCTGCAGCTTCTTCTGAGTGGGGCAAGAAAGCAATTTAAACCTAACAAAATCTCAGTCTCTTTTGGTTTAAGCAGTGACTTTGAGATAAATGGCCAGTCTTCCTTCCCACTCCCCTAAAGATGCATGGATAGGGAGTCTACTGTGTCCTTTGGTGGTGGGGCCCACTGTAACCTCATGAGGTAGAAGGGACAAGGGAGGTTTCTCAGGCCTCTTTTATAAGGACACTAATCTCACTCATGAGGGCTCCTCCCTCACGAACTAATCATCTCCCAAAGACCCTGCCTCTGAATACCATCATCTTGGGGGTTACGGTGTCAACATATGAATTTTGAGGGGATACATTCAGACCATACCCCTCAGTAGCAATGGAATCTTCCCACGTCTACTGGTCCCTGCTCACCTTGGTGGAATTGTCTACTAAACTCTGCAGGCTGTTGGTTTGTGGTATATCTTCTCTCAGTATAGTCAGGTATCATGGTCTTATCTGCTGACCCAACCCACCTGGATTCTTGCTGGTGATGGTACCACCCTGAAGTCTGGGGGTGATGCTCACCTGATGCCTGACCTAGCTCATGATCCCACAGCCTTCAACGAAGACTCATTTTGACTCCAGCATAATGACCTGTCTGGGAGGTTACTGCCCAGCGCCATCTGCTGTCTTTAGTATACCTCAACAGGGCACACTGAAACTCTTGGATACCTTCCACTATTACCACCAAGGACTCAAGAGAGAATTCAGAGGGTTAGACCCAGAACTTCCTTCTGACTCAGCATCTCATGCTGCTAACCTTAGCCTCCCCAAGTCAGTGCTGGGGTCTCCTCTTAGAGACCCAAACATGCATCAGGACAAGGCTCTACCGTTTTCATCGTCCTTTCATCCTATTTATCCACACCCTCTGATAGCAGGAAGAAGAGGCACAGAATAGTAGAGGGGAACGTGACCATTGTGGAAAATTGTCTATAAAAATGCCACTATTATTCCCCTTCATGCTCCTTTGCAATGTGACTTTGAAGCCCTTCCCATCAAAAGGTAAGGTCTCTTTCTCTACCTCTTGAACCTGGGCTGGCCTTGTGATTTGCTTTGACCAATAAAATGTAGCAGAAGTGATGTCATTTCTGACTGTAGGCCACGAAAGCCCTTAGTGCCTCAGCCCTTTTTCTTGGAACACTGCCACCACAATATGAAAAAGCCAGGTTGGCTGGCTGGAACAGGGAAGAAGTTGGAAAATGGAGAGAAGGTGGCCCATCTGAGGCCATCCTAGACCCGCCAGCCAACCTAGTATCTAATCACAGACTTGAGAGTAAGCACAGCCAAGACTAGAACTACCTAGTTGAGCTCAACCAAATTTGTAACCTGCAGACTCATGTACTAAATAAATGATTGTAGTTTTTAAGACAGTAAATTTTGAGGCAGCTTATTATGTAGCAAAAGCTAATTCATCTCTCACTGTCTTCTTCTCCTTTCCACACTTGACCAGAACATAGAGGCAGGTTTCCATCTCATCTCCCTTTCTGTCATGGACTATACTCAAATGTATCACTGATCACCATTCATCTTCCTGGGAACACCAGGCTTCACAGTGCAGTCTTAATGGCAGAATCAATCTTGTCTCTACACTATGGAAGAAATTCTGTGATCTAATCTGTCAGACCTAGCTCATAATATGTTAATGATCTCTAAAGAAATTTAAAAAATTACTTTCTCTTTCTATGAAGCCTGGCTTCTAAGATAATTTTATTGCTGCAGACTCAAAAATTCTAATTTGTATGCAAGAGCTGAATGACTCCTCTTTCTCTTTGTATCCCAGCTTTAACAAACCTAATCCTCCCAAGGCAAATGGATATCTCTGAAAGAATGGGGATGGAGGAGGGGAAGGTCACATTGATACAAATACAAAAACAAAAAAAAACAAAAAAAAACACTGAAATATGTTTTAATACATTATCATCCTAACATATATGAACTATGTTTCCTTGTAGCAATGAGGCATATCATAGATTCTTCATAAATAGGAGGAGAGGATTGGAATTCGCTATCTGTGTCTGGAGGGAACATTCTATGACTTTTGTATTTAATGTGAAACCAATTGGGGCTCAGTGCAAGAAGTAAGTCACAGACTTCACCAACCATTTATTTATTTATTTCATATGCTATCATGTCCAATGTAATGCTGAATAGAAGGTGTGACAGTTGATATCCTTGCCTAGTTTCAGTCTTAATGGGGGAAAGTATTCAGTCCTTCACCATTAAGTATGATGTTAGCTATAGACGTCTCATAATGCCCTATAACAGGTTGAGGAAGGTAACTTTTATTCCTAATTTGCTGAGATATTTTATCATGCATGCTGAACTTAGTCAAATGCTTTTTAAAACGGTGAATTTTACATTTCAGATACTGTGATTTTCACCTTTAGAATTTCTGTTTGGTGTTCATATCCTCCATTTGTCTTCTCATTGTCATCATGATTTTTTGTGATTCTTTGGGCATATTTATAATAGCCATTTAAGAATCTCTGTCTTATAATTCTATTAACTATCTTATTTCTAGATTTTTAGCTGCTGACTGTTTTTCCTCCTGCTTATAGGTCACAATGGTCTACTTCTTGACATTTCTTCCTTGGGTATCATGATTTTACATTTTGCATGTCTAAATTATGGTTGTTGTCCTTTAAAGAGTATTAAACTATGTTCTGGCCAACAATTAAATTTCTTGCTGATTAGCTCGATTGTCTCAAACCTTGAGTTTTAGCTTTTTTATGGTGGGTTCTAGATCAGCCTTTACTTTGGAGCAAGTATAGCTTTAGTATGAAGGCATGATCCTCTGGTGTTGTTTCCACTGAGTGCCCTAGGTGATCAGTGAGGACACTGCACTGTAGCTAGTCATAACACAATGTCTCCTATATTTGTTTTTGGTTTTTTTTATCATCTTTATTAGAGTATATTTGCTTTACAATGGTGTGTTAGTTTCTGCTTTAAAACAAAGTGAATCAGTTATACATATATATATATCCCCATATCTCTTCCCTCCTGAGTCTCCCTCCCTCCCACCCTCCCTACCCCACCCCTCTAGGTAGTCACAAAGCACCGAGCTGATCTCCCTGTGCTATGCCGCTGCTTCCCACTAGCTATCTACTTTAAATTTGGTAGTGTATATATGTCCATGCCACTCTCTCACTTTGTCCCAGCTTACCCTTCCCCCTCCCCAAATCCTCAAGTCCATTCTATAGTTGGTCTGCGTCTTTATTCCCTTCATGCCCCGAGGTTCTTCATGACCATTTTTTTTGTTTGTTTTTTTATATTCCATATATATGTGTTAGCATACGATATTTGTTTTTCTCTTTCTGACTTACTTCACTCTGTATGACAGACTCTAGGTCCACCCACCTCACTACAAATACCTCAATTTTGTTTCTTTTTATGGCTGAGTAATATTCCATTGTATATATGTGCCACATCTTCTTTATCCACTTATCTGTTGATGGACACTTAGGTTGCTTCCATGTCCTGGTTATTGTAAACAGAGCTGCAATGAACATTGTGGTACATGACTCTTTTTGAAATATGGTTTTCTCAGGGTATGTGCCCAGTAGTGGGATTGCTGGGTCATATGGTAGTTCTATTTTTAGCTTTTTAAGGAACCTCCATACTGTTCTCCATAGTGGCTGTATCAATTTACATTCCCACCAACAGCGCAACCGGGTTCCCTTTCTCCACACCCTCTCCAGAATTTATTGTTTGTAGATTTTTTGATGACGAACAATCTGACCAGTGTGAGATGATATCTCATTGTAGTTTTGATTTGCATTTCTCTAATGATTAATGATGTTGATCATTTTTTCATGTGTTTGTTGGCAATCTGTATATCTTCTTTGGAGGAATGTCTATTTAGGTCTTTTGTCCATTTTTGGATTGGGTTGTTTGTTTTTTTGATATTGAACTACATGAGCTGCTTGTATATTTTGGAGATTAATCCTTGCTTCATTTGCAAATATCTCCTCCTGTTCTGAGGGTTGTCTTTTGGTCTTCTTTATGGTTTCCTTTGCTATGCAAAAGCTTTGAAGTTTCATTAGGTCCCATTTGTTTATTTTTGTTTTTATTTCCATTTCTCTAGGAGGTGAGTCAAAAAGGATCTCTCTGTGATTTATGTCATAGAGTGTTCCGCCTATGTTTTCCTCTAAGTTTGATAGTTTTTGGCATTACATTTAGGTCTTTAATCCATTTTGAGCTTATTTTTGTGTATGGTGTTAGGGAGTGATCTAATCTCATACTTTTACATGTAGCTGTCCAGTTTTCCCAGCACCACTTATTGAAGAGGCTGTCCTTTCTCCACTGTACATTCCTGCCTCCTTTATCAAAGATAAGGTGACCATATGTGCGTGGGTTTATCTCTGGGCTTTCTATCCTGTTCCATTGATCTATCTTTCTGTTTTTGTGCCAGCACCGTACTGTCTTGATGACTGTAAGTTTGTAGTATAGTCTGAAGTCCAGGAGCCTGATTCCTCCAGCTCCATTTTTCATTCTCAAGATTGCTTTGGCTATTCGGGGTCTTTTGTGTTTCCATACAAATTGTGAAATTTTTTGTTCTAGTTCTGTGAAAAATACCAGTGGTAGTTTGACAGGGATTGCATTGAATCTGTGGATTGCTTTGGGTAGTATAGTCATTTTCACAATGTCGATTCTTCCAATCCAAGAACATGGTATATCTCTCCATCTATTTGTATCATATTTAATATCTTTCATCAGTGTCTTATAATTTTCTGCATATAGGTCTTTTGTCTCTTTAGGTAGGTTTATTCCTAGACATTTTATTCTTTTTATTGAAATGGTAAATGGGAGTGTTTTCTTAATTCCACTTTCAGATTTTTCATTTGTGTATAGGAATGCAAGAGATTTCTGCGCATTAATTTTGTATCATGCAACTTTACCAAATTCATTGATTAGCTCTAGTAGTTTTCTGGTAGCATCTTTAGTATTCTCTATGTAGAGTATCATGTCATCTGCAAACAGTGACAGCTTTACTTCCTCTATTCTGATTTGTATTCCTTTTATTTCCTTTTCTTCTCTGATTGCTGTGGCTAAAGCTTCCAAAATTATGTTGAATAAGAGTGGTGAGAGTGGGCAACCTTGTCTTTTTCTTGATCTTAGTGGAAATGGTTTCAGTTTTTCACCATTGAGAATGATGTTGGGTGTGGGTTTGTCATATATGGCCTTTATTATGTTGAGGTAAGTTCCCTTTATGCCTACTTTCTGGAGGTTTTTTTTATCATAAATGGGTGTTGAATTTTGTCAAAAGCTTTATCTGCATCCATTGCGATGATCATATGTTTTTTCTCTTTCAGTTTTTTAATATGGTGGATCACATTGATTGATTTGCGTATATTGAAGAATCCTTGCATTCCTGGGGTAAACCCCACTTGATCATGGTGTATGATCCTTTTAATATGCTGTTGGATTCTGTTTGCTAGTACTTTGTTGAGGATTTTTGCATCTATGTTCATCAGTGATATTGGCCTGTAGTTTTCTTTCTTTGTGACATCTTTGTCTGGTTTTGGTATCAAGGTGATGGTGGCCTCGTAGAATGAGTTTGGGACTGTTTTTCCCTCTGCTATATTTCAGAAGAGTTTGAGAAGGATAGGTGTTAGCTATTCTTTAAATGTTTGATAGAATTCCCCTGTGAAGCCATCTGGTCCTGGGCTGCTGTTTGTTGGAAGATTTTTAATCACAGTTTCAGTTTCAGTGCTTGTGATTGGTCCGTTCATATTTTCTATTTCTTCCTGGTTCAGTCTCGGAAGGTTGTGCATTTCCAAGAATTTGTCTATTTCTTCCAGCTTGTCCATTTTATTGGCATATAGTTGCTTGCAGTAAACTCTCATGATTCTTTGTATTTCTGCAGTGTCAGTTGTTACTTCTCCTTTTTCATTTCTATTTCTATTGATTTGAGTCTTCTCCCTTTTTTTCTTGATGAGTCTGGCTAATGCTTTATCAATTTTGTTTATCTTCTCAAAGAACAAACTTTTACTTTTATTGATCTTTGCTATTGTTTCCTTCATTTCTTTTTCATTTACTTCTGATTTGATCTTTATGATTTCTTTCCTTCTGCTAACTCTGGGGTGTTTTTGTTCTTCTTTCTCTAATTCCTTTAGGTGTAGGGTTAGGTTGTTTATTTGAGATGTTTCTTGTTTCTTAAGGTAGGATTGTATTGCTATAAACTTTCCTCTTAGAACTGCTTTTGCTGCATCCCATAGGTTTTGGGTCATCATGTTTTCATTTTCATTTGTTTCTAGGTATTTTTTGATTTCCTCTTTGATTTCTTCTGTGATCTCTTGGTTAGTTAGTAGTGTATTGTTAAGCCTCCATGTGTTTGTATTTTTTATAGATTATATCCAGTAATTGATATCTAGTCTCATAGCATTGTGGTCAGAAAAGATACTTGATATGATTTCAATTTTCTTACATTTACCAAGGCTTGATTTGTGACCCAAGATATGATCTATCCTGGAGAATGTTCCATGAGCACTTGAGAATAATGTGTATTCTGTTGTTTTTGGGTGGAATGTCCTATAAATATCAGTTAAGCCATCTTGTTTAATGTATCATTTAAAGTTTGTGTTTCCTTATTTGTTTTCATTTTGGTTCATGTGTCCATTGGTGAAAGTGGGGTGTTAAAGTCCACTACTGTGATTTTGTTACTGTGAATTTTCCCTTTTGTGGCTGTTAGTATTTGCCTTATGTATTGAGGTGCTCCTATGTTGGGTGCATAAATACTTACATGTGTTATATCTTCTTGGATTGATCCCTTGATCATTATGTAATGGCCTTCTTTGTCTCATGTAATAGTCTTTATTTTAATGTCTATTTTGTCTGATATGAGAACTGCTACTCCAGCTTTCCTCTGATTTCCTTTCGCATGGAATATCTTTTTCCATCCCCTCACTTTCAGTCTGTATGTGTCCCTAGGTCTGAAGTGAGTCTCTTGTATGCAGCATATGTACGGGTCTTATTTTTGTATCCATTCAGCCAGTCTATGTCTTTTGTTTGGAACATTTAATCCATTTACATTTAAGGGAATTATTGATATGTATGTTCCCATGACCATTTTCTTAATTGTTTTGGATTCGTTATTGTGTGTCTTTTCCTTCTCTTGTGTTTCCTGCCTAGAGAAGTTCCTTTAGCATTTGTTTTAAAGCTGGTTTGGTGGTGCTGAATTCTCCTAGCTTTTCCTTGTCTGTAAAGGTTTTAATTTCTCCATCAAATCTGAATGAGATCCTTAGTGGGTAGAGTAATCTTGGTTGTAAGTTTTTCCCCTTCATCACTTTAAATATGTCCTGCCACTCCCTTCTGGCTTGCAGAGTTTCTTCTGAAAGATCAGCTGTTAATCTTATGGGCATTCCTTTGTATGTTATTTCCTCTTTTTCCTTGCTGCTTTTAATATTTTTTCTTTGTATTTAATTTTTGATAGTTTGATTAATATGTGTCTTGGCATGTTTCTCCTTGGATTTATCCTCAGTGGGACTGTCTGTTCTTCCTGGAGTTGATTAACTATTTCCTTTCCCATATTAGGGGAGTTTCCAACTATAATCTCTTCAAATATATTCTCAGTGTCTTTCTTTTTTCTTCTTCTAGTCCCATATTAGGGGAGTTTTCAACTATAATCTCTTCAAATATTTTCTCAGTCCCTTTCTTTTTTTCTTCTCCTGGGACCCCTGAAATTCGAATGTTGGTGCGTTTAATGTTGTCCCAGAGGTTTCTGAGACTGTCCTCAATTCTTTTCATTTATTTTTTCTTTATTCTGTTCTGCAGTAGTAATTTCCAGTATTTTATCTTCCAGGTCACTTATCCATTCTTCTGCCTCAGTTATTCTGCTATTGATTCCTTCTAGAGAATTTTTAATTTCATTTATTGTGTTGTTCATCATTGTTTGTTTGCTCTTTAGTTCTTCTAGGTCCCTGTTAAATGTTTCATGTATTTTCTCCATTCTATTTCCAAGATTTTGGATCATCTTTACTATCATTATTCTGAATTCTTTTTCAGGTAGACTGCCTATTTCCTCTTCATTTGTTAGGTCTGGTGGGTTTTTATCTTGCTCCTTCATCTGCTGTTCCTCTGTCTTCTCATTTTGCTTAACTTACTGTATCTGGGGTCTCCTTTTCTCAGGCTGCAGGTTCATAGTTCCTGTTGTCTTTGGTGTCTCCCCCCAGTGGCTAAGGTTTATTCAGTGGGTGGTGTAGGCTTCCTGGTGGAGCAGACTAGTGCCTGTGTTCTGGTGGATGAGGCTGGATCTTGTCTTTCTGGTGGGCAGGTTCAAGTCTGGTGGTGTGTTTTGGGGTGTCTGTGGCCTTATTATGATTTTAGGCAGCCTCTCTTCTAATGGGTGGGGTTGTGTCCCTGTCTTGCTAGGTGTTTGGCCTAGGATGCCCAGCACTGGAGCTTGCTGGTCATTGAGTGTAGCTGGGTCTTCACGTTGTTATGGAGATCTCTGGGAGATTTTCATCGTTTGATATTACGTGTAGCTTGGAGGTCTCTAGTGGACCAATGTCCTGAACTGGGCTGTCCCACCTCAGAGGCATAGCCCTGACACCTGGCTGGAGCACCACGAGCCTGTCATCCACATGGCTCAGAATAAAAGGGAGAAAAAAAAAATGAAAGAAGAAGATAAAATCAAATAAAATTAAAAAGTTATTAAAATAAAAATTAGAACATAATTATTTAAAGAAAAGGAAAGAAAGAGGAGAGTGACCAAGCCAAAAAACAAATCCACCAGTGATAACAAGCACTAAAAACTGTACTAAAAAAAAAAAAAAAAAAGACAGACAGAACCCTAGGACAAATGGTAAAAGCTATACAGACAAAATCACACACAGAAGCATACACATTCACACTTACAAAAAGAGAAAAATGGGAAAAAATATATATATATCGTTGCTTCCAAAGTCCACCTCCTCAATTCGGGATGATTGGTTGTCATTTCAGGTGTTCCTCAGATGCAGGGTACATCAAGTTGATTGTGGAGATTTAATCCACCACTCCTGAGGCTGCTGGGAGGGATTTCCCTTTCTCTTCTTTGTTCGCACAGCTCCCGGGATTCAGCTTTGGATTTGGACCCACATCTGCATGTAGGTCACCTGAGGGTGTCTGTTCTTCGCTCAGACAGGATGGGGTTAAAGGAGCAGCTGATTAGGGGGGCTCTGGCTCACTCAGGCCGGGGGGGGGGGAGGGAGGGGTATGGATGTGGGCGGAGCCTGCAGCTGCAGAGGCCAGCATGACGTTGCACCAGCCTGAGGCATGCCGTGAGTTCTCCCGGGGAAGTTGTCCCTGGATCCCAGGACCATGGCAGTGGCTGCACAGGCTCACCTGAAGGGAGGTGTGGATAGTGACCTGTGCTCGCACACAGGCTTCTTGGTGGTGGCAGCAGCAACCTTAGCGTCTCATGCCCGTCTCTGGGGTCCACGCTGATCGCTGTGGCTTGCACCGGTCTCTGGAGCTCCTTTAAGCAGCGCTCTTAATCCCCTCTCCTCGCGCACCATGAAACAAAGAGGGAAGAAAAAGTCTCTTGCCTCTTCGGCAGGTCCAGACTTTTTCCCGGACTCCCTCCCAGCTAGCTGTGGCACACTAGCCCCCTTCAGGCTGTGTTCATGCCGCCAGTCCTCTCCCTGTGCTCCGACCGAAGCCCGAGCCTCAGCTCACAGCCCCGCCCGCCCCGGTGGGTGAGCAGACAAGCCTCTCGGGCTGGTGAGTGCTGGTCGGCACCGATCCTCTGTGCAGGCATCTCTCCGCTTTGCCCTCCGCACCCCTGTTGCTGTGCTCTCCTCCGCAGCTCCTTAGCTCCCCCCTCTGCCACCCACAGTCTCCGCCCATGAAGGGGCTTCTAGTGTGTGGAAACTTTTCCTCCTTCACAGCTCCCTCCCACTGGTGCAGGTCTCATCCCTAATTTTTGTCTCTGTTTAATCTTTTTTCTTTTTCCCTACCCAGGTACGTGGGGAGTTTCTTGCCTTTCAGGAGGTCTGAGGTCTTCTGCCAGCATTCAGTAGGTGTTCTGTAGGAGTTGTTCCACATGTAGATATATTTCTGATGTATTTGTGGAGAGGAGGTGATCTCCGCATCTTACTCTTCCGCCATCTTGAAACTCCTCCTGTCTCCTATATTTGAATGAGCTCTAGGAATTGCTCAGATTGGAGCTCCCCAACTGTTTTTGCCTGTCTTCAGGGTATTTCATCCTTTACCTATATGGCTTGGTATTCTGCAGGAGATTCAAGGGAAACCCTATGCAGAATTCTAAAACTCTTTCTCTGTGTGATTTCTCCTCTTTGGATCTCTGTCTCACAATTTCCAACCACCTTTAAGCTCCTGAACTACAACTTCTGCCTCCTCTACTGAGTGAGATTATTGTAATGTGTTTCAGTTAGTCCACCTTGCAAGACGGTTCAGAAAGCACCTCCAGACAGAAAGCTGCATATTACAAGTCTCACCACATTTAATTCCTTTCTCTCTGGGATCACAGTCCTGTCCTGCCTATTGTTCAACTTCTAAAAACAGTTGTTTGATATATGTTGTCCAGTTTTCTAGTTGTTAAGGCAGATGGCAAATTCAGTTCTAGTTATTCCACTAAAGTCAAAAAGAAAAGTTCTTTCTATATCTTTGCTGATATTTTTTCCTACTTTGCCATTTACAAGAAAGAGGAATATTGAAAATCTACAACTATTTTGGATTTATTTCTCCCTTTAGTTTTGTCTTTTTATTTATTTATTTATTTATTTTGCATTTGAAAATCTGTTGGTGGGACATACCATTTAGGATTGTTGCATGCTCTTGGTAAATTAGCCTTTTATTGTTGAAATGCCCTTCTCTTTTTTTTTTCAGTTTATTTTACTTTATTCTTTTAACAGACCTTATTTTTTAGAGCAATTTTTGGTTCATAGCAAAATTGAGCAGAAGATACAGAGATTATCCATACACCCCCTGCCCCCACACGGGCATAACCTGCCCCATTATCAGCATCCCACACCAGAGCAGAACATTTATTACTACTGATGAACCTACACTGACACATCATATCTTCTTTAATGAGATTTTTTATTTTTTGGCTGTGCTGCACCACTTGCAGGATCTTAGTTTCCTGACTAGGGATTGAACCCTGGGTCCACAGCAGTGAAAGCGCTGAGTCCTAACCATAGGACAGCCAGTGAATTCCCTTTAGTGAGATTTCTGTTTAGATCTTTAGCCATTTTTAAAATTAGGTTGTTTGTTTTTTTATTTCTGAGTTTTAAAAGTTCTTGTATGTTTTGGATAATAGTCCTTTCTCATATGTGTGTTTGCAAATACTTTTTACCAGACTGAGGCTTTTCTTTTCATTCCCTTAACAATATATCTTGCAGAGCAGAATTTTAAAATTTTAAGAAAAGTACATTCATCAATTTTTCTTTCATGGATCATGCTGTTGGTATTTATTTAAAAAATCAAGGTCATATAGATTTTCTATTAATGTTTTTCAAGTAGTTTTATAGTTTTGTATTTTGCATTGAATTTTCTTATACATTTTGAGATGATTTATGTAAAATGTCTAAAATACCCATCTAGGTTAATTTTATTTGTATATAGACATCAACTCTTGCAGCACTATTTGTTGAGAAAGACTATCCTTTTTCCATTGAATTGATTTGTTTCTTTTCAAAAATCAGTTGAGTAAAATTGTATAGATCTTCTGGGCTCTCTATTCTGTTCCACTGATATATGTGTTTATTCTTCTGTTTCGTTTACTGTAACTTTATAGTAAGTCCTGAATTTTGGTAGTGAGTATCCTCCAATTTTGTTTTACTTCATATTGTTTAGTACTGTGTTGGATATTCTAGATATTTTGTCTTTCCACGTAAATTTTAGAATCAGCTTGTCAATATCTAAATGAAATGCCCCTCTTCATCTCTGCTAATAGTCCTTGCTTTAAAGTCTACTTTGTCTGATATTAATATAACCATTTCAGCACTTTTGTGACTATTAATTGCATAAAATATAAATTTTTACTCATTTAGTTTTAACGTATCTGTGTGTTTATATTTAAGGTGAATTATTTAAAGACAGTATATATTGCATCTTGTTTTTTAATTTAGTCTGCAAATCTCTGTATTTTAAGTGGAAAAATTACACTGTATCTATGTAATGAAAGCATCATTATTGTTGGATTTAAATCTAATATGTAGCTCTTTGTTGTCTATCAGTCTAATCTGCTATTTTACTTCTATTACTCTTTTGCTACCTTTTTCTGAATTGATTGTACATTTTTAGTATTCCATTTTAATTTTTCTACTGGCTTTTTAACAGTAACTTTTATTTATTTAGTGGTTGCTCCAGGGCTTCAAATATGTATCCTTAATTTATCACACTACTTAGAATTAATATTGTAGCACCTCACGTAAAATATAAAAACCTTGCAGCAGTATAATTAATTCCATTTACTCCTCCATAATTTAAGCTGTAATTTTCATATATTTTGTGTTAATATTTGTTAAAAACTTCAAACATAATGTTATAATTTTTATAATAAACATTGTTTCTTTTTGAAAAATATTCTTTGATTTTTCCACATACATATGATTTGCTGTGTTCTTCATTTCTTTCTGTATATCTGAGTTTCTATTTGGTGTTATTTCCATTCAGCCTAAAGAATTTTCCTTAGCATTTCTTGTAATGTTAATCTGTGTGTTGGTAATTAATTCTCTCAGCTTCTGAAAATATCTTTATCAGAATTTTAATCAACATTTTATCTGAAAATATCTTTATCAACACTCATTCCTGAAGGCTATCTTTGCTGGATATTAAACTCTGGGTTGATGTCATTTTTTTACACCTCTTGTTCCAACGTCTTCTGGCTATCATTCTTTCTAGTGAGGTATCAGCCATATTATCATTGTTCTCCTTGCGCTTGTGATGTGCCGTTTTTCCTATATATAATATATAACCTTATATAATCATTATATAACCAGAATTAAATAAATGGTAGTAGAAAGGTATAAAGATACAAAGACAAGATGATATGTATAGTTCCAAAGAACCATGATGATATAGTCAGAATTCGGGCTGGCCCCCAAGATTCCTGCCCCTTGGTGAACATAATCTACATAATCATTAGGACTGTAAATATGATCAATTTTGCCCCTGTGATAAGGTTATGCTATATGACAAAGCTGACTTTAAGAAAGGGAGATTATCCTCCGGGAGCCAGGCCAGATCTTAAAAGTGACTGGTCTCTTCTTGACAAAAACGTTTCAAGGGCTTCCCTGGTGGCGCAGTGGTTGAGAGTCCGCCTGCCGATGCAGGGGACATGGGTTCGTGCCCCGGTCCGGAGGATCCCACATGCCGCGGAGCGGCTGGGCGCGTGAGCCATGGCCGCTGAGCCTGCGCGTCCGGAGCCTGTGCTCCGCAACGGGAGAGGCCACAACAGTGAGAGGCCCGCGTACTGCAAAAAAAAAAAAAACGTTTCAAAATGTTGAAAGGACTTATAGAAGGAGCCATGTAGCAAGGAATTGGTGGCTAGTAGGAGCTGAGACCAACCCCTGACTGAGAGCCAGAATGCAAATGAAGATCTTAGTCCAGCAGCTGCAAGGAACACTCATTGGTGTGACCCTCACAGCTACCTGAAGGGGCTCAGAAACAGATTTGCCCCATAACCTTCAGAAAGGAATACAGCACAGCCAACACTCTGATTTCAGCCTGTGATACCTGAGCAAAGGACTCAGCCATGCCTTAACTGTACTTCTGACCTAGAGAACCATGAGCTTATAAATGAGTGTTGTTTTAAGCCACTAAGTTTGAGGTAGGTTTATATGCAGCATGGAAAACTAACAGAGATGGCAGGGTTATCTTTTTCCTGTGCTAGGAGATATTAAACTGTCAGGAGTGGTACATTTAACAATAAAGGACATGAAGAAAAGATTTCTTGACCTGAACAGGAAGAGAAAGTGCCTAGACAGTACAAAAAATGTCTCCCCATGCTCTCACTGGGCAATAAACAATACATAAGTTCCTATTCTCTACCCCTTATTCTGACTCTTCAATTGCATTCTTTGTGAACTTCATAATGCATTTTAAAATCAAATTGTGAATAAATACAGGTGCCCTACATACCCTTGGGGAGCCTACAATAATAGTAGTATTTAATTCATTGGATTATTGGGAAGATTAAGTGAATTAATGTATTTAAAGGGCTTATCACAGTGACTGACAAATACTAAGCACACAATTAATGTTGGCCACTACCATTTGATCTTAAAAACTATCCCAGATGTAGGAAGATAGGTTATTCTACACATTTTACAACTATGGAAACTGAGTCTCAGCAAGGTTAAATGACTCATTTGGGGTCACATCATTAATAAGTGTAAATCTTAGAATCAATCCCAGATTTTACAGCCGTCAAGTACCTTGTACTTTCTGCTATTGACTTCTTGCAGATATTCCTATTAGCACAATGATGTCAAAGTTCTTTTTCTGCACAAAGTCACATTGTCAGAGTGGCACAGCACTTAAAGTCCATGGTGGAGAGGCATAGACCAGCTCTCACCTTAGACCCTTGCTACTTAAAGTATGTCCCCCCTATCAATATCATCTGCCTGTTAGAGATGTTAGAAATCCACCATATTAGAAATACAGATTCTTGTGCTTTACCCAAGACCTACTGCATTTAGCAAGATGCCTAGGTAGTTCATATACACATAAAATATAAGAAGCACATTTAAGACTTTTGGCCTCCTTAACCATGTATGTGGAATCTTCAAATGAATTCAGCTGAGTTTAAATTTTTCTCCAAGCTTACTTTAGTGACTCTGTATATACAGACTATTGTCGAATAATAGAATGCCTTTATTCTAACCACAAATAGTGCATTTCAATTTCTTTTGAACATTTTCCAGAGAAGGCAAAAGTTGACTTCACTCATGATTTTTTTTCATATTTAAACAAATTTTAAACAGTAACATTTATACAAGTTTTTTTTTTCTAAATCCTTATTTAGGGCATCCCAGACCACAATATCCAAAAATAAAGTGCAGTCAAAATACAGCTCTAAGTTGACTGGGGGTAAATTACCATAAGATGGAGCTTATCAAATTAGTTTGATGCTATCCTTAAGTTAATATTGTTAGCTGTCTCCCTGTTCTAGTCCCATCTCATCTCTTCCTAATGTATAGCCATAGTTCCTCGGGCTGCTCTGACTCCCAATGTGAAGGAGAGAGTGGGGGCTGGATGTTACACGCCTCCACCCAGAGTCCCAGGGGACTTTTGACATACTTGTGTCTGCCCCCATGTAATAGCTGATAGCATCAGAATGCACTTAAGCTGTAGCCAGGCTGTTTCCTGGTCCCTTAATAATGGATTTGTTGTATCCTGGTTAAAAAAACTGTCTCAGTATTCCAGCCAGCTGACTGGAACACACCCTAACATCCGTTAGATGATGCAATTTATTAAAGTGGGCACCATTGTGTCTCTCCTACTGTTTACAGCAAAAAGAACCTCCCTTACATCTCTCTGATTAGGGAAAGTGGGCTTGGCTAAAAAAAGTTTGTTGTCCTTTGAGTGCAAGTGAAGTTTTTAGTGAAAGAGAGATTGATAGGAAATCTCTCCAGATGCTGCACACACACACACACACACACACACACACACACACACACACACATCAGGTTCACTCAAGATAGAGATGTTTCTCTCAAATGTCCCTTCTCATCCTGAGTCCACATCCTTGGGTCATAAAGGGGTGGTATACCAGTATTCCCAAAGCTTTGGCGCTCTTGTTTTTTTATTTGTTATATTCATTTATTTTTGGCTGTGTTGGGTCTTCGTTGCTGTGCAGTTGCTTTCTCTAGTTGTGGCGAGCGGGGGCTACTCTTCGTTGTGGTGTGTGGGCTTCTCATTGCCGTGGCTTCTCTTGTTGTGGAACATAGGCTCTAGGTGCGTGGGCTTCAGTAGTTGTGGTGCACAGGCTCAGTAGTTGTGGTGCACGGGCTTAGCTACTCTGTGTCATGTGGGATCTTCCCGGACCAGGGATCGAACCCGTGTCCCCTGCATTGGCAGGTAGATTCTTAACTGCCACTGCTCTACTAGGGAAGTCCCAAAATGTTGAAGCTTTTAATATTTAATATATTAAATATGAAAAAATCAATAATGAGTGAAGGCAACTCCGTCTTTCCCTGGAAAATGTTAAAAAAATTTTGAAACATATTATTAGAAGCTAGAGTAAACAAATTTTATTATTGAACAGTGGACTCATTTTACATCCATGGGACGTGATACCATATGTTGGCTTATTTAGCTTTGTTTGCTACTGTGATGGTGTCTCACTTCCCAGAGGCCTATATCTTGTCCTTGTTCTCGTCTTCGCTGTAAAGAGGGAATATTTAATAGAGCACCATGCATTTGATAACCTCTCTATTTACAAGCTTATCCATCCAGCCCATATCCCCAATTAAGTATTTTTTTATTGAAGTATAGTGGATTTACAATATTGTGTTAATTTCAGGGGTACAGCAAAGCGATTAATATTTATGCTGAGTCTACTTCTAATATCCAGTAAGGCATTAGCAACAAGAGGGTGCTTTCCCAGACCTCTCATGGCTCTAATTAACTGTTCCTCCTCTGTTATATCAATGTATTCTCTTTTTAACAGTACTATGGCATTTAGAATTGTCTACTTGCATATCTGCCTCCCCTACTAGAACACGAGCTTCTTAAGATCAAGGACCATGTCTTCTTCATTTTTTGTAGAGTCCGTGAATGAATTGGACTGCCGGTTCATTCCACAGGACCTATATTTCTCCCTTAATTGTCCTATTAACTACTTCTCAATCCCCCACACTGGGTCTTCCCTTTATGTCCAGTTTGCTGGAAGACTAGCATAATGGGTATTAATTTGAATCTCCTGCTGTAAAAAGTCCTGGCAAATTGCTTTCAACCTTTATCCTGACATAACACAGGGTTTGTCAGACTTCAAGAGCCATTGTTTCAGCATGTTTACCTGCCTGGTTGCAAATACTTATTGACTTTTGGCCATTGCATTATTTGGAAAGTGAATTTGTTGCTTGATGGTTATGCTATTACCAGAGAGCCTGTTTTCCAGGTTCTTCAGGGCCCTGAATTCTATTTGTCTCTGGTTTCTTAAACCATGTTTCTTTCTCTTTTTCTCCTACCATCTCTCTGCTGTCATTCTCTTCTTCATGACACCCTTGTCTAATGCTTCAGAGTCTTGTGTCCTTCGCTGGGGCACACAGCCGGGGGCAAGCAGCAGTAGGTCTATTTGCTTAACTGTTTGTTCTTAACAGCTAGAATAACTTGTTAAATGGTCCCTCTGTGCATCTACGTCTCCTGTAACTGCAAAATATGGTGTGATTTCTGCTGAGTCTGTGCAAAGCCTATGCCATTAGAAATCTGGGCTACTCAAATGAAGGAAATGTAGAATTACTGAAATTTGGTAACCCTTTCCTTCCAGAGTAAGCCTAACACTTTCCTATTACGTTAGGTTGTCATGTAATAGCTATAGCAGAAGCTGTGAATGTTCCCTCTGCTCACCCCTTTGGCCGCTGGCCTGTTGCTTTTCTAAGTATGGGAGCTTCCTCAAAGTGAGTATGGAGAAGAACAAAAGTCAGGAGAATGAGTGGCCCTGGGGTGACCCTGAAGCAGTGACATAAATTCTCTAGCTCCCTCACCTCCTAGAAAGATACTCTGAGGTATTTAAATAGTCTTGAGGAAGGGCCCCAGTAGGATTGAGACCTGAACACCCGAAGCAGTGACTCACTTATTAATGTACCCTTTGTTGAATTTTCCCCTTTTCCTTTATTACTTCTCCAGTCCTCCAAATTAACTCCTTGCCTCCAAATCCTTGTCTCAGGATCTGCTTTTAGTAAAATGAAAATTATTCAAATTTGTCCAAGTGGGTAGAAAACAGCAAAAGCTACACACTCTAACAAACAACTCACTCTTCATGTAATGGTGGGTTGTGGGCCAGGATTGTGTTACTGTTAAGGGAAAGGGATCACGTTTATGATGTCCCTTTATATGTGCTGTGGAATGTGCCAGCTGCCTTACAGACATGGCTTTATTTATCCATAATGGTACTTTCCTCATGGAGTCAACATAAGAATTAAATGAGTCAATGCATATAAAGTATTTGGCACTGTGCCTAGTCAATATTACTATTATTTGCTTTTATAGACAAATTGATGCTCAAAGGTATGCAATAGGTTCATGAAGGCAATGGATAAGGGATTCAAACCCAGCTCTGCCTAATTCCAATGTCCACCCCACTCTGCATGCTGCCTGCCATTTCAGTGATGGGCCAGCCCACCTATGAGTATTGAAAAGAATAATTTCACCTACAAATGTAAACACTTTTCCTCTGAAATATTGGATATACTCCTAGGCTCCTTTCAGCATTAAAATACTACCTTGTCCTCATTTAAATAGGCCGGCACTCTCACATGAATCATCATGCAGCATGTTTTTCTCTAAAATTTTCACTATAAAAGAGCAGTCTTCACCAAATTCTCCCCTGGCAGAGATATCTTTTAAAATGTCAAATCTCTTAAGGAAGAAAATAGATCTATCCCTATTTCTGTCTCCTATCCTAACAAATCCAATTATGGTAACAATAACTGCTCATCTGCTTACTATCAAGATCAGCTTAGTATTGGCCTTCCAAGATGACAGATGATTTAAGTGTCCCCACATTACCCTTAGAATAGGACCTATTTTTCTGGATAAATTTTAGGCAAATTTTGAATAATTATTCTGAAGATATTGCAACTCCCACCAAAACCCGGCTACATTTACATTTTTTTGCCTGACAGACCACAATTAATTGATCTGATACAACAATCCTAATGTGTTCTTTTTCCATGTGTTAGTAGTAAGTTTTAAATTCTTTTTTAGAAACTCTACTAGGAGAGTTCATCTTATATTCTTGATCCAAGGGATCTCTCTTCCCTCTGGGATTGTTGTCATTGATTAAACTCAAGTCTTGGGGTCTAGCCTTGGGATCATAGTGATGTTGATACTTGAATTATTTCCATTACAAAAATAATACTGGCTTATTAAAGAGCATTTGAAAAATATAGATTGTCAAAAGAAATAACGATGGGGGTTAATCATTTATAACTCACTTCACCAAAACACACTCACTTAAAAGCCTGATTTGCCCCAGTCAATATGTTAATGCATTTTTATTATAACAATTACTCTATGTATTCAATTTTGTATTTTTCTTATTAAACTCAACCTTATACATATTTTTGTTGTATATTCTTTGAAACGTAGCTTTCAAAGTATTTGCAAGATTTAATTGAGTACATAAACACAGTTCATTCAATGATCAACCCATGGTTGGACATTTTGCTGGCTGCCAAGTGTTTGGTATCATAAATAATAATGTGAATTTTCTATATTTAGGGTCATTTTACTAGACCCAAATCTTCAAAATGGAATTACTAAATCAACGGTATGAACAAGTTTAAGCCTCTTGATCAAATTGCCCACTTGACAACTCTATGTATTCAAGCTTAACTCTTGACAAAATTTTGGATTTGCCAGTTTGTCTAGTGTTTCTTCCCAAACTCTTACCCTCTGCCTGTCTCTCCCTCTGTTGTCCCTTCTCTCTTTATTTCCCATTCAACCCAGTCCCTCACCTCGCCCCCAGTTTCCCAAGGATCTCAGGCCAGTCTCTGATTTCTCCTCCATCCCCATTTCCCTGTGTGGTATTTCTCCTGATTCTCTTTCCAGTCTCAGATCTCCTTCCCTTGAAAACTTGCACTGCCTTGGTATTTGTCATTGCATCAACTCAGGTATTACCCCATCAGATATTTCCATTTTAACAAATACCTTCTACATCTTAATCCAAAGAACTAAGAAGTGTGGGAGTTGTAACTTTGTGGGCAAAACCATGGAGAAGAATTTCAGGTGAGAATCTCTCTGATGGTGTCATGTATATTATACTGCATAGGAAGTTGCCTGATCTGCCTATCGGTTTTAAGACATAGCTTTCTTTTCAATAACCTAGTTTGATGTATATTGACATTTTCTCAGAGGTTCTCTTCTTATGGGTGCATGTCAGTGGCATGTAAGCTAATAGAAATTCTGATTCTCCAGGTGGGAGCCTGGGAGGTATACCGTAGAATATTATGAGTATTTTTCCCTTTGCAGTTTGTCAAGAACAGTCAGTGATTGATGTGGCTGTGAAATTATCTGAAACAGCTTTGATTCATAATATACTATTGATGGACTTCTAAGCTTGCTCAAATGTCAGGAAACCAGTTGGTGGCTATTAGTATTTTCCTAGCAACAACAACTCCTTTCTTGTTTCTCTAACATGAAGAAGAAAATAAGAACAGGAAAATATTGAGTCAACCTTTGAAATCTGTGATTATGATGTAGCAAAAGTCACTTCCAATACCTGGAAGGGAAAAAAAAAACATGAAAATGTTGAGGTAAATTTCAGACCATAACATTTGTCAGTTAGACTATGATTAGAAATTATTTTCCTATCTATTTCCTAATCTGAACTGTTTTTAGAACAATTTAGAGTCTAAAATGTTAACAAATGATTTGGAAGGCCAATCATGCCATTAAAGATGGAACATCCTGTGCTTATCTGATCTGGTTGCTAAGTACCCACTTTTCATGACTCAGGGGCCCACATAGATCTACGGCACCAGCTGCACTTTGATATAGATTGGGGAAACAACAATACTAACCTGTTGAAAATAGATGAGGGGAAAATTGTCCCAGGATTTTAAGGTGGTTCAGACAAATAAAGCAAGGAAAACTTACTCAACATTGAAAGATTATGAGGTATTAGCCCAGTCAGGAACCATCTGGAACTTACTTTGAGCTGCCAAAGAATATTTCAGGCACAAAACATCATGCCCTTTCTGTGCTGCACAGTTACATTTTTCTTCTTTCGAATCCCACCCAACATTTAAATAGAACAAAAAATGAGCAGATTGTTTAACTTGCCATATTTTGTCCTATGCAAGACTCTACGCATGTAGCTACACAAAGTAGGAAATAATAGTGGTTTCAGTTTGGGTCTGGAAACTGGACTCACAATTATAATCAGCTGTGTGATCTCAGGCTGACTGATGAGCTTTCTATGCCTCAGTTTCTTTCTCTTGTAAAATAGGATCCCTCATGAGTGAAGGTTAAATAAGATAAAGTATGAAAAGCCCTTGGCCCAGTTTTGGGGTCATAACATATAGACAATAAATATTAACTATTACTACTATTTATTTTTGAAGGCACATAGCCAATTGGTCTCAACTTAGAACATTTTCTATTTAATTCAGTTAGTCTCCCTAAACTCAAGCACAAATATTATAAAGAAGATATTATGCATATTTACTATATTGGGAAACCTGTTCTTCAGAAGTGACATGCTACTCTCTAGGTATGTAAGGGATCTTTGACTACAAGCAGTTAATATTCAGATGCTAAAAAAGAAGGATAATGTGGTAGCTAAAAGCTGTGCTTCCAGAATTGCATAGAGTTGAATTAAAATTCCTACTTTGCCCCTTACCACAATAGACGAGTTACTTAATTTCCTCATCTGAAAAACAGAGGTGATGATACATCCCTTATTATGTCTTGTGAAAATGTATGAAATAAGATATCCAAATTGTGTAAAGCATGGGACCTGAGATGTAACAAATGTTAGCTGTTTTTATATTAGGAATCCAAAGAGTGGAGGGAGGAAGTTCAAACAAATAAAACTATTTGAAAGAATTGCTTCCACTCTTCTTTTAAACAAAGACTGTCTCTCTTTCAACTGAAGAATTTAGCAATGACTGGTTGCCTACTGTATTGCACAGGGGAAAAAAAAAAAAGATTGTCCTACAATTTGTTTGCAGGACATATATTAACTTTAAAAATGCATTCCAATATACATTAGGTGCAGACAAATACTGTTTGATTTCACTTATACAAGATACCTAGAATAGTCAAATTCATAGAGTCAGAAAGTACATTGGTGGATGCCAGGGGCCGGGGACTGGGGAAGGGAGGAGAGTGAGTGGGGAGTTAGTGTTTAATGGGGACAGAGTTTCAGTTTAGGAAGGTGAAAAATTCAAGGGATGGATGATGGTGAGGGTTGCACAACAGTGTGAATGTACTTAGTGCCACTGAACTGTACAGTTAAATATGGTTAAAGTAGTGTGTTTTATATTATGTGACTTTTACCACAATAAAAAAAAAACCATTAAAAAATAAAAGTAAAAAAAAAAAATAAAGTCATCACATCTTTAATCTGTCTACAAACATTTTGTCATTTTATATTCTTGCATATCAGGCTTATTATAGAACAGTTCCATTCGGGGATTGTCTATTCCAACATAAAAAATGATAAATATTGGTTAAACTAAAAGCTTTCATATTTTTCCATGGAATTGTCATATAATTGCTATTATCTTAAATAGCACCAATATATAATCACCCAAACATTTATAAACTCACGTTTTTATTTTTTCTCCACCGTTGTCTGATGTTTTTTTAAGGGAATTGAGCTCATTGTCTACTAGTTCCTCCTGCTTCCAAGAGTCTTTGAATCGAACTTTCGAAGAAAAGAATAAACTATGACATTTTCAGGTGAATTCTACCTGTAAACTAGCATCTACTTCATTGTTTCTTGTTTGTTTATTGCTGAAGCCACTGAATTCCCTCTTCATTTTCTACCATCCACTTTCACTTCATATTCTCTCTGTCTTTTTCAGCCTAAGCTGGTTTCTGCTATATAAAATTGTTCAGAAACTTGTGGGTTTCCTGTGTATGTCACAAGTATTCACTCCATCAGACAAGAAGCTCCTCAATATACCTTTTCTAGATAAACCCATGTCAGTTTTCAGCTTATGCTGAGATGACTGGGAGTATATAATCTTAATCTCTTCAGAGAGCCTTTTGTGGTACTGAACACCCTGATTGTTTGCAATATGTATAGGCTGAGAATTTATCATATCATCAAGTCCTGGCTACTATTATTTAACAGTTTTTTCCTCCATTTATCTTTTTTCTCTCAAATTTTACTACCAGCAGCAAGAAGACACAAGGCCATGCCTTCAACACATTGCTTGGAAATCTCCTCAATTTCATCATTTACAAGTTCTGCTTTCCACAAAACTGTAAGACACAATGCTACTACGTTTTCTGCCACTATAAAACAAAGGTCCTCTTTTCTCCATTTTGCAGTAACATGTTCATTTCCTTCCACACTTTCACGAGCAGAGTCATTAACATTCATATTTCTACTTATAGTCTGTGTAAGGCAATCTAGGAATTTTCTACAGTGCTCCTCAAAATTCTTTTAGCCTCTTCCCACAGCCCAGTTCCAAAACCTCACCCACATTTTTTTTTGGTATTTGTTAGAACAGCACACCCACACTTGATACCAAAATCTATTCATTTTAATTTCCTAATATTACTATAACAAGTTACCATATACTTAGTAACTTGTACAAAGTACACAGTCACAAAGTTAATATCTTCACATACAAAGTTAATATGTTACAGTTCTTTTTGTCAAAAGACTGACATGAGTCTCACTGGGATAAAATCAATGCATCAGCAAGGTTGTGTTTCCTTCTGGAAGCTTTGGTGGAGAATCTATTTTCTTAACTTTTCAGCTTCTAGAGGCTGCTCATGGCCCTTTTCCTCCATCCTCAATGCCAGCAGTGGAGGTCTAGTACTTCTCACACTGCATTACTCCAACCTTGTTTCTGTTATCACTTTATCTCTGACTCTGATTCTTCTGCCTCCCTCTCCTGCATTTAACAACCCTTGTGATTTCATTGGGTCCACCTGGATAATCCAAGATACTCTCCCAATTTAAAGTCAGCTGATTAGCAATCCTAATTTCATCCACAACCTTATTTTCCCTTTGGCATTTAACCTGACATATTCACAGGTTCCAGAGATTAGGGCTTGGACATCTTTGGGGGGGACCATTATTCTGCCTACCATAGTCCCTATTCAAATTCCAAGTCATTACTGCCTTACAGTGAATTGTTCCAAATAATTTAATTCCTTGCGGCTGCTACACTCTAGGTGAAGAACTAAGTAATATGGGATTGAAGAGGCAAATTTTGCCAAGCCCCAACTTTCTAGGCCTGCCTAGAGGTACAGTAGAATGTTTTCAATTGACAATTGAGGGCTCCAAAGAAATCTCCCATGCTTAAACCTCTCCTTTTTAATCTTTGTTCTGGTTTCCTGAAACATATAGCCTTTGTCTGTTGAAATACTTATATCATCAACAACAGCTCTGTGTGTGTGTGTGTGTGTGTGTGTGTGTGTGTGATGCAGAGTTCAGAGAAACTTTGAGCGAGGAATTAGGAAGGTAAATCTTGGTTAGCAATCAGAGTAAAAATTCTGATTCTTTGGAGAAGCCCATTTACTGGGTTTCTTTGTTTCTATTCTTTATTTCTTTTAATTGAAGTATAGTTGATTTACAATGTTTCAGGTGTACAGAAAAGTGATTTGGTTAGAGAGAGATATATATATTTACATATATATTATTTTTCATATTCTTTTCCATTATAGTTTTTTTCCATAAATTTATTTATTTATTGCTGTGTTGAGTCCTTGTTGCTGTGCACGGGCCTTCTTTAGTTGCAGCGAGCGAGGGCTACTCTTTGTTGTGGTGCACGGGCTTCTCATTGTGGTGGCTTCTCTTGTTGCAGAGCACAGGTTCTAGGTGCATGGGCTTCAGTAGTGGTGGCACATGGGCTCAGTAATTGTGGCTTGCGGGCTCTAGAACACAGGCTCAGTAGTTGTGGCACACAGGCTTAGTTGCTCCGTGGCATGTGGGACCTTCCTGGACCAGGGCTTGAATCCGTGTCCCCTGCATTGGCAGATTCTTAACCACTGTGCCACTAGGGAAGCCCTCCATTATAGGTTATTGCAAGATATTGAGTATAGTTCCCTGTGGTATATAATAGGCCCTTGTTGTTTATCTATTTTATATATTTTACTGGGTTTCTTGAAAGGTCAATCCTAGGTGAATATTGTATCTAAGATAACTGAATCCAAATTATCTTTTATAATTATTCAAATCCTTTCTCTCTAAAGATAGTTTGGTAAACTTAGATTTATCTTTATCTATATGAAATTTCCCACCCCTAGGGGAATGATGGATACTTATTGTAATTTTTATGGGTTAAGAGAGAAGGAAGATTTCTTCCTACAATATCCCTACTTTTTGGTTCTACCCTACTTGAGACACTTAAAAACAATGGACTGTTACAACAGCAATAGTGATATTAAAGAATTACTGATAATGCAAAAGTCTGTAAACTCAGAATGTGTTAGGTTCACGATGTGTGATAGTCAACTGGAACCAAATGTGGCAAGTAGGTGCTATTGATTTAGGGATGATTAGCCACTCATTTCCAGCAACTACAATATCATTCATGTGTTCTGACACAGTATGTTATGAATAAACTGTCTTGTTTTAATAGGTTGATTAAATGAAAGAATCATAACATTATGATGTGTTTGAGTAATATCATGAATTCTTCATGTAAGCCAGCAGTTATTTCTTAATTACCAAAGCTTTAAGAAATAACTCAGTCTTTTAGTCTACGATTTCAAGTTCATATGTCCACAACAGGATACTATGGTTTGTATTGGTGTTTCTACAAGTTTTTACCTCCTTATCTAATTCTAAAAGCAAGTCAATTTACATTCTATAGTCATGTCACATTCTCATTTTAGACATCTTTTAAAAATTTCACCAATGTGAGCCAATATATAAGCATTTATAATACAAACTTGGATTTCTCTCACCACTCTCCTTGCAAGAGTTTTAAATATTAAAGCTTACCAAAGTACAGGCATCTGCTATTGAAAGATTTTTATGGATGAGCCTAGATTAATAAAGTGCAATAGTATTTTGATGTTATGATTCCAGCCATTTACAATCCTGGGATGGAGTTTCTATCTACGTCTTCTACCCTTATTTTTATTAGCACTTTGATTTGTTTTGATTATTGAAGGCAACTAATTTCTCTCTTGCCTGTGTTTCTATTTGCATAGAAATTAAAAAAGAGAGACTTAAGGGGTTTACAGTAAAGGCATTTAATCTTGGTGCTTACAGGCTCATGGAAGTCACTTTGAGAAAATGATTGTAATTCTTATCCTTGAATTTCCTCACTTTGGTCTTAAATTCCTACCAATCTTAAATTTATCACAAAATGACCCACAGCAGTTTAACATTCCTCGGACTAGAGGGAGTGGAAAGTCCTTGTTCTATAAATTATTTTTACTGCCATATAACCACTGCTAAACTTGTAAATAAAAATACCCTAAATCCAACACTGGCTTTCAAAAATGAATTTCTACTACCCAACACTTACAGAGTTTTTGAATATTGGATAAGAAAATTAGTCTGCTCACCCACTGAAAGTAGAGCCCCGAAGTTAATTATTTTGTACTAAAGGGTATTGTGTAGGAGTTTTGCATTGCTTCATTGAGTTTAGCCAATATGAATTATCTTCAAAGAACTCAATAAGTGTCTAGAATGAGATCTGAGTCAGGACAGGAAATTGCAATTTGACGTTCTTGAAAACACAGCAGATTTTTGGATTTTCCCCTTGAATGAGAAATGCGTGTTGGGAGAATCTGGTTTGAGCTGCTTAAAATACAGTTCCATGTGGCCTGAAAAACACAGCCGCCACAATTTAGTTAACTCATTAATCTTTTTCAGGTATGGACTGGCAGACTTGAGTTGCTCAAAATAGAATTTACTTAGTTGCCAAACAAATATCACTAGATATTTACTCAACTATGTGAATGGTATATTAATTACCACTAAGATATAAATCCAAGACCATAAGTTTAGGATCATAAATTTATGGAAATATATTATGATAAATAAGTAAATAAATGGGAAAATCATATTCTTTGTGGCTTCTGTTTTGAACTCTTCAAGAACCAACAGTTGCCTTGTCTCAGGACAAAACATAGAAAACAAAATATATTAGCATCTAAGGACTTGCCCATTGAAATGGTTTACAGTTGCCTCTTCTGCATCTATAATGGAGAAAGACCAGTAGATAGCTAATTGGATACTTTGATGATTTACGCTAGTTCTTTGAATCACAAAGTGAGCAAGTTACATAGTTGCAAAGCTGATGGTCACTGACAATGAACTATTTTACAAAGCATTTTTATTGCACACTTGTTATATACAAGGACTCATACCAGGTGCTGGGGAATATATAAAGATTAATAATATCAAGAAATTAACAAACTCTCCATAAATGATTTTAATATAATGTAAAGGAAACTGCAGTAACATGGCACTGATATACAGATTTTATGACACGGACCTACAGCAGAGTACTGAAAAACAGTGGAGGTAAGAAGTTTTCAGGAATCTGAGAAGAGAGGGTATAGTCAGATGAAAAGGTCGATTTTAGACTTCAACCCAGGAGTAACATTTTGGTGTTAAAGAACACTGCCCGAAGTGAAATTAAGTATAATAATAAATACTCAATTCCGGCAAGAGCATGGTGAGACCAATACTATCCTAAGTGGTAGTAGAAATGTAAATCTATTAAAAATATCAAAAATATTTCTGGAAAGCAATTGAGCAATGTCTGTTGAGATTCTTGACAGGATTCATATTCTTGGACTCAGTACTTCTTCTTCTGGGTATGTATCCTCATGAAATAAACTGAAATTGTCAAAGATTTATGTATAAAACTGAGGGGAATTCCCTGGCGGTCCAGTGGTTAGGACTCTGTGCTTCCATTGCAGGGGACATGGGTTCAATCCCTGGTCGGGGAACTAAGATCCTGCTCGCCAAGTGAAGCGGCCAAAAAATAAAAACAAAACCATTTGATGTCATCATAGTATTATTTATAATATGGAATAATTGAGAACAACATACATATTGAACAGAGTGATTGAATAAATGTGGCACATCCATTTATTGAAATATGATGGAATTACTAAATAACATATACTTAAAAAGGAGTCAACAAAATTAAATGCTCAAAATATGACATTAAAAAGAGAAACTGACAACAAGGACCTACTGTATAGCACAGGGAACTATACTCAATATCTTGTCATAACCTATAATGGAAAAGAATCTGAAAAGGAATATATATATGTGTGTATTTATATATATGTATAACTGAATCACTTTGCTGTATACTTGAAACTAGCACAACATTGTAAATTAACTATGCTTCAATTTAAAAAAAAGAAACAGAATACAAAATTATAAATTCACTATGATCCCGATTTTGTAAAATATACACTGGGAAAACATACCAAAATGTTGACACATGTTTTCTTAGACTGAGTTCCTATAGACAGACTTTGCCTGCACAAAGTTCATTGGGGAGAGCTCTCAGATACACCTGTATGGAAGTGAGGGAAGCAGGATTGGGCAGAGAGAGAAGCTGACCTGCAATGTGGTCACAATCGATGCTTCCAACAACCCCATAGGATATTCTGGAACTGGAAAGGCCCTTCAGAGTTATTCCAAATTTAGGCAATGGAGCCAGAATTTTGTATAACTGCATCAACCAGCCACTGGCTAGAACTGCCCCCAGAAGGGGAGGTAAGCTTGGTAAAGCAATTCCCGGAAGCTAAGTGCAATTTCCAGTGAGGGGCAAAACTACAAGCTGTCAACTGCACATTCTCAATAATTGGGGCATAAGTGCATAGCCCGGAAGAAGGGATCTGGGCAGATTACCAAAGTATTTATTACAGAGAGTCATTTCTAAGAGTGAGAGATCCAATGATTTCTATTTCCCACCCTCCACTCTAGTTTTTTTTTTTTGGGCCACACAGCATGCAGGATCTTACTTCCCCAACCAGGGACAGAACCCGTTCCCCCTGCAGTGGAAGCATGGAGTCTTAACCACTGGACCACCAGGGAGGTCCCTCTCTCTCCCTTTATTTAAGAATATTTTTTTAACATCTTTATTAGAGTATAATTGCTATACAATGGTGTGTTAGTTTCTGATGTATAACAAAATGAATCAGCTATACATATACATACATCCTCATATCTCCTCCCTCTTCTGTCTCCCTCCCTCCCACCCTCCCTATCCCACCCCTCTAGGTGGTCACAAAGCACTGAGCTGATCTCCCTGTGCTATGCGGCTGCTTCCCACTAGCTATCTATTTTACATTTGGTAGTGTATATATGTCCATGCCACTCTCTCACTTCATCCCAGCTTACCCTTCACCCTCCCCATGTCTGCAAGTCCATTCTCTATGTCTGTGTCTTTACTCCTGTCCTGCCCCTACGTTCTTCAGAACTATATATGTATTTTTACATTCCATATATATATGTTAGCATATAGCATTTGCTTTTCTCTTTCTGACTTACTTCACTCTGTATGACAGACTCTAGGTCCATCCACCTCACTACATATAACTCAACTTCATTTCTTTTTGTGGCTGAGTAATATTCTGTTGTATATATATGCCACATCTTCTTTATCCATTCATTGGTCGATAGACACTTAGGTTGCTTCCATGTCCTGGCTATTGTAAACAGAGCTGCAATGAACATTGTGGTACATGACTCTTTTTGAATTATGGTTTTCTCAGGGTATATGCCCAGTAGTGGGATTGCTGGGTCACATGGTAGTTCTAATTTTAGTTTTTTAAGGAACCTCCATACTGTTCTCCATAGTGGCTGCATCAATTTACATTCCCACCAACAGTGCAAGAGGGTTCCCTTTTCTCCACATCCTCTCCAGCATTTATTGTTTGTAGACTTTTCGATAATGGCCATTCTGACCAGTGTGAGGTGATACCTTGTTGTAGTTTTGATTTGCATTTCTCTAATGATTAGTGATGTTGAGCATCCTTTCATGTGTTCGTTGGCAATCTGTATATCTTCTTTGGAGAAATGTCTATTTAGGTCTTCTGCCCATTTTTTGATTAGGTTGTTTGTTTTTTCAATATTGAGCTGCTTGTATATTTTGGAGATTAATCCTTTGTCAGTTGCTTCATTTGCAAATATTTTCCCCCATTCTGAGGGTTGTCTTTTTGTCTTGTTTATGGTTTCCTTTGCTGTGCAAAAGCTTTTAAGTTTCATTAGGTCCCATTTGTTTTTATTACCATTTCTCTAGGAGGTGGGTCAAAAAGGATCTTGCTGTGATTTATGTCATAGAGTGTTCTGCCTATGTTTTCCTCTAAGAGTTTTATAGTGTCTAGACTTACATTTAGGTCTTTAATCCATTTTGAGTTTATTTTTGTTTATGGTGTTAGGGAGTGTTCTAATTTCATTCTTTTACATGTAGCTGTCCAGTTTTCCCAGCACTACTTATCCCAGCTGTCTTTTCTCCATTGTATTAAGAATACTCTTTGATATATTCTTATTTCTCATATGACTTAGTTGTACAATCAGGAAATGATCATGAAATCTTAATTTAAAATACTAAAGTATCAGGCCTTTGTATTTGGAGCTCTTATTTGAATCTCCTTAGTTCTATAAAACAGTGGTCCCCGAACATTTTGGCACCATGGACCAGTTTCGTGGAAGACAATCTTTCCACAGATGGGGGTAGGGGTTGGGTAGGGGTAGGGGAATGGTTCAGGATGTAACACAAGTGACGTGGAGTGATGGGGAGAGGCAGATGAAGCTTCGCTTGCTCGTCCACAGCTCACCTCCTGCTGTGCGGCCCGGTTCCTAACTGGCCTCAGACTGGTACCTGTCCTCAGCCCGGGGTTTGGGGGACCCCTGCTATAAAACACCGAGGTAAAAGAGAATCAGAGCTTGGTTCAGTTTTCTTTACCAGACATTATTTTCATAATGACAAAAATTGCTTTCTTTTTCATAATAATAAGAATGACACTTTATGGAATATAAATGAGATTGTTTCACTGTGTTTTTAATGACTCAATATTTGTTTCCGATGTCGTTATAAAGCTTTTCACCACTTTCATCTGAAAGTCAATCAGTTGGCTATCCATTCAAATTTATGGTTGATGGCCATGAAGAGTGAATGGATCTGAGATGTATTTGAAGAGTAAATTAGAGATGTCCACCCACTCCACTGTACCCACTCAAATATATTAGCCTCAAGCCCTCCTACCTGATGTTTTTCACAAATACTTGTGCCTCAATTAATACCACCCTTCCCTGGACTTCTATGGCATTTAGGTCACATAATCCTATAGCCAGAACTGAAAATAGACAGATTGTTTGTCTGGCAAACCCGGCAGGGAACTGGGAAAGATGAATGAAGGAAAATTAACACATTTTTTTCATTCTACCTGATTTTGCTAAGGATGGGTCCTGGCCAAGAAGACACAATACTGTGTGTTGCCTCCTAACATAAGCTATTGAAGAAGTTTATTATTCACGTGGGAAACAATGAAAAATTCTGAATTAGCAATGAGAATGAGAGCTACCTAAAGTGACTCTTATTTTTTTCTACTTTCCTGAGGGACAGTAACAACGACCTCATTGAAGGGTATGGGAATGATGGTGATAAGGACAGGCAAGGAGAGCACAATTTGGGAGGGCATGTCAGAATCTCCAGGGTAGATGACAGTGTGATTTATCTCCTCCTTCCAAAAGGTCTCCACCAACTCCACTTTTGAATATTTCCAAAAAGTACCACCAGTTGAAAATGAAAAAGAGGGCATATCTGAAAATTACCTTTGGTTCTCACATTCATTTTTTTCTCAACATTCCTAAAGGCAAATGTTCTATGTAAGAACAACTCTCTATGGTTCTCATTTTCTACTGAGGGAAGGAAACCTCTCAGCCCAGCATAGATGATATTGGTTTGTTCTTCTCCCATTCCAGAGGAGGATGAATATTTTGTAGCAGCCAGGCCACACACTGAGGATGAAGAGCTGGTCTGTTCTGCACTGGGAGATGGTCTCCCTGACCTCATGTGATTCCATCTCTTTCCTGAATGGAACTGCATGCTGCCTGATAGGTATTTCTTTATCTAAAAATCCATCAGCCACAGTGGCCAGGATTAACCTTGAAGAACCACTCCTCTTGGTTTTCACTTTTACTCATTATTTAAGCCTGCTTTTCTTTGGAAGAATGTTATGCTGGTATTGTGATATATGGAGTAAACTTTTCCAAAATGTCACACCCTAGAAGAGGAAAATTTTTCACTATTTTCAAGCTCTCCTTTTATGGTGGATGGTAACCAAGGGACATACTACTAAGAACAAAATATCAACCTGTTAGTCCTGATTCTTACCACAAGGTGATATAGAGCTAGAAGAATGAGATGACTGAAAGTGGATCCACAAGACCCCAAATAATCTTGCAGAGCCTTGTTAAGTGTAACTCGTTTAGGTAAGTTTGGCACTAGACACAGCTGGGTACTATGTTCTATTTGATTTCTGAAATGGTTTGCCCATGATATTTATAGACATTTTTGTATTCTCAAACAAGTGAATGCAGCCTGGGGCCAAAACAATTCCCAATAAGTGATTTCAATAGAAGGGCAATCTAATTCTGGGCAAACCTAAATGTCACGGGCTGGAAATACAACCTCTAAAATTCATAATCAAAAATTCCGTCCCTACTGGTTTTTGTTTGCTGTTTTTTGGTTAAAGCCCTTTCAAAAATAGAATTTTGGATAAGGTTGATTCAACGAATTTAGTATTTTGTATACATAATCTGAAAATATAGAAATGCCCAGTAGATGGCAGATCCAAAAAGTGAACTCTGGTGAATGGAAAATGTTAATCTAAGGCTACGGAGTTTAAGAAGCCACATAGAGTACTTATGAATCAGATCATTAAAGCTGTTTTTTGATGATCCTGCTCTAGGAACATATTTTTAATTTAAATTATATTACAGTGGGGTCAGAGGATTCAGCTCTATGGAAGCTGAGCTAAGGATGGGGATGACAACTTGCCTTTTTATGATGTTTTATAGCTTCCAAGAGTCTTTTTGGAAAAGGAGGAGACATAAAGACACAAAGAGAGTCAATTGCTTGGGGTCCAAATCCCTGGATTTGAGTCCCATCCCTGTCACCACGGCAGACATGGCTGGCTTATCACCAAACCCTATGCTTCCTTGGCACACAGCCAGACTATATATGCTGGTCTTCCTTGCAGTTAAGTGTGGCTATAGCTGAAGTCTAGCAATGAAGTATGAACATAAGTGCCATGTGCCTTGGGCTTTCCTTAACCTTGTGTGATTCACCATGTCTTTTTCCCTTCTGCTTCCTTGAGGCAGACAAGCATAGTGACCTTGGAGGGCACGTGTAAAAGACTGAAAATGCAGCACAGAAGGAACTTGGATCTCTGGACCACTGCTTGGAGGAGGGTTTCCCACCAAGGATCACCCATTCAGGATTTTACATAAGAAATAACATCCTATTATGTTAAGCACTAAGAGCTATGGGTTTATTTTTTTAGAGCAGCTCACATTATCTTAACTAATACATCCAGTTTTTCCCTGTCTTTCGTCAAATTACTTAATTTACTACACCTCAGTTATTTCCTCAGTAAAATAGGGGTGCTACCAATACCTACCTCAAAGGGTTGTTGGGAGGATGTATGTAAAGTACTTTTATGATGACTGACACCCAGTGAACGCATAGCAAATGATAGCCATTATCAGTCATTCTTCTTGGGTACCTAGTTTATGTTTAGCAGCATGCTGAACATTTGACATACATTATCTCACTTAATCCTGAAAATGAAATGGCAGTGCAGGCATCATCACTCTCACTCTGCCCATAATAATTACTATGATAATAAAAAAAAATATTGGATGATTTCCACACGCTCAGTACTGTTCCAAGTACTTTCCATGCACTAATCTCATAAACAACCCTGTGAGGTAGGTATTATTATCCCCATTTTACAGATGAGGAAATAGAGACACTGAGTTTACTTTTCATCCCCAAGCCCATACAGCTAGTAAGTGGCAGAGCCAGAATTCATCTCAGGAAATCTGGGTCCAGAGCCCTCAGTCTTAACTAGTGCTGGTCACTGAGGTGCTTGAAGCTTATCAAGGTCAAGGGAAATACTTGAGACTCTATGTTTGTGAACCCATGGCCTTAGAACCCAAGGGATCAGATGAAAAATGACTACAATTGCATCGGTCCATCCTAACAAAGGGCTCAGTAAAATGAATTTAAATCTCTTAAAGTAGAACTAGATAATTGCTACAGATGAACCAGTTTGCAGTGCAGAAATGGAGACACAGATGTAGAGAACAAACGTATGGACACCAAGGGGGGAAAGTGGTGGGGTGGGGGTGGGGGGATGAATTGGGAGATTGGGATTGACGTGTATACACTCATATGTATAAAATATAACTAATAAGAACCTGTTATATAAAAAATAAATAAATAAAATACAATTTAAAAAAGAAAAAAAAGAACTATATAATTGCTATCTAGAGCTAGTCCTGCTGGCTGGGCTGGTGTGGTAGTTAGACAGTTGGTGTCATTATGCAACTGCTATGTAATGTCTCCACTCTAAATAGTAATACCACAGAGTCTTGTTTTAATCTTAGAACTTGTTCCAAATTCCCACAAACTCTTGCTGACCAGGAAACATGGATGGCATTTGCCAAAGCCTCCAGTTTTTTTGAGTCTTGTTGTGGGTGTCACTTTTACCCCAGACTTTGCTAACAGACAGATCTCTCCAGCAGCAGGACAGGAGCAGGTACAGTGAAACCAGATTTTTTGCCTTCTGTGTCTCTGTCATTAGTTCTAAGATGAGTCACCACTGAGAGCCTGCAAAGCAGCTTGGCTCCTAGCTTTCTGGAGGAGATTCTAGAACGTTAGTGATGCTTAATAACTTAAGTGCAGATGTTGCATGGGCTATAAATGTGACCAATTAACTGAATTCAGTTTTTCTCATGAGGAATGTTATAATGCTATCACAGTGGTGAATCTCATTGCCTTACAGCTCTTGCATAAAAGGTCTATTTTACTGGTAAATGTTTCTGCTTTTATAAAGGCAGAGAAGGTTTCTTCCTGCAGCAAACTCTGCATTTAAATTAACATTGAACATTACAGAATGACCGATTCATTGTCTAAAATAGATGATTGAGCTTCATCATTTTAAGAGTGAGTTCATTATCTGCCTGCTGCTCAACTCAGTGATAAAAATAGTACAAAGAATAAGATGTGTTGAAATATAACACTATATTTTTCTGTTCTTGAGAAGCACTCTGTGCAAAATCATCCCATCAGTCCTCCAAGATGTACACAGCAAAGAGCTATTACTCTATATTATCAATTAAAGCTATGATCAAGCTCTGAGTTAGATTGAGAATGGCTCCAGAAACTATCTAGGTCATACAAAACTGTACTCATTAAAGGATATATAAAAATTAGGGAAGAGATACCTGGGGTCAATATTTTATAATTGTCTTTGATAAAATGAGGTATGTACCAAATACTGCAATGCATTTATTGTGTTTGTCTAAAACTGTTTACTACATTAAGAAAATCCAAAGTATATAAAGATGAGTGAAATATACACTGTTAACAGCTGTGATATTTGTTTGGTATGATGCTGGGTGTATTCTACACAGTAGAATACTGGGGTTGGACCTTGGGCTCTGGGACCTGTGAACCTTGGGTAAGTCAACTAGCCCTTCTGTGCCTCAGTTTCCTCATCTGCAAAACATGAAAATAATATTATCTCCTGCATAATATTGCTGTAAGAGTGAGCCAAGTCAATGTGTACAAATTTAGAACAATACCTAGCCTAAAATAAGTGCTTGATGAATGTTTGTAAGTAAGCTTTTTGTAATGTTAGTAAGCTTTTCTTGGGTGGCATGCATTATTCTTTTTCAATAAAAAACAACTGGTTTCATTAAAAACTAAATGCATTAATTGGAGAGAAGGCTTTAGCTTCAAAATGTGTTAAAAAGGTAATAAGATATTAAAAATCAATATATTCTACCTTCCCTAATAGAGATCATATATTAAGGGAAATGAAAACTAAGATGGCAGAGTGGACAATATCTATTCCCCATTTGTCACTATCTAACCTGGAAGTGTTTTGGGGGAAGGAGGAACGGTCTATGTCTCATCCCCAAATTCTAACAAGATTAACTTGGGAAAGTTCCATTTTTAAATGCAACTTGTTTCTGGAAGTGTCATTTACATCTTATAGGAACTTTCTCAGCTCAGCTTGTTTTAACTAATCCATTTAGAGAGTTTGGGTTGACAAGACATATGAACTATAAGTTTATAAATTGAGACGCTTTAGGTGAAAATAAACTGTGGGGGGATATGTCAGCCTGGAACTTTGGGCATCATGTTAGTTAACACTTGCTGCTTTCAGAACCTCCTCAAAACTTACAAGCATGAACAACAACCATTAGTTGAGCTCGTATTTCTGTGGGTGACCAAGTAGATTGAGCTCAGCTGAGTGAATCTTCTGATCTAGGCTAGTTTGGGATATTTGGGGCTGCTTTCGGTCACATTTCTGGAACCTGGGCTCGATTCTGCATATGTGCCCAAGTTTGCTCAAATGATGCACGCAGGAATCCAAGAGCAAGTGGAAACATGAAAAATACTTTGGGTTCTAGGCTGAGCACTTGAACAACGTTGCTTCCACAACATTCCTTTGGTCAAACCAAGTCACAAGACCAGCCAGATCCAAAGATTGAAGCAATAGATTTCACTGCTAGATAGAAGGGGCTACAAAGTCACATCACGAAGGTGGAGGACAGAGGCAAGGGAAGAATCTGTGGACATTTTTGCAATCTACCGCAGGCAGCCATTGTCATTCCTATATTATGGAAAAGAGTGCTGAAGAAGAAAAAAGAGGGCCCCCCAAAAAATAGGAGTATCAACAGTCATTTTTCAATATGGCTAGGTCTTATAGCCTCAAAATATTATTTCCATTTTTCTGGTACCTGGTTGCATTCTATTACCTAATATGAAGCAAAATTTTGTGTAAGTGGAATTACTGGTCAAACCCAAACAAGCATGTATACATGGTTTACTCTAATTCAATCCATGTGGCTGGAGAGTCTAAGAGATCCCTAATCGTACTGCCATTAAGGGAAAATTAATAATTCTTTTAAAATATAGATAAATAATTTGCATATCAATACTGTTGCTTCAGTTTGGTCAACTGCAAAAAGTAACTTCATAAACTACTTCCCCGCATTACAGAGGGGTGACAGAAGAGCAACTTCAGTAATTCAGTGTATGAATCCATTAATAGAGATAATTAGCTGGGGTAAGAAGATTTCTGCAATAGGTACCTTTAGAACCCTCACTTTTGAGGTTACGTAATTGTATTGTAAATCTTACTAAGATTTAATTTTTAGCATTTCAGCAGTTTAGTAACCTCATCTATCATTCTGCAGACTACCGGGATAAGGCCCTTTGAAAGGGGCCTCATGAACATATGAAGTTAAGGCGGTTGTTAATGCCTTTAACTAAGCAACATGAACACATAATGAAAACAAAAATAATTCTTTGAGACACACACAGACAGAAAATATAACCTTCAAAGGTTTATAAAATGTCACGTGCTTTAAAATTAAACTGTACTGGAAATATAAAAAGCTAGAGGTAGTCCAGAAAAATAGCAGGGGAAATCAACATTTGTTAAAGTAATTAGGGATAAGGATATTAATCTTCCAGTTGCCTCTGGATCTTCTCCCTGGCATAATAAATGTAGATTAGATTCTCTTTGTCTTTTCAGATCAAAACATATAGAGGAGGAAGTAGGAAAACTTTAGAAGTTTATTAGAGGTGACATGAAAACGAGAGCTGAAAACAACCCACGTAACTTAAAATAATAAAATCTCGTAGCTGAAAAGATTCAGAGACCAGATTATCTAACCCTTCACTTTGAAGTTAAACTAAAAAATTCAGAGAAGTTACTTGCCCAAGTTTGCACACCTAACTGGTGACTAATCTGTTCCCTAATAGCTGATGTTACTGTACTTGCCTTGGGGCCTGATCATAATTGCATAGTAAGTTCCCAGTCATGCTCATCCAGCTTATATGATATTATTTTAACATATGTTTAAGCATTTTAAGTGTATTTCTAAATATTTTAACAGATTGGAAGATTAGGGGCTCATAACTGGGGTAGAAGGCTTTCTGGAACATGTGGTTTAAATCTCAATTCACCTCATTACTGAGTTATTTTGCAGGTAAGATTTGGCTAAATTAGGTTACTAGGAAATGTAGGAAAATCTTTGGCTTCTATAAATGTATTTGTTTACAACTCTCTTCCCATTTGAGGTCCAGCTCCACTTCAAACTAAATGTATAAGCTATGGCTTCAGGCAATTACACAAGAGAAGGGTCTTTGAACTATTTTTTTCTTACAGCCTAAGTGGGCAGTTAATAAAGTTTTGTTGGAAGCACCAGAGTTGTTGATTCTATAAGGACAGAGCCTTGTCCATTAGAAGGAAAGCCCACTGGGAAAAGTAATTATGATATCCAGCATCTCAAGACTTGGTCGCTTTCATGGTATAAGGACTTCATTTCCATACTCCACAGAAGTACAGATACAGATATCCAGCATCTCAAGACTTGGTCGCTTTCATGGTATAAGGACTTCATTTCCATACTCCACAGAAGTACAGTTCTCTGTAGTAGACAAGTGATGCCAACTGGGGGAAATAGGATCGGGGACGGCGGGAGAGGATAGGAAAAGGGAGAAGGCAGGGTAAGAAAGTAAAGGGCAAACACCATTTGTTGAGCACCTTGGGTATTGGGAGGGGAGTTGAGAACTAAACAAGGGGGAAAAAGATGTGTTGATATAGTTGAAGGAGATAAGAGAATTCTAGAATGAAGAGTAATGTGAGAAAGGGGACACTGCAAAGTATGGTTTTGAATTATAAATTATTTTTTAATAGATAAACAAATAATATGACTATTTTTATTACTCTCACTTGCTTGATGATACTCCTTTGTATGTAATACAGTAAGTTGCCTACATACGAACCTTCAAGTTGCAAACTTTCAAAGATGCGAACATGCGTTCACATGTCCAATCACTTGTTAGTTCACATGTCTGGCTTACATTGTGACATGCAGCTTGCTCTCCATCTCCTATAGCTGACGATCCTTCAGCTCTACCACCTCCCACCTCCTCTCCCTCCTCCAGTCAGTAACCCTTCTTGCCTGTTCACTCGATGCCAGCCCCTGTATGCCAGCTGTTGTACTGTACTACTGTACTTTTCAACGTCCTGTACTGTAAGACTAAAAATGTTTTCTTTATTTTTTGTGTTTGTTTACTTTTTATGTATTATTTGTGTGAAAAGTATTATAAACCTATTACAGTGCAGTACTATATAGCCAATTTTGTTAGTTGGGCACCTAGGCTAACTTTGTTGGACTTACGAACAAACTGGACTTACAAATGCACTCTCAGAACAGATCTTGTTCGTATGTAGGGGACTTGCTGTAGCTTTCAGAGACCGGGCTTCATGGGGTCCCGACTTATCCTGGGGTACAGCACCCTGTTGCTTCCTCGGTCTTCTACTCACATTTATAGAACTGCATTTCCTCTGCACAACCTCCCGTTCCTAGAAATGTCTGCTCATTTTGCCTCTGGCCACACCCTTAGCTCTGTAGGGCTGTGCTGCCACATACCTCTCTGTTGATGTGGAGAAAGGAGAAGAAACTGCATGATAGTACAGCTTAAAATAAATACTACCACAGAGAAAAATTAAAATATCAGGAGTTGGGAGGAAATACATCCGTGGGAGACAAAGAAAATGAAAAGACTGTGAAGTGTTGCTACAATTAAAATACTGATTCTAAATGTGTTTGAACTTAAAAACTCCTCATTTTTTTCTGCGCAATCACATAGCTCATATTCTAAATGTGTTAGCTTAGACATTCTGCTTAAAATACATTTTGATTAATTCTGAATTATTCAGTGTTAATCATGTATTGCCAGTTATTTTCTTGGTGTTTCAAGTCCCCCAAATCACAAAGTTGAGTTTGAATGCTTCTGCATAAAATGATCCCTAAATGGAACGTGAACTTGGTTCTACCAGCAGTGTACCAAACATCAAGTGTGTTAGATATGCAAGGCTGGGTTGCTGAAGGGCAGTTTGGAAAGAAAAGGAAACTACTGCTGAAAAGATGGATGAAATCCATCTCAGGATGGAATTCTGTTTAAATGGTTTAGATGCTACAGTGCTTAAAGGCAGCAGTGTTAATGGGCTGTGGGACTAATACGGTGTTTCTGGGAGGTGTAGAGCACTGTGGGTTTCTGAGTAGAATAACAGCCCTGTTTTGGAATAATGCTCTGGCAGAAATGTACGGGGGAAACCAAGATGTTTGCTATTACTAACAGGGATTCTCAGTGGACAGACAGCATGATGCAGTGAAAAGAGTATGACCGGCATTGGTGCCCCGGGTCTAATTCCAATTCTACTCTTTACCAGCCATGTGGCCTGCGTAGGTTGAGTGACTGAACTTCAGTTTTATATTCTATTTGACATATAGTGGATACCTAAGCACTGATAACTGTTAACATTGCTTTTAAGACAGGTATTCAGTGTAGAGCAATGGTTTGAAGTCACGTGGTTCTTTCATACTACTTTAGATTGGCCTCTGGGGCATGGAAGAGATCACCTGATTGGAAAGGGATACAGTTTCCTGCATCAAAATAGAAATATCAGCTCCAACCTCTTCTAACAAACCATCCTTGCACTACAGGGATTGAGGGGTAGTACTCATGGCTCAAAGACACCATGTGAACGTGGAGGAGTCCTGGGAAGGAGGACTCAGCTTCAGAATCCAGAACTGGAGACAGATCAAGTTCAAACTCCTTTGTTCTATCCCTGCGCAAACAGCAGTGAGGTGGGCTAGGTCAGGAGCAGCCCATAGTGGTAACCATGCAACTTGAGGTCAATTTTATTCAAAGTATCTGTGCTCTTATCAGCTTCTAAAGCTGATACTATTGGCACCAGGTACATAAGATCTGCATGTTTATGCCTGACAATATTTCTTCCAAGCCTCTAATCCATAAAGTCTTTAAAGATCAAATTTTACCTGAACTCCTTTTTCAGTTTTGCCCATGCAAGTTACCCAGTGGAATGTGGCAAAATATTAACTGTTTCATGGGCCAAAATAATTCTCTACACTGAAGCTGTGCCATTGCAAACCTATTCCTTCCAAATGACTTTTCTGTTGTTGCTGTTGTTTCTGTCTATATATTTCTTGGCTGGGCAACTTATATTTGCCTTCTTAACCGAATTTGACTAGTTTGATTATATTTTTAAAAAGCAGTGTACATTTTCCATCATTTATTCCCCTTCTGCAATAATTTTTCAAATTACTTGAACAAAACAAAGACGTCTCCGCTATTCACTCCACCCATAGATGTATTTCCCATAGGCATCCTTTGTCCAGCTCCCCATTTTTTTCTTGGTATCTCCCTGCCTATCCCTTTTTATTTCCTAAAGTTACTTTGGGAAAATATCACCATCCTCTCATCAGTTATACAAACGGAAAGACTCAAGTTCCTTCTACTTTACCCTTGCCTTCATCCTTTACATTTAATATGTCACCAAAGCCTGTCTATTTTATTTGTTGAATATTTCTTTTTAAAAAATAACAGCTTTGGGCTTCCCTGGTGGCGCAGTGGTTGAGAGTCCGCCTGTCGATGCAGGGGACGCGGATTCGTGCCCCGGTCCGGGAAGATCCCACATGCCGCGGAGCGGCTGGGCCCGTGAGCCATGGCCGCTGAGCCTGCGCGTCCGGAGCCTGTGCTCCGCAACGGGAGAGGCCACAGCAGTGAGAGGCCCGCGTACCGCAAAAAATAGTAATAATAATAAATAAATAATAGCAGCTTTATTGAGATATAGCTCATATTACATAAAAATTACCCTTTTAAAGTGTACAATGCAGTCGTTTTCGTATATTCATAAAGTTGTACAACCATCACCCTGCTCTAAGTCAAGAACATTTTTATTACCTCGAAAAGAAACTCTATTCCCGTTAACAGTCACTCCCATGTATTCTGCCCCTAGTGCCTGGCAACCATTAATCTATTTTCTGTCTCTATGAATTTGCCTATTCTGTATATTTCATATAAATGGAATCATACAGTAAGTGGTCTTTTCTGACTGGATCCTTTTACTTAGCATAATGTATTCAAGGTTCAGCCACATTGTTGTATGTATCTGTACTTTATTCCTCTTTATGGCCCAATAATATTCCATTGTACAGCTATTCCACATTGTGTTTATCCATTCATCATGGATATTTGGGTTGTTTCCACTTTGGGGCTCTTACGAATAACATTCATGCACCAGTTTTTGTATGGACATATTCTTTCAGCTTCATTGGGTAGATACCTAGGAGTGGATCTCTGGTTCGTATGGTAAGTCCATGCTTAACATTCTAAGGACCTGCCAACAGTGTTCCAAAGCCATGCACCACTTCCACAGTCTCATTCACTAAATACTTGTTGACTACCCACTACTGTATTAGAAAATGGGCATTTTCCCTCTTGCAGCATCTAATATTTGAACCTGGGGTTAGAAGTATGCATATTTTGAATTAATCTAAGGTATTTCTCACATTTATTGTCTTTATTTGTTGGAAAATGCTTTAAAAGTTGTACTATTCACTGGACCAATTAAGATCTATTAATAATTGATATTATTTCATTTATTCAAAAAATACTTATTGAGTGCCTATACTAGAAACTGTTGTAGACACTTGGGACACAAAATGGACAAAATTTCTTGCTGTCATGTATTTTCCTTCTAAGTGAAAGACAGGCAATAAAAAAATAAGTACATATTAAACTTAAATGGCAGTAAGTGGTATGGGTGTGGTGGAGAGAGTGCTCAAAAAGGGTTGTACTTTTAAATAGAGTGGTCAGGAAAGGCCTCATAAACAAGGTGATGGTTGGGAAAAGATCTGAAGGAAGTGAGGCATGGCCTCATGTGGCTGTCCACGAGAGGAGGGGTCCAGATAGACGGGACCCTGAGGCGGGAGGGTGTTTGATGTGTTCTAGTGACAGTCAGGAGACTAGTGTGCTTGGAACTACATGAATAATGTGATATGTGTTGAATGACAAGAGTTCATTCATTTCAGAATAAAACTGAAAATGACACAGAAAAATGACACTGGTCTGCTCAAGAGTTTTCAGGGCAGGCAGCCTTAGGACTTCTCAGAATGGAACCAAGGAAATGGTAGGATATTATCAAACTTAACTCTGTTACTGTTTAAGGAACACCAAGACTGCTGGGGCTAGAACTTACTCTGTGAGATACTTAGAGCCCAGTCATTCTCCTGACGTTTGCTATTTTTGTAACTCCCTGTAGAAGGGAGATATAAAAAGCCCAAAACACCAAAAGGGGTTTTCTTTCTTAATTCAGAGACAGCTGGGAGACCAGAAGCTGGAAAAATTTTATATGTGTCACAGCAGCAGTGAGGCAAGGGTGGGACTGATGTGGAGAAGTGGGTGGTGGCAGAGAGGGAACAGCTGGACAAATTCCCATGTGTGTGCATAAGAAGGAGAAGAGGACATGGGCGCTGGCCGGGGAAGAGGTGTGAGGTCCAAAGTTTGACTGACAGGTGTTGTTCTCTAGCAGGTAATTTGACTGCTTTTAAGGAAGATTCAAGTTCACTGGTTATCATTCTTGCCCTTCTGAAATAGAAGCTGTTCCCTGCGCTGAAGAATTTAATAGTCGAAGCATAGGTTGTTGGAGTGTTTAAATTACAAATTCATGCCCAACCAAAATACTCCAGTAAAAAAAAGTTGTACCTACCAGAAGCCTACCAACTGCTTCTGCTTTTGCTTTTTTAAATGTATGTTTTTTAAACAAAAGTAATGCAGGCACATAACTTCTAAAGTCAAATACTACCTGGTTTATGACTAAAACAGTATTCCTTCGCCTCTTCTCCCCTTATTCCTTTTTGTTGGCATGCATTATTACTTCTTTTAGTTATTTCTTCTGGTTAGTACCTCAAGAGTTTTAATAACATAATTACAAAGCTATTTATGCTTTTTCCAGTCTTATATGCTTTATATTAAATTCTCTCCCTAAAAAATGATACACTAACTCTCTTGCAAGTCCTTCTACCATCTTCCATCTTCCCAAAGTAGTTATATCACCATTTCAAATTAAATGGATTCTCATTGATTACATAATTATAACTATTTAGATTTCATTCCCAGTTAAGTTACATAGTATACTATCATCATTTTTCCTCTGGTGGATTTAGTCATTACATTATCCTTTTTATTGTTGTTGTTAGCTGAACTTTCCAAGTACTTTTGCTAATTCTTTTTGATCCTCTACTAGACTGAAAGTTTCAATATGTTTACACTCATTAAATATTCTGTCAATTTTTTTTCCTTAGAGACATCTTCATCAGGGGTCTATCCTTCTGCTCCAATTTCTCTTCTGGCTCTGCACAGGTGTCATCTTAACCATCCACCTTACAGTTCCATTTGCCTTTCTCCTCTATTGGATCCCTGTTTTCTAGATCCCTTAGCATCTTTCTGGACTTATTCTATTAACTTCCAGAGAAACTGAATACTACATCAAAGAACTAATTTCTTTAATAAAAAAAAGTTTCTGAGCATTTCAGTTGTTTATTATATTTTGTGTATTTAGTACTATATTCATTTGGATAGATATTTTTTTCAAACATGGGATTAGTCAGGGGTTCGAAGGTAGGGTGGCACTCAATTCTAGGGTTTATTCCTATTCAATCTAGAAATAGATTTAGAATATATTGGTCTCTGGCCTCAACACTCTACTAGATGCCTCAAACATACATCACACTCAACAAATTCAGATATGAACTCATGACCTCCCCAGCAACCTCTGCTCCTAATCTAGTGTTCTCTTACTCAGGAAAAGGCACCAATTCCACCAACTTGAACAAGCCAGAGGCACCCTTAACTATTTTTTCCTCTTCAGCCTCCATGTTCAATCTTCTTATATGCCTACATGTCTCTCAAGTTCAACCACTGCTCACCATTTCTGCTGCCTTTCTCCTAGGCAAGCCAAGAGCCTTGCACTCACTCCATTGCCAAAGCCCACAACCCTCTGGGTCCACCCTTTCTCTCTTCCAATCAGCTCTCTACTCTGAGGCCAGAGGCTCTTTTTAAAACCCAAAGACCAAAGCACATTGGGCTTCAAGTTCTCCAATGAATCTCAATTCATCTATGAAAACAGCCCAAAATGCCTACCAAGAACTACAAACCTGTCTACTTCCCTGTTTCTGGCATCACTTTCTCTGCCTTTCTCTGCCTTCCATTGTACTCTGTTTTTGTTGTTGTTGTTGATGATGATGATATTTGTTTGTTTTTAAAACCTGCTTTTCCCTGTCTCAAACTATTTGTGCATGCTTTTATATCTCCTGGAAAGTTTCTCTTCCCTCCTCCTCTCTGATGCTTGTCCTTTATCTTGAACTCTCCTGCCCTCTGGGAAACTCTCCAGAATAGGTTAACTTCCTCAGGTGTAAGCATCTCTATTACACTGCTTCTTCATAACACTTATTATATCTCTCACATTTCTTAAGGACAGGGGTTTTTTCTCAGCCAGCACAGTTGTGGACACTTAGTAGACAAATGTTTGTGGAAGAAAAGCAAGAAGGGAGAGGAAGAAAGGGAAGAGCACAGGGAGATAGGGAAGAAGAAAGAAAACGAGGTAGACTTATTACCTAATTTATTGATAGTTAATTCTATCTTCTAACATATTAAATAAAATTTTCTAAGTGCTTTGGTCAATTATGGCCACGGTAAGGCTGGGTAAAAAGTGACCTCAAAATGCAAGACTTGCAGGCCTCAAGCATTTATTTTCCTTGCTTACAAATTTGTGGGATGACTGGAATAGCTTTGTATTGGGCTTCAGGTAGTCTGGGCTTGATTGAAAATTATAGATTGGGTTCACTTCTGTTCCACTTGGCTCTTCATTCTCCTTGGACCAGTAGCAATGAAGGGCATATTCCCATGACAAATCACAGAATGCAGGGCTCAGTCTTGAACTGGCACTGACACTTCCACTCACATTCTATTAGTTGAAGTAAATCACAAAGTCCACTCCAACATCACTGGGTTGGAAAAAGGATTCCAACCACTCTACTGGTGGTACTTCAGAGTCACATGGCAAAGGGCATTGGTATTAATTCTGATACAGAGAGGGCATGAAGAATTTCAAAAGTAATTCAGTCTTTAACACAGCTTCTTACTATGTCATACTTACATTTTAAAAGTACATGTCTTAGTTTCCTTTTGTTTCCATCTGCAGAAAGTCACAGGACCCTAAGTAGTTTGATTAAGAGAAGGGCAACACATAACACACTTTATCCTTCATTAGACCATGATTTCATGACCATTCTTTTTCCTGCATAAGTTACCGTTACTATTTTTGTCCCTAAGTTACCACTTTTATTGTTCTCCCTCTTTTCAGCACTACCTGATGAGAGCTCATCTTTTGGCAAGTTTTGACATTATCAGTGTGATTGGCTATCTCACACTAAAGCCTTGTGTCTGTTGTAATTAGAGAAATCCATGAATGACACACATGTATTTCAGAATATTTAAAGAACTTAGGACATCTTGATATGCATCTGAGCCTTTGAGTACAATAGCTAGGAGGAGAGCTAAGCTCTTCAAGGCCCAGGGTCCCAGTGCTTATGCAGGATGGAGCACAGATCTGGATCAGTATGAGAGCATCCCTAAGTCTTGTCCTCTTATATTAAATATAAGGAAGCCAACGTCCTCATAAGTGGAGTTACAAGTTTAATGAGGCAGTACTGGGATCCGAATTTAGTCTCCTGACACCATTTTTGTGACCTTTACGTGAGCCTGAGATGTTTTATGCCATGATGGCTTGTGGTTATGAGGAGAGGAAGGCAAATCTTGATGAAAAACTCATGCACAAGCCATGGAAACTGAAACATTCCCAAAGAAAACAATTTGACTTCTCACCTCCATGGCTTAGTAATTAATTGGTGAGTGTCAGTAAAAGATGGAAGCTAGATTCTTAAATTGTCCTAAATGAAAGGTATGTTTTGGAGTCTGACTCTTCCATTCCAGTGAATTATTTGACTGAAAGGCCCACAGATTTAAGGAATAATATATATGTTTAAGTGTTAGATGATAAATAAGGTAGTAGGAGAGAGGGAAGAAAAGAAACAGTATAATTTTTACATTAACCAAGTCTTCACTGGACTAACAAGAATATTTCTTTCTAACAAGAGCAACAATAGTAACTTTCTTAGGGCTTTCAATCCCAGTGGTTTTCATTATTATGTAAGGAAAGACTTTATAAGCTGCTTTTCTTTAATCCTAAAAGCACCCATAAAGGTGATTAGAATTTATCTTCATCATCGTTTCAAAAACCAGCATTTTCTAATCTGAAAACTCTGGTTTTATACAGTTATAAAATAACTGTTATTGCTGTTAGAACAGCCACGTTATGTATTAAATAGATGTTTGTGAGCTGGCCTGGGTGCATAATCCCCCTTTATGATGGTAGTTCTCAATCTCTGCTCCCACTTAATGATGATTCACAAGTTAGTCCTGGCTCAGTCACAGTGGTGTGGAGAGATGGGGGAGGGAGTTTAAGTAGAATCCATATACTTGGAATATATTATTGATTAAAAATTTTCCATTGATATTTTTTAAATCTTTGCCAACCATTGCTTCCTATCTGCAATTAGCCTAGCAGATAATAAGGCACCAATGATGATTAGACAAGGAACTCACGATGTACATGGATAGAGCTCCTTTCATGGAAGCACGTGCTCGTGATTGATATTTGATATTACATACATATACTTAATTCACATTTTCCATTATTGAACATTACTGTTTCCTATGATGGAACTAAATATGTCAGTACTTCGTGGTATCTTTCAAAAAGCGCTATACCTTTCAGGTCTCCACCACCTGAATAGATATGAGAATCTCTTCTGTATAGTACACTTTCTATGAAATAATATCTTTTGTGTTCCAAATAACTAACTGAAAAATGAACCTTTAGAAGGTAACCCGTTCATAATAATAAAACCACATAATACTTATTTGTGCTTTCTAGTTTCCAGAGTTTTCACTTTCATTATGGCATTTAAGTTTCTAACAGCACCTCTCTCTATTAGGCAGGGTCTATGGTCTCCAGATGAAGAAATCAGAACCCACAGAATGTAAGTGGATTTTTCAAGCTTGCACAGTTAATAGGTGCCAGAGGTAGGATTCGACTTCTGCTTTTCTGACCTCAAATCCAGTGCTCATTTCCACAGCTTATATCATTACTTTATTTGCTATGAAAGAAAAGAGTGAACAATTTCCCCACTACTATATAATAATCAACTTGGGAAAAGAAACAGTAACATACCAAAACCAAGTCATAAAATCATCATATCCCTTTTAATATTGTACTTAGAGATCACAGAGCAACTTAAAGTAATTTCATCCTTGTTAACATTTTCTCTAGGAAGAAAGAGTTATTAATACCATGAAACAGAAATAGAATATCAGAGTGCCAGTACAGCCGAATACCATTGCAAAGAAGTATTCTGTAGAACAGAGCAATTTTCACATCTAAAGCGATGGTGCAAAGAACACTGTTTGGTTGAATTTTTTAATAAAAAATTTTACCCCCAAAATAATTCTGTTCAGCAGGAGATTTCATTGATTCCTTTTCCTATGGTAGTCATTCTACAAGGGCCAAGGGGTGGGGGGGACTTGATTATTGTGTGTTTGGGAAGGAAAATCTAGGTTGAATTAAAGCTTTAGTCTTTATAACCTCTTAGGTTTATGATCAAGAAGAAGTCATTCTAACTTCTTTTATCTCTTTCCTGCCAAACACAAGTCAAGCAATGACCATCAAAACAACAAAGTGTTGAAGAGATTCAATTCTGACCCCCACCTTCACTGGTCAAGGGATTCAAAGCCCTTCTTTAAGTTTTAAAATAACTATGAGGAAACCAGCATGAGGTCTGTCTCAGTTATAGATCTTGGGCATTTATTCATGTAGAAGTGAAGACTTTAGTAAATCTTATTCTTTCAAGACAGTGTTGAGGTTTCTGTGGAATTCCTTATAAATACAGCTGTACCTGTCAAGCTACAGGCTTAGGAAACATTTACCAGCCAATCAAATGGTCTTGACAGTGAGCAGCATTTGGTCTGTCACACTTACAGCTTGGAGTCAATTAATCATTTCACATATTTGTTCATTCCAAATGGCAATAATGTCCCACCACTAGGAAACTGTAGCCACAATAATGGTGAGTCAACCATGGGTGACATGTAACTGGACAGGAGAAGAGAACCACCTGGAGATACTCCTATTATCAAAGAATGTTGAGTAATACATGGATTCTAAAAGAAGGCTTTGATAGAGGATGATGATGTATAGATGATCTATATCAAAGGATGCCATAAGAATCCAGAAAAGTGTAAGACAAAAGAGAGAAGCATGGATCTTTATTCCAGGGTTTGTAGTGTCCCTGAGAAGTTTAAAAAAATGGGCGGTTAATGCAGGGTTCCCATTACTGACGTCTGACAGCATTATCCCATTTTCATACAGTGATTAGAATCTTTAGACTCTTTCCTAGGAGGGGACTCTAGTCTGTTGTTTAGATTTCTGGTTGGACTTATACTCACTTGACTATTGGCCAAATGAAGATATATGTGAAAGATTTTTGTAAAGTGAACAACACTGTGCACATTTAAGATAACGTTCTCATTATTAGCATGTCAATACTATGGGAATCATTGGTCTAGGGACTGTGTGAAAAACTTCTTTCAGATGTACTGTTCTCTTAGCCTCTTGAACTCTTTAATAAATTCAGCCTCATCATGTGAAACTCTTATGCTGTTTCAGGCTCATTGAGAACATTATGTTAACTCAGCTCATTTCACTTTATTATTGTTGCAGTATAATATTGTGGATAGCAAATATTTACATGGCTGTTAATGTGGCCTCTCAAAATATTTTCATGAGCAGCATAGAGAAGTTTAGACTGGCAAAGTGGGTTCTTAACCATTTGGAAAACATTACTGCGTAAGTTGCTTACTGTATTAATTTCAGCTTAGAAGTAGCTTTCAGTTGGCCTACCAACAATAACAAATCTTTATTGGGTACCTATAAGTTCCAGCACTGTATTTATGCTGAGGATACAATGATACACAGGACATAAATAATCCCTGCCCTCAAGGAACTCAGAGGTTAGTGAATAAAAGAGGCAATAATAAGTAAACAAGCAAAATAATTACAAAATGTGCAAAGGCTGCAAAGAAATCACACAGGGTGATGGAGATAGCCTTTTTCTGTATCTAGCCTATTGAAAGATCTGTTCTTGGTCCTGCCCCATTTTTGTTTGCTTTTTGTTTTTAATATATTTTAAATAAGATATAATTCACATACCTAAAATTCACCGATTTAAAGTATTGAGTATTTGAAATATTGAGTTGACTCAATAGTTTTTGGTATATTCACAGAGTTGTGCAACCCCAAAATCTAATCTAAGAGCATTTGATCACTCCAAAAAGAAAATCCCATACCCATTAGCATCCACTCCCCATTTCCTCCCTCAGCTCCCCCAGGAAACCACTATTCTAATTTTCTTCATAGAATTAGCTATTCTGAACATTTCATATAAATGGAATCATACAATATATGGTCTTTTGTGTCTGGCTTATTCCATTAGCATAATGTGTTCAAGGTTCGTCTATGATGTAGCATGTATCAGAATGGTGTTCTTTTTTTTTTTTTTTTTTGCGGTACACGGGCCTCTCACTGCCGTGGCCTCTCCCGTTGCAGAGCACAGGCTCCGGACGCACAGGCTCAGCGGCCATGGCTCACGGGCCCAGCCGCTCCGCGGCATGTGGGATCTTCCAGACTGGGGCACGAACCCGTGTCGCCTGCATCGGCAGGCAGACTCTCAACCACTGCGCCACCAGGGAAGCCCTGGTGTTCATTTTTAAGGCTGAAAAATATTCCATTGAATATATATGCCTATTTTGTTTATCCATTCATCTCTTGCTCCAAAAAATATTGGGTTGTTTCCACTTTTTGCTGTCTTGAATAATGTTGTTTCTGAACACTGGTGTATGAATATTTTCATTCCTTTTTATGGTTGAATAATATTCCATCACATAGGTACATGGATATACCACATTTAATTTATCTATTCATCAGTTGATAGACAGTGGGTCATTTGACCTTTGGACTACTGTGAATATTGCCACTATGAACATTCATGTACAAATTTTTGTGGGGGCATATATTTTTTGGATATATACTTATTAATGGAATGGTTAAGTCATAAAACTCCATGTTTGGGCTTCCCTGGTGGCGCAGTGGTTGGGAGTCCGCCTGCCGATGCAGGGGACGTGGGTTTGTGCCCCGGTCCGGGAGGATCCCGCATGCTGCGGAGCGGCTGGGCCCGTGAGCCATGGCCGCTGAGCCTGCGCGTCCGAAGCCTGTGCTCCGCAGCGGGGGGGGGGGGGGGGCACAGGCATCGAAAGCCCGCAAGCCCCAAAAAAAAAAAAAAAAAATAAAAAAAAAAAAAAACCAATAAGATCTTTAAAAAAAATTTAAAAAAAAACCAAAAAACTCCATGTTTAAGATTTTGAGAACCTGCTAAATTGTTTCCCATAGCAGTTACACCAACTTACACTCCCACAAGCAGTGTATGAGAGTTCCAAAATTTCTCCACATTCTAACACTTGCGACACTGTCTTTTTAATAACAGCCATCCTAGTGGGTGTGAAATGGTATCTCATTGTGGTTTTGATTTGAATTTCCCTAATGGCTAATAAGCACTTTTCATATTTGTATAATGTCTTTTGGAGAAAAGGTATCCTTTTCCCATTTTTGAAATTGAACTACTTTTGTTTTTATCATTGGGTTGTAAGAGTTCTTCATATATCCTGAATGAGTCCATTATCAGATATATGACTTGAAAATATTTTCTCCCATTCCATAATTGCCTTTTCACTTTTTTGATGCTGTCATTTGCAGCACAAAGTTTTCAATATTAACAAAGTCCAATGTATCTATTTTTGCTTTTTTCACACTGTTTTTGGTGTCATATCTAAAGAAGCATGGCTTCACCAAAGGTCACAGAAATTTAATATTATATTTTCTTTTAAGAATTTTATATTTTAAAATTTAACATTTAGGTTTATAATCCATTTTGAGTTAACTTTTGTGTGTAAGTAACGCAGGGGTCCAACTTCATCATTTTGCAAAGTGGTTATTCATTTATACCAGCACTGTTTGTTGAAAAGATTTTTTTCCCGCATTGAATTGTCTTAGCACTCTTACTGAAAATCAATGGACCAAAAATGTAGGTGTTTATTTCTGTACTGCCAATTTTATTTCATTGATTTAAATGTCTATCTTTATGCCAGTACCACTCTGTCTTTATTACTGTAGCTTCATATTACATTTTTTATATCAGGAAGGGGGAACCTTACAACTTTCTTCTGTTTCCAATATAGTTCTGGTTATCTTGGGTCCCTTACATTCCAAATAAGTTTTAGGATCAGCATGTCAACTTCTGCAAAAAAATCAACTAGCATTTTAATAAGGATTGTGTTGAATCTATAGATCAATTCAAGGAGCACTGTCACTTTAACAACTTAAGTCTTCTGATCCACTAAACTGAGATGACAAAAGACTTCATAGACATATTTAGATATTCTTTCATTTATTTCAACAATCTTTTGTAATTTTCAGTGTACAAGATTTTCCCTTCTTTTATTAAATTTATCCTTAGCTTTTTATTATTTTTGATGATATTATAAGTGGAATTGTTTTCTTAATTTAATTTCTGGATTGCTCATTGCTACTATATAGAAATAGAACTGATTTTTTAATATTGATCTTATATCCTGCAATCTTGCTGAATTTATTAGTTTTAATCATTTTTAGTGGCTTTCTTAGGATTTTCTGTGTATTAGATTATGTCATCTGTGCTGCCCCATTTTTAATTTTTAATCTCTAATTAGTGATACAGATATAAAAAGAAAAAAGGATTTACAAGGTCATGAGCAAGTATTTGAAGTAAACTATTTTTTGTATCTCCAGAGATAAATTTTATGATAAAAAAAATACATAAAATTTGAAAGAAAATATATTCAGGCTCAAAGTCAAAAGAAACATTCTAATAAATGCAGCTGTTATGTAGCACAGCAGTCTGCCTTGTGAGGTAGTGAACATTCAATAACTAAAGGTAGGTGTTAAATCAACAACACAACTGCTCAGAATGTGTTATAGAGGGAATTACAACATCAGAAAATGGGGGGGACTGGGCTTCCCTGGTGGTGCAGTGGTTAGAATCCACCTGCCAATGCAGGAGACACGGGTTCAAGCCCTGGTCCAGGAAGATCCCACATGCCGCAGAACAACTAAGCCCGTGCACCACAACTACTGAGCCTGTGCTCTAGAACCTGTGAGCCACAACTACTGAAGCCGTGTGCCAAAACTACGGAAGCCCGTGTGCCTAGAGCCTGTGCTCCTCAACAAGAGAAGCCACCGCAACGACAAGCCCGTGCACCGCAACGAATGTAGCGCCCGCTCATCGCCACTAGAGAAAGCCCGCACACAGCAACAAAGACGCAAACCAGCCAAAAATAATTAATTAATTAATTTTACAAAAAAAAGAAAGAGAATAGGGTGGGCTGCATGATTTCTAGACATTTTCTGATTTTGGATGTATGCTGTCATTTCATTCTGCCCTGCTCTGACAGATATTATGTAAACATTTAAGTAAAGAGATGTGGAAAGGATCAGTAAGAGCACCTACCTAATAAAGCAAGACTACAGTGTTCTTCTGTATATGTCTTTGGGTATAAAGATAGGTTTCTATTCTCTATCCTGTAGGGACTAGGCTATTTGTGTTTCAGGAGGTTTTAAATTTTCCAGGAGCAGTTCATCCCCTGTTAAGAACCACTATCAGGCATCAAAGGTCTATGTATACTAATATTATGCATCTCCTTTCAAAGTGCTTTCATTCTTAAAATATCTCCATGAGCGTTCAAAATGCAATAACCCCTGCTCCTCAGGGAAACTTGGAGCTCATTGCATTGGGGCTTAACCCTGCAGTTTGGCGACGTTTCACTCCCACAGTGGAATAGTTATGGTTCCACAGCACAAGAAACAGAAGTGGACTCTTAACTTAGGCAAAAGGGAAGTGATTGGAAAGAATTCAGGGTCTCACAGAATTGATGGAAGTAGAAGGACCAGATTGTAAGGGAGCATGAGAGGGCTAGGCCTTTGAAATATATAGTTGCTCACAGCAAAATCTGTGTGATGATTTCTCCATCATTGTCACCAAAAAGAAGTCTATTCAACTGTTTCTTCTGCCCTTGATTCACACTCTCAAAATTCAAAGTCCTGGAAGAAAGTACCCAATCAAAGTTAGGTCATATACCCACTCCTTTGGAAGCAAGGAGAAGATGAATGCTACAGGTCTCTCAGCTTTACAGATCAAGGCATGCAGAAGCAATTATCCTTCCACCCAAAGACACAGAAGGAGGGAAATGTAACCACCCCTTCCCTGAAGAAATTGGAATACTATTGGATTTAAATGTTGAGCATCAGTCAAAAAATGCCCAATACTCTATACATACAATATATTTGTTGAATTTATTTAAGGCTTGCTATAATTTTAATCCTGGCAGCCTCAGAAATCACACTTTTCTCTAGTTGTGGCACTGTGCCACCCATTTTTTGTTCGTTTGTTCATAATACAAGAAAATAGAGCCAAGGTTTTTGCTCTAAAAATGTTCCTCTTGTGGAAGAGCCTCATCTTTATAACCCTTGCCCCAGTGTGAATGAAGTGGCCTAGTTTCTGTTTTAGACCATTATTTAAAAATCTGACTGTTTCAATGTACTAATGAGGCACCATTATTTGAGTGCTGTTTTTCAACTGCCCTGGTTTCTTCTTTGCATTACCACTGTCATCTCTTGGCCTAAATATTTTTTATACTTAATGATGCCTTAGTGCTTGTATCCTAGGCTTTTTAACAAAGGCAGTTCCTTTTTTTTCAACATCTTTATTGGAGTATAATTACAATGGTACATTAACTTCTGCTGTATAACTAAGTGAATCAGCCATATGTATACATTTATCCCCATATCCCCTCCCTCTTGGATCTCCCTCCCACCCTCCCTATCCGACCCCTCTAGGTGGTCACAAAGCACCGAGCTGATCTCCCTGTGCTATGCAGCTGCTCCCAGCAGCCATCCATTCTACATTTGGTAGTGTGTATATGTCCATGCCACTCTCTCACCTCATCCCAGCCCACCCCTCCGCCTCCCTGTGTCCTCAAATCCACTCTCCACATCTGCATCTTTAGTCCTGTCCTGCCCCTAGGTTCTTCAGAACCATTTATTTTTTTTAGATTCCATGTATATATGTTAGCGTATGGTATTTGTTTCTCTCTTTCTGACTTAGCTTCACTCTGTATGACAGACTCTAAGTCCATCCACCTCACTATGGAAGTTATTTTTAAAATCAAATAAATAAGTCTTTCCATACTTCTAATTTCTAGCTCAGGGTTAAAGCTGCTAGAAAATTACTTCCTTTAGATTTAAAGCAAATAGTTTATAAATTTTAATCATTTATTCCATACAATTTAGAACATAAAAAAATCAACATAGTATAAAAGTACTTTTTTTGTTGTTCCTTAGGATCACAACTATTAAAATTTCTTTAACTTCTGAATATGAAAAAAGACTTTGCAATTCCCAAAGCTAAAGTCTCATGAATCATGACTTAACACCAGTTTGTTCAGCATCACACAGGACTATAACTGTCTTGTCTTTGTTTCATGCTGTGATTCCTTAAGAAAGTACAAGTTGGTCAATAGAGTTTATCTGAGTAAAGCATCTGAGCACCAACCTAATCTAAGGCCAATATAATCACCGTTTTTGTCAGCTCTCTCTTTTCTCTCTAATCAGAGGAAGATGGCTGATTATTTCAATTGGTTCAATCAGCATTTAACTTTCTAAAGAGTTACTGTTGGGGGCTGAATTTGATTAAGGTTAGCAACAGTCTCCTCAGCGCTGCTTTTTGATGTAGCTTGGTATCCTGAACCAACAGGAATTCAATAGATGTTTCCACATCAGAAATCATTTGTAATTTCAGTGAATATATTTTGAAGGAAGGAATGGTTTCTATTCCTATGTAGAGTGAGAGCAAGAAGCAAGGAAATGTGATACTCCTTGGTTTTTTGGTTTGTTTATATCTATCTTCATCCCAGAAAGTACTGATAGTGCCTCTGTGGCTATAACCAATAATCAGGATCCTCATATAGGAAGCATGACTGGAACCATTGATGTTGTCTTTGGAAACAACGAGTATCTGAATATTACTTTATAATTTCCAGAGATGGAGATAAAGATATATTCTTTCCAGATTCAACAAGAGGTGTTATAATCAGAAATGGAGGTGGTCCTTCAAATCTATCTGCCAGTTCTGGCTGGGTTGATCTCATTTTTGCTCTGGTACAGGAAGACAGAATGACAGAAAGAATATAGATTTCTAGATCAGAGGAAGGACGTCTCACACAAGATGCTAAAGTGGCTTGGTGTTAAGGAACCCCACCTTCATTTCAGCTGAGAACATCTATTTGTACATTCAGTTGAATCCAGAAAGGCTACCCTAAGCACCAAAAATGTCATCATTTTGCACGGAATAACAACACATCCATGACTCATTATTCTGAAGTATCCTGTCCACAGGGGTCATTGGAAATGTGGGGACTTAAGCAAACACTAGCAGACACCAGCTAATTAAAGGTAAGAAACATCATTAAAAACAGAACAAGAGAAAATTTACAAAAATTTTAAATAACCGCAATGCTTGGGAACTGGCAGGTAATTAGAAATTTATTCTCAATCTCAGCCCTTCTCAATCCCAGGAGTATATTGTCAATGTAGCTAGTTTATTTTTTATATGTATAACTTTGGATTTTGGAATGCTTCACTGGTTATATCCACATCAAGAACAATTACAAAACCTAATGCATAATTCTATTAGATATGGCCAATACTCTGAAATATAATAGCTAAAATTAGATCCCCTGAATCCTAGCATGTGCATACAGAAAAGCTATGACATACTGCATTTGGTTTATAAGACTGGTATTCCTTAATACTAATGTTCCATACAGGGATCTTCTTAAAGTGTTTGAAAATTATTAAGAGGGTAAGATCTTGGCAAAGGAGATTGACATGCATGGAATCTCTCAATCCACTTCAACACTTGTGGGAAAGAACTGCTTTGTTTTAGGAAGTATATAGATACCAGAGAATAGACTGTGGTGGTTTCCAATACTTTATTTAAAATAAATTAAATTTAGGGCTTCCCTGGTGGCGCAGTGGTTGAGAGTCCGCCTGCCGATGCAGGGGACACAGGTTCGTGCCCTGGTCTGGGAATATCCGACATGCCGCGGAGCGGCTGGGCCCGTGAGCCATGGCCGCTGAGCCTGCGCGTCCGGAGCCTGTGCTCCGCAACGGGAGAGGCCACAACAGTGAGGGGCCCGCGTACCGCAAAAAAAAAAAAAAAAAAAAAAATCTTGCTATGAAGTCATAGGTTGAAATACCAGCCTTCTCCCCTCGTATCAACAACCTTAAAAAAAAAAATCATGATACTGCAGCACTAATAATTTCCAAGCCTTATGAATTTTTGTCCACACTTTAAATTCTTAGCTCAGCTGCTTACTCCCCTCCTTTTACTTTTAGTTTTTGCCTGTTGAGAGCTTGAAGATAGTACATTTTGTTCAAATAGCACTAGTAGATTATATGCCATTTGTCATGAGAGAGAGAAAGAATTGCCACTTTTGACCTTATCATTTACATTTCCTACCATTTATCGGCAGCTGAAGAGAGCACCAGACAAGGTAAAAGTAGAGGGAAGCATATGTTGATGTTAAGAGTATCATATAGTAATTTCCAAGTTTAAGTACCAATATTTCTGGATGTCTTGTATTTCATTTAATATCTTCAAAATCATGCACGTGATAATCAGAAAATCCCAATAAGAGGACCACATCCTTCATTCCATATGATTGCTTGTTTTTTTCTTATCAGTTATTCAGTACTTACTGCATGCCTAGGACTGTGGTGAGAGATTTACTTCTATCATCTTTATATAATCTCATCTAATCCCTTAAGATAAATATTATTATCTGAGTTTAAAAAAGAAAAAGTAAAATAATTCCTGATCTCACACAGTAATTAAGAATTTAAATTCACATGTGGCTGATGCCAGAGGTGATTATTTAAACTAACACACTATACCTCTATCCAAAAACAGATCTGATATTGACATAATCTAAGAATTATTACATTCTGGCATCATTTGATTACTTTTATAAATACTTTTATTATTCTCATGGTTTTTCCCTAGTTCTTAAGTAAATTCTTGGTACCAATTCAGAACATTACACTTTAGTTTGTCATTGAATTAGTTTCCTGAGTAAGTAGAAGGCAGCATTATTTCTAGGACAAAAAAAACAGCATCATTGTCACCAAAAGCTTGGAGTTACACCATGATGTTAAGGATGTGTCATTTTAAAAATGAATCACAGACATAATCAAATTCCACTTGTGGCAGGAGAGAAAGCAATACAGCTGTGTATGACTCTGAGCTGCTTCTCTTCTACATGAACATCATCTGCTTTCTCTTGCTTTAGATGAAGTTTTTCATTTTAGGCCTTAAAAATGCATTAAATTCAATAATTATCTGTCCAGTGAATCATTAGAAAAAACAAGTTAGAGAAACCATAATTCTTTGTTCTCTAGTTTCTTCCAGGCTAGTGACATCTTAGTAATGAGGTCCAGATACATTGTGATATGGTAGGACATCCCTTTTAATTATCAGCCAGCTTTTAGAGTCAGTCATTCTGGCAAAACTTTGACCATTTGGGGGAAATACCTTATCTCTTTCAGTCCAGCCCTGGGAACCTCCTCAGAATACCTTCTCAGAATATTAATGACCTGGGCAGAGAGACAGCTTGGGCCATGAGAGTCTCTGCCATGATCAGCTGCTGCTGACAGCTGAAGCTTATGGCTCACCGTTTAAAATGGGTACGAAAAACTCTCCCAGACCACAGCTGGTTTGATCCAATCAAGAAGAGTCTCAGATGAAGGGCTTTTGGTCTCCACCAAGGTAAAACAAAACTCATTTCAGGCGTTCCAGAAATTTCCTGAGCCAAAATAGACTGGTTTGCATTCCTGAAAGCTTGAGAGACAGCATTACTTTCTGCAAGGTATTTCATATCTCTGGGTTTGTATTCCTTGCTGGTGAAGTGAAGAAAATACCTTGTTAGAATGCTTACAGATTTGTGAGGTTCAGGTGAAGGAAGGAGGAGAAAACTCTTTTGAAACATGTTTTACATACTCTGGTTTCTGGAACGGCTTAGAAGTCCCCACTCTGTCCTAGCAACAAGTAAAAAGCTGAACAAACTGAAAAACCATCAACTCTTCTTAGACCCGTAAGAAAAATAGGTCAGAGGACAAACCACTGCCTCCAAAATTGGAATGACTCACAGTCAAATAGGAAGAATCCCAGCTTACTGGAGCAGAAACCTTCTAGCTGAAACCTCCACAGGAACCAGTGCTGGGGAAGGAAAACCTAAACTGTAATTGATGAATTGCCGGAGGCTCAGTGTGGACAAGTCTGACAGATAAAAACTCTATAGGGTTTCAGTCATCAGGGAGACCCCAAGTTCTTGTGAATTTTACCTCCTGGGGCTGTACCACATTCTCACAGAGAAAACTGGAGAAAAATCTTCTCATGCTTTTGGCAGTGGGAAGGGAAAAGCAATGATTTTGAAATAAGCCAGACCATCCTATTCTTTTACCGAAGTCTGCCCTTAGAAGAAACTATTTATCCAGAGGCTAACCTACCAGGGTTTTATCAGAGCCAAACTGACTTGGGGGAAGAAAAATATCCAACTCTAGCTGGCTGCAGCCTTCGCTGTTGAGGAACATCGAACTCTAGTTCCCTCTGGTCTTTCGTGTGGGAGAAGGGAAATAGCCAACTCCAGCCCTACTCTAGCCAGCGTGTTCCAGCTAAGAGGGAGGGGTAACTGAGATGCACATATAAAATTTACAGCCCAGAAACACACAGGGTTTCACTAAAAGATTAAGACCTACTTATAGACCTATAGAACACTTTCCTTCCCCCCAGAACATACCACCACATTACTAAAGGTCTATTTACAGTAGTTCTTTTTACCTAGTACACAGTGTCCAGCTATCAGGACAAAAATTACAAAATGTACTTAAAGGCAAAAAACACAGTTTAAAAAGACAGTGGAAGTATGAGAACCTGCCCCAGATATAGTAGGGATGTTAGAATTATCAAACTAGGAATTTAAAACAACTATGATTAATATGCTAAGGGCACTAATATTTAAAGTAGACAGCAAGAAATATCAGATGGGCAATATGAGCAGAGATAGAAATACTAAGAAAGGACCCAAAGAAATGCTAGAAATCAAAAATACTGTTGCAGAAATAAAGAATGCCTTTGACAAGCTTATTAGTAGATTGAACACAGCTGAAGAAAGAATTTTCAAGCTTGAGGATATCACAACAGAAACCTCCAAAACTGAAATGCAAAGAGAAGAAAACTGAGAAAAGACACAGAATATTCAAGAACTGTGAGACAACTACAAAATGTGCAACATACACATAATGGGAATACCAGAAGGAAAAGAAACAGAGAAAGGAACAGAAGAAATTCTTGAAAAAATAATGACTAAGAATTTCCCCAAATAAATGCCACACCAAATTACAGATCCAGGAAGCTCAGAGAGCATCAAGGAGAATAAATGCCAAAAAAAGCTATACCTGGGGATATTTTCAAACTACTGAAAATCAAAGATAAAGAAAAAATCCTGAAAGAAGCCAGAGGAAAAAAGTTCTTAACTATAGAGGAACAAAGATAAAAATTATATCTGACTTCTCAGAAAGAAGAGGGGAGTGAAATATCTAAAGTGTTGAGAGAAAAAAACCTATCAATCTAGTATTATAGGGCTTCCCTGGTGGCGCAGTGGTTGAGAGTCTGCCTGCCGATGCAGGGGACGCAGGTTCGTGCCCCAGTTCGGGAAGATCCCACATGCCGCGGAGCGGCTGGGCCCGTGAGCCATGGCCACTGAGCCTGTGCGTCCGGAGCCTGTGCTCCGCAGCGGGAGAGGCCACAGCAGTGAGAGGCCCGCGTACCACAAAGAAGAAAGAAAGAAAAAAAACATCTAGCATTATGTGCCCTGTGAAATTATCCTTAAAATGTGATGAAGAGGAATTTCTCAGGCAAACAAAAAGTGAGGGAATTTTTTACCAGTAGAACTGCTTTGCAAAAAATGTTAAAAGAAGTTCTGCAAAGAGAAGGAAAATGACATAGGTCAGAACCTCAGATCTACATAAAGAAAGGAAGAGCATTGAAGAAAGAATAAGTGAAGGTAAAACAAAACTTCTATTTCTCTTATTCTTAATTGATCTAAGATATAAGTTTGTTCAAAATGATAATAGCCACATTTTATTTGAGTGTGTGTGTGTGTGTACACTTATTCATTAGTGAAATAAAAGACAGCAATGTTACAATGGACAGAAAAAGTTAGGATTATTTTATCACTATAAGGCATACACACTACCCATGAAGTGGCACAGTATTATTTGAAAGTAAACTTGAATTAATTTTAAATGTCTATTGTAAACTCCAAGACCAAAAAAAGTTGAAAAGGAAGTATACTAATATGCTAAGAAAGGCAAGAAAATGGAATTATATAAAATGCTTGATCAAAACCACAAAAGCCAAAAACAAGGGAAAGACAAGAACAAGAGCAAAAAATAGAAAACAGTAACAATTATGGCAGATATTAATCTATGTCAATAATAACTTTGAACATCAATAGTGTAAATGCACCAAGAGAGAATCAAAAAAAAAATTCCACTCTATGTTTATAAGACATATCACTTTACAAGAACCTCACTATAAAAAAAGCACTTTAAATATAGACACATATAAATTAAAAGTAAATATATGGAAAGGGATATACCATGCTAATATTAAATCAAAAGAAATTGGGAGTAGCTATGTTAATTTCAGACAAAGCAGACTTCAGAATACAGAAAGCTGTCAGGGATAAAGAGAAACATCACATAATAATAAAAAGGTCTACTCTCCAAAAAAGACATAACACCATGTCTTTTAGGTGCATGTGTATGCACCAAAAACAAATCATCAGAACACATGAAACAAAAACTAATAGAACTTTAAGGAGAAATAGATGAATCCACTATTATAGTTGGAGACTTCAACATCCCCTTTATCATAAATGGTCAGATCCAGCAGACAGAAAGACAGTACAGATATAACTGAACTCAACAACTATCAATCAACTAATAATAATGGACATCTATAGACTACTTCATCCAACAGGAGACTACATATTCTTCTCAAGCTTATAAAGAACATTCACCAAGATAAATTGCCTTCTGAGCCATAAAACATATGTTAGCAAATATTTTGAAATAGAAATCATACCACAATGGAATTAAACTAGAAATCAATAGCAGAAAGATATCTGGACAAATCCCAAATACTGGAGACTAAACAATACCTTTTAAGATAATATGTGAGTCAAAGAAGAAATCCCAAGAGAAATTTTTAAATATTTTTAACTAACTGAAAATAAAAGCACAACGTACCAAAATTTGTGGGATGTAGCAAAAGCAGGGTTTAGAGGAAATTTTACAGAATTGAATGCATATGTTGGAAAAAGAAGAAATATCTATAATAAATAATCTAAGTTTCTACATTCAGAAACTAGAAAAAAGAGCAAATTAAATCCATAGTAAGCAGAGGAAGATAAATAATAAAAATTAAAGCAGAAATCAATAAAACTGAAAAAGGGAAATCAATAGAGAAAATCAATGAAACCAAAATCTGGTGTTTTGAACATATCAGTAAAATCAATGAGCTTCTAGCTGGGCTAACAAAGAAAAACGGGGAAAGGATACAAATTGGTAAAATTAGAAATAAAGGAGGAGACATCACTACAGACCCCTTGGACATTAAAAGCCTCAAAAAGAATATTATGAATGACTCTAGGGACACAAATTTGATAACTTAGATGAAAAGGAACAATCCCTTGAAAGACACAATCTGCCAAAACTCATACAAGAAGTAATGGATTGGGGCTTCCCTGGTGGCACAGTGGTTGAGAATCTGCCTGCCGATTCAGGGGACACGGGTTCGAGCCCTGGTCTGGGAAGATCCCACATGCCGCAGAGCAACTAGGCCCGTGAGCCACAACTACTGAGCCTGTGTGTCTGGAGCCTGTGCTCTGCAACAAGAGGCCACGATAGTGAGAGGCCTGCGCACCGCGATGAAGAGTGGCCCCCGCTTGCTGCAACTGGAGAAAGCCCTCGCACAAAAACGAAGACCTAACACAGCCATAAATAAATAAATAAATAAAAGAAGTAATGGATAATCTGAAAAGGTCTATGTCTATTAAAAACATTGAATCAATAATTAATAACCTTCCAGGACTTCCCTGGTGGCACAGTGGTTAAGAATCCGACTGCCAATGCAGGGGACACAGGTTCAATCCCTGCTCTGGGAAGATCCCACATGCCATGGAGCAACTAAGCCCTTGCACCACAACTACTGAGCCTGCATTCTAGAGCCTGCAAGCCACAACTACTGTGCCCACACGTACCACAACTACTGAAGCCTGTGTGCCTAGAGCCGATGCTCTGCAACAAGAGAAGCCACCACAATGAGAAGGCCATGCACCACAACGAAGAGTAGCCCCCTCTCACCACAAACATAGAAAAGCCCACGCACAGCAGTGCAGACCCAACACAGCCAAAATTAATTAATTAATTAGTTAATTTTTAAAGATAATTAATAACCTTACAAAAGAGAAAGTACAGACTCAGATGGGTTCACTGGTGAATTCTACCTAACTTTTAGAGAAGAAATTATACCAATTCTTTAAAATCTCTTCCTGAAAATAGAAGCAGGGAAAATACTTCCAGACTCATTTTATGAAGCCAGTATTGCCTGAATACTAAAACCAGATAAAAATAGTATAAGAACAATTACAGACTGATAGCTCTCGTGGACATAGATGCAAAAATGCTCAACAAAATATTAGCAAATCAAATCCAACAATGTATTAAAAGAATGATATACCATGGTATATATAATTACATACCATGGTATATATAATTATATACCATGACCAAGTGGAATTTATCCCAGGTATGCAAGCCTGGATCAACATTCAAAGATAATGTAATTCATCATATCAACAAGCTAAAGGAGAAAAATCACATGATCATATCAACAGTTGGCAGAGAAATATTTAATGAAATTCAATACCCATTCATGATAAAAACGCTCAGTAAACTAGGAATAGAGAAGAATTTCTTCAACTTGATAAATATCTACAAAAAACCTACAGTGACCATCATACTTAATGGTGAGAAACTCCAAGATTTCCCACTAATGTAAGAATCAGTCAAGGATGTTCCCTCTCACCACTGATTTTCAACATCATGGTAGAAGTCCTAGCTAATGCAATAAGAACAGAAAAGAGAAGAGAAGAGAAGAAAAAAGAGAAGAGAAGAGAAGAGAAAAGGTAATAAGTTGGGAAGGAAGAAATAAAACTCTTTGTTTACATATGACATGATCATCTATGCAGCAAGGTTGCAGGATACAAGGTTAATATACAAAAGTCAATCACCTTCCTATATAACAGCAATGAATAAGTGGAATTTGAAATTAAAACCAAAGTACCATGTACATTAGCACCCCCAAAAATGAAATAGTTAGGTACTTATCTAACAAAATATGTACAAGATCTATATGAAGAAAACTACTAAATTCTGATGAAAGAAATCAAAGAACTAAATGAAATATAGAGAGATTCCATGTTTATGGATAAAAAGACTCAATATCATCAAGATAACAGTACTTCCCAACTTGATCTATAAATTCAATGCAATCCAAATCAGAATCCCAGCAAGTTATTTTGTGGAAATTGACAAACTGTTTCTAAAATTTATATGGAGAAGGAGAAGACCCAGAATGGCCAATACAATATTGAAGTAGAAGAACAAAGTTGGAGAACTGACACTAGCCAACTTCAAGACTTACTATAAAGCTACAGCAACTAAGTCACTGTGGTACTGTACTGGAGAAAGACTAGATAAGTAGATCAATGGAATGGAAAAGAGAACCCAGAAATAAACCCATGTAAATATATCCAACTGATCTTTGACAAAAGAGAAAAGCAATACAATGGAGCAATGTAGTCTTTCCAACAAATGGTGCTGTAACAACTGGGTATTGACATGCAAAAAAAATGAATCTAGACACAGACTTCACAAAAATTAACTCAGAATGGATGACAGACCTAATGTAAAATGTAAAAGTCTAAAACTCCAAGAATATAGCTTAGAAGAAAATCTGGATGACCTTGAGTTTGGCAATGACATTTTAGATAAAACACCAAACATAGCCATGAAAGAAAGAATTGATATGCTGGACTTCATGAAAATTAAAAATTTCTTTGCAAAAGACCCTGTCAAGAGAATGAAAAGCTATATACTGGGAGAAAATATTTGCAAGTGACACATTTGACAAAGGACTGTTATTTAAAATATGCAAAGAACACTTAAAACTCAACAGTAAGAAAACAAACAACCCGATTAAAAAATGGGGCAAAAACCTCAGTAGACACCTCACCAAAGAAGATATACAGATGGCAAACAGCATATTAAAAGATGTCCCACATCACATGTCATTAGGGAAATGGAAATTAAAACAATGAGATGTACACCTATGCATTTATTAGAACGGCCAAAATCCAGTGACAACACCAAATGCTGGCAAGGAATTGGAGCAGCAGGAACTCTCATTCATTGCTGATGGAAACACAAAATGAGGCAGTCACTTCAGAAGACAGTGAGGTGGTTTGCTACAAAATTAAACATACTTTTTACCATACTCTCCAGAAATCGTGCCCTTTGGTATTTACACAAAGGAGTTGAAAACTTCCATCCACACGAAAATCTGCACACAGATGTATATAGCATTTTTATTCACAATTGCCAAAACTTGGAAGCAGCTAAGATATCCTTCAGTAGGTGATGGATAAACTGTGGTACATCTAGGTAATTAAATATTATTCAATACTAAAAAGAAATGAGCTATCAAGCCATGAAAAGACATGGAGGAATCTTAAATGCATATTGCAAGGTGAAAGAAGCCAATTAAAAAGCTACATACTGTAGGATTCCAATTATATGATATTCTGGAAAGTCAAAACTATGGAGATGGTAAAAAAAAGAATCAGAATTACCAGGGAATAGGGAGACATGAATAGGTGGCTTACAGAGGATTTTTAGGGCAGTGAAACTATGCCATATGACATTATAATGGTAAATACATATCATTATAAAATTTTCTAAACTCATAGGATGTACAACACTGAGAGTGAATCCTAATGGAAACTATGGACTCTGGGTGATAATTTGTGTCAATATAATTTTATCAGTTTTAACAAATGTGCCACTCTGGTGGGGTACATTGATAATGGACCAGGCTATGCATGTGGGGGTGGGCATGGTGTATATCGGAAACCTCTGTACCTTCCTCTTAATTTTTCTGTGAACCTAAAACTGCTCTAAAAAAACAGTGTATTTTTTTAAGTGTTCTATTCCAGGTGGTGGTGATATCATTAGTATTCTATCTGCTGCTGCTGGCCATTATATCATCTCTTATGGGTGATCCTTGCACAGCTGGGACATCCTGAAAATTTATGATATTCTCCTGCAATCTCAAATTAACGCAAAGAACCAATATGCGTTAACTTTTCACGCACAAAGAATCTCCACCATTTGGAGTATCAGCTTTCAATCTTTCTACCACTGTGACAATTGTATAAGATGACTTTTAAAAATTTTAAGTATAGCCCAACTACAACAGATAAATAATAGCAACCTAATTGTATACCATGCTTTTCTTTCCCACCCAAGAGAGTAAGTGGGTGAAAGCAATTCCTTCCTATTTATATTATTAAAAGGAAATAATTCAACAACGTTAACAGTTATTAACAGCAAATTACTTGAAAATCTACTATATTAGTAACCCATGGATAAGATCACTCATTGTTCTAGAGAATAAATTGAACTTTCTAATTATGGAGCATAAAGCCTAATTTAATTCTAACTTACAGTAATTCCATTGGTTCAGATTTTTTTCCATTTTCACTTTTGCCCCTCTTCTGGCTTCTATAATTATCTAAAGGACTTAACTATAGATTTTTTTCATTGTGTATAACTAGGAGCTCTTGAAAAGCGCTGGGATTTAAATCATATGTGGCAAATACATGTATTCTGTGATCCTCTGGTTTAATAGTCCAAGCAGTTCATTAACTATCAATGACTTACAATACAAATTATGCTAATCAAGCAGGAGAAATGGCTAAATTTGAAATTTTCCACTCAGTATGTTTACTATTAGAGGAATATGCAGTTTACAATTTCAATTCAAATACAATGAAATGGAAATAATAACGAACTTCCCAAGAAGAGAAAGAATAAAGTGTATACTTTTCACTATGTTTATATTGCAGCTATAAAGTATGTCCCATGAAGCGCCTAGTAAATCTTTTAAAATTTCCCCTGGGCCCATATTGGCTAGGTGCTTTGTGACCGCCTGGAGGGGTGGGATAGGGAGGGTGGGAGGGAGGGAGACGCAAGAGGGAAGAGATATGGGAACATATGTATATGTATAACTGATTCGCTTTGTTATAGAGCAGAAACTAACACACCATTGTAAAGCAATTGTACCCCAATAAAGATGTTAAAAAAACAAAAAAATTTCCCCTGGGCCATCCCAAACCTCACAATTTTTTTTTAATGTAGTATTTTTTTCAATTAGAAGTGACCAAAAACACCAAATAGCAACTTTTTAGAGTAAAAACTTTTCTACTTGGTTTCCAAATCTAAAAAAGGCAAGAAATTAGAATCAAATCATGAGACATATTTTTACTATGTACATCGAGGTCATAAGAAGAATAGTGGTCATAAGTCGTATGGCAAAATGGGCTTTACTATGCAATTATTCTCTGTGGTAGATTGCAAAAATGGCCCCAATTCTAATTCCTCCCTGTATCCACGCCCATTGTCAGATGACTTTGAAGTTCCTCCAGTCAAGAGCTAGAGTCTTGTCTCCTGTTCCTCTTCCCAGAGGTGTGGGAGGGAGCAGGTGGCTGTGGAGATGTGAGAGGGGTAAGGAAGGGGAAGTGATGTAGCAGAAGTGAATGAGCCATATCTGAATTTGAATTTTAGCAGGTGGAGCTTGATACAGGATGCAGCCAGAGTGGAAGTGATGATGCCCAGAAAGGGGTAGAGTCAGGATTAGGGTTAGTGTTGAGATCATCAACATAACATGGCTGCAGAATTGGGCTGGCTTTTAACCTGCTTGGACAATAGAAGGTAGAAGGGACGAGGTGCCAGTTCTGGGCCAATGCATCGAGAGACCTTGCATTCTTTGCTCTCCCTCTAGTTCCTCCACCTTTGTCTGAGAAAAGAAGATGAGATAACACAGAAAACAGGGCTGAGTTGTCCAGCTGTGGCTCTCCTAGAACTGTAACAGCTGACCATGGACGCACAAGCAAGTCTAGATGAGATCAGCTGAACCAGCCAATTCATCAGCTCATAAACAATAACAAATTGTGTCACTTTGTTATTCAGCCATCCAAGAGGTAGGAGTGACACAATTCTGATTTCAGGAATTAAGGCTCAAAAGTGGTTGAGTTTATTTCCTGAGGTCCGAGCCTAGCTGCTACTTAAGCTCTGATCTTCTAACTCTAAGAACGGGACATAAACTGAAACATGAATACAACTATACTCATTTGCTGTACCCCAAATGCCATTAAAATAACACCTTTAGTTCAAAATATGGAAACACTCTTCTTAACAGTTTCCTCAGGCTTAAAATTCTCTAAGAGGCTCCAAAGTGTTTTAGAGAATTTCAGATGGGAGAGCTGTAATGGGTTTTTTAAGGGAACACAGTTTTTAAGGCAATGTAATCAGCCAAGTTTGGGTATGTTTCCAGAAATTAGGTACCATGTTAAATGGATTATAGCTTTCACCAGGTATGAAAAGGGTCATGATTTTTATGGGTTTACCTTTAAGCATCAGGTAAGTGATATGACATATACTTCCAAAAGAGCAAATGAAATGCTGTGTTTCAAAGCAGCAGAACTCCTTTCAGGGCAAAATGGTGCCCTAAAGCAGACCATAATTTTTCTCATGAAAAATATACCATCTGCTTTTAGGTGAGAGCCGCAAAGCTCCATAAAGACCAGAAGTCAGAGTGAAGCACATCTTGGTAGATGAGTATGAGTACTGACTTAATTATAATGGTCAGTTTTTAAGTTCTTTTATTTCTCATGTTATTTATGAGTGCTGCCTTACCTATAGATCAGCTGGAGCACACGTGCAACTTCTCAGAGATGGAAGCTGAACAGTTGGCACTGTGGTAGACAGACGCAGGATCATGTAGGGAATTGGGTCTTATGGGTTGAACTGTGTCCCCCCAAAATTTACGTGTTGCAGCCCTCATCCCCAATACCTCAGAATCTGACTATATTTGGAGATGGGGTCTTTAAAGAGGTAATCAAATTAAAATGAGGTCTTTAGGGTGGGTTCTAATTCAGTATGACTGGTGTCCTTATTAAAAGAGATTAGGACATAAACCTACAGATGGAAAACCAGGAAAACACACAGGGAAAATGTGGCGATCTACTAGCCAAGGAGAAAGTCCTCAAAAGAAACCAATACTGCCAACACCTTGATCTCAGACTTATAGCCTCCAGAATTGTGAGAAGATGAATCTTTGTTGTTTAAGCTGCCAGTCTGTGGTTTGGCACTTTGTTATGGCAGCCATAGCAATCTGATACACTGGGTTTGGAAGATATAAGGAGATTGTCGTTCAGCCACACTTTCCTGATGCAAATACTTAACGTGTGTAGGTGCAAAGAATTTTTTTTTATGTCCTAAGCAAAACAGAGATAACGTGTTCCAAGTGTCTCAAGGAGGGAGAGGTTGGTATTTTTCCTGTGCCTGGAAAATTAAAGCCAGAAGGAAATTTAGAAAGATCATCAGGTTTCAGAAATTGTTCAATCTGATTTGGAGCATTTAAAATTATCTGCAAAGCTGATATCTTCAGCATTCATATTTTAAAGTAATACAGGGTTTGACAGACACAGCACTGGGGAATCATGCACTGTATTGCAGGAATTCGATACATGAATAAATTTGCCAGAAATAGTGAGATGTGGATGCTAGAGATGGAATGGGGTCTTGAAAATGATCTCATTTATATGACCCCTTATTTGTAGAGGAGTATATTGCAGCCCAAAGATGTTTAGTGACTTGCCCCAGGTCATTCAGTGGGTCCAGCAGTGCAGGATCAAACTGGAGACAAGTCAGCTCAGGTTGTTGGAAAAACAAGACATGGAGATGAGCATTCCGGATGATAAAAACCGGACACTATATCTATTCACGCCTCAATATAATTAGCAGCCCAATGTCTTCACTGTCCCAATGGAATAAAATGAATCTTAGTTTCATACTATAGTGGTTTCAACTGACCAATAATTAATAGAAGACTAGTTATATATATATAAAAATAGTACAATGTATTTTACTGTTAAAATATAATAAAGGATACATGCACCCCAAAATTCATTGCAGCACTGTTTACAATAGCCAAGACATGGAAGCAACCTAAATGTCCATTGACAAATGAATGGATAAAGAGGATGTGGTACATATATACAATGGAATATTACTCAGCCATTAAAAAGAATGAAATAATGCCATTTGCAGCAACATTGATGGACCCGGAGATTATCATACTAAGTGAAGAAAGTCAGAGAAAGACAAATATCATATGCTATCACTTATATGTGGAATCTAAAAAAAATGATACAAATGAACTTATTAACAAAACAGAAACAGACTCACAAGACTTAGAGAATGAACTTATGGTTACCAGGAAGGAAGGGTTCTGGGAAGAGATAGATTGGGAGTTTGGTATTGACATGTACACACTGTTATATTTAAAATAGGTAACCAAAAATATAAAATAGATAACCAGCAAGGTCCTACTGAATAGCACAGGGAAAGGGGCTCAATATTCTGTAATAACCTAAATGGGAAAAGAATTTTAAAAAGAATAGATACATATATATGTATAACTGAATCACTTTGCTGTACACCTGAAATGAATACAACATTGTTAATCAATTGTGCTCCAGTATAAAATAAAATTTTTTAAAATCTTATTCTGGAAACTCAAGGTGAGTTCTTCACTCTTTGATGCAGTGCCACGATTATTGAGTTTCCACCTGGATTTCCAGCAATAGTGGAGCAGATTCACTAACCAAGCATAGCTTTTGACTGTGGAACTCAAAAACTTAGTTATAAAACAAAATGCTTTTGTGTGTTTCCACTCAGTACAGGTAACTCTTAACTCTATTAGAAGCAGAATAGGATAATGGTCAGGAGTATGGGCACTGCCCTTTACAAGCTCTGTAAACTTAGGACCACTTCTTAAAGGGTGACGACGATAATGATTCTCTCCTTGGAATTGGTAGGAACCCCACTCTATTCTTGGTTCCTCCTTTATCCAAATATTTCTCCTTATCAGGATCTATGGATGGATAGTTCTCGTTTCCTTGGCTCTTAAAGTTTGAAATATCATCAATTCAGTTCTGGAAGCTTCTACATCTTTTCTCAATCCACAAATGAGCACAGCACACCCATGTTTGAAATGTCATGTGTACACTGTTAACTCCTGAATGTATATACACAGCCTTTGCTTCTCCCCCTAAACTCCCTGCTCCATGTCTCCACTTGGGTGGTTAATAGTTTTGTTGTACCCCACTTTCCCAGGCCAAATTCCTGACCCCCCAAACCTATCCTTGCACAGTTTTTCTCAACTCAGTTATCCCAACTACATTCGTTTAGTTATTATTCAAGACAAAACTGTGGAGTAATTATTGATCATTTTCTTCCTCTCACTTCACGCATTCAATCTATCAGCAGATCTTGTTGGCTCTCCCTTCAAATTATATCCAGAATCTGACCACTGCTCATTGCCTTCTCACTGCTACCCGGGTTTAACCCACCAGGACCTCTCTTTTGAATTACTGCAATAGTCTCCTAACTGCTCTTCATCATCCTGTCCTTGTCTTTCTAAAATCTATTCTCAAGAGACAAGCTAGAGGGATGCTTTAGAAACAACTCAGACATATTGGCTTTTGTACTCAGAATCTTCCAGTTACTCCTGTCTCTTTCAGGGTAAAGCCAGAGCCCATTAAATAGCAGAAAGATCTGACACCCCCCCACCAGTTGTCTTGGACATTATTTCCTTCTGTTTATTCCTGTTCATTCTATTCTAGACGTAGCAGTTTCCTTGCTCTTCCTCAAGCATAAGCTCCCACCTCAGGGCCTTAGCATTTGCTGAAATGACCTTCCTTAAGACATATATGACTTACTCACTCCCTCACTTTTTTCAGGACTTTGATGGAAAGAATCAACTCCCAAAAGCCTCCCCTGACCTCTTACCTAAATAGCAGTTACATACTCTTCTGGATTGTGTATATTTTCTGTTGGCTTCTTATCTGTCTTCTCTACTCTTTCCCCAAATCTGAGATAACTAGGGCATCCTGGTTTTCACTTCTTTATCAACAATGACTATGAATGCACATAGTAGGAGCTCAACAAATATCAGGCAAATGAATGAACAAATAAGAGAACCCTCTTATCTCTGATGAGAAACTTTCAATGATATTTCATTGACTGTGAAATGACACATAAATTTCTCCCTTCAGCTTTAAGGTCTTTTGTTGGGGCTCAGAGAGGGTCACTCCAAAATATGCCACAATGACATATTGATTATTTGGGGGTTTTTTATTTTTATTTTATATTGGAGTATAGCTGATTAACAATGTTGTGTTAGTTTCAGGTATACAGCAAAGTGATTCAGTTATATTTACATATACATGTATCTATTCTTTTTCAAATTCTTTTCCCATTTAGGTTATTACAGAATACTGAGCAGAGTTCCTTGTGCTATACAGTAGGAATTAGAGTTACTTAAGAAAAGGCCAATGAAAAAGGGACACTCTGACCCTCCTTTCTGTCTCCCTACAAGCAGGAAATAAATCTCTCATATGAAAGATGCACTCCCTGCATCGGGAGGTAGAAGGACACTCTTATCACTACAGATAGGTAATTCAAACCAAGAACCCAATATAAACAAACCTTGTTACTTCTCTAATTTACTGCCCCAATTACAAACTTGTTTGGATTCTTCATTAATTGAGCATCTGAAAACCTGAGTTTCTTTGTCTTGCCAATCGCTCACAAATTTATCGCCTCTTTATCTAAAACGTAGAAAAGCTGCCTAATTTGGCCACTTCTGAAGGTTCCATTTATGTGAGACCTCCACGCACACAAATTAAAACCTGTTTCTTTTCCTCCTGTTAATCTGTCTTATGTCAATTTTATTATTAGTCCTGCCTCAAGAACGCAAGAGGGGTAGAGAGGTAAATTTCCACCTCCCAGACACTTTCTATAATTCACCATTCCGATTACACTTCCCCATGAGATCCCAAACCTCTCAGCCTGACTGTTTTCCAACTTGTAAGCCTCTCCTCCTGCACTGCCCCCAGGAGGGCTTTACTCACCATCCCCACATGCCCCCATGCTGCCGCTTCATCAAAGTATGGCTCAAATGCTGCAAATTCCCCTACACTTTCCCTGATTCCCACAGCCCATGCTCTGGTACAGATGTTCATATACATATCTTTTTTCCTCCTGAACAGGGACTTCCCGTAGTGATTCATGTCATTCAAGTTCCTGGTTTGGGATGCCAATCAAAAAATAAGTTTATTAAATGAGTTATAGCCAAAGAACCTAACAACTATATGAGCCACATTACCATTCTCGATATCCTTATCATTCCAGTTTTGCAATAAGGATTTGAAATTTCGTTTTCCAAAGATTTATTTTTGTTCAATCTATACACACAAAGTGACTACTCCCCCCTATTGTAGGCTGAAAAAGCTAGTTGAATTAAAATAAGATTATAGAGTTTCAAGCAATTGGGAAGACAATGGTTAGCATTAACTCTTCAGGGAAAGACTAAAAATCAAAACAAAATTATCCAGACGTTTCTAAATATCCCTCTCTATTGACAGGTACACACTGTTATACTTACATAGATAACCAACAAGGATTTAACTATAAAATTAATTAATTAATTAAAAAAAAAATCCCTCTCTACCTATATTTTATACAAGGAACAAGAAAAATGTGTTTAGTTAAACAAGGGGTTCATGTAACTTCAGCCCTCACCTATTACTCTCTTTCCTGATGCCCTTAAAGAAGCCAAGCCGGGTACCCAGAACATGTGTCATTGTCCTATCCATTTTATCTCATAATAAGTGTCAACACCCCCAGGCTCACAATGTCAGCTCTGCGGGAGGGCTGACTGGTGGTTTATTCGGTGAGATGGGTAGTCTCTCCTGCCCCCGTGGATGGGACTACAAACTAGGCCATGTCCCAGGTGACAGCCAATTTCCAAATGAGGCCAAGAATATTTAGAAGTGATTACGGCTCTGACATGGGACTTGTCTCTGGGAGATGCCACGGTGTCTTTTTAATTTCCTGACATTTTCAGATATGGGAAAAGAATCTGGCTGATGAGTCACCGATATTAATGGGGTTTTGAATCCTATTTGCTGCAGCAGCTGCCTCTCCATTTGTCATTCATGAGAAAAGAAATTACCAGGCAAACTCCGGGGAAAAGGCAGTGTCGACAGCCATTCAGTTGTCATTTTCATTACCAGACCTTGGCCGCTGCTTCATGGGGACAGGAGTTATTTGTTTCTTTGTCTTGTGTGTTTGTTTGAGAAGCTGAAAATAATTGTATTAGATACTACCTTGATAGAGAGAGCTTTATTTGTCTGATGGACAGAAAACACCTCCAGAGCTTGAATACTGTGAACCTGTTTAATCATAAGAGGGCAGAGAGTTACATAATATTTTAGTACTTTTTGTTTTTCTGGTTCCTGGATTTTGCTTATATCTGCGTGCCCTGATATGAAAACGAGAAAAAAATAAAGTGAAGCGTTTGTGTTTAGTGTAACGAATTTCATTATACAATGTCCAAACAAAATCCAAGGTCTGAAGCCTGAGTATTAGAATACTGGCATCCTTACCGCCTGCAAAGCTCCCCAGCTGTCATGTCCCTGGTGCATTTTTAAGAACTGGCTCCCAAGCCAGTGAGTTTGCTGCACAATCAAGTCCGATCATCTTATCTGAAACATACAAGCATTGCCTATCCACTGCACGTGTGTGGTGGAGACTTCTCAATTTGCTACACTTCCTGTGCTTTTTAGACTAAAAGGGGTGTGGTTCTAGAGAGCCCCCTTTGTGAGTAAACAGGGGAAATTTTTACTCAGAGAGCAATACCTCTTGAGTTCCCTAACCTGAATCATGAGCCCATACCAGAGTCTCTGCTAGTTGTTCTCAAATGTTCATGTACATAATAGAATCACCTGGAGAGTTTGTTAACAGCCCACATTTTCAAGACACACCCTACAGATTCTAGTCACCAATTTTGATGTGCAGAGGGAATTGATTCCCACTCCACCAAGCAAAGCTCTGACACCAGCTGGGTGTCCTACAATTCAACTCAACTCTGACACTGTCTACATGAAGACAGCATCAGATTTCACAGGTTAAGGGCTCAGCCCTACAAGACTGTACCCCTTCCCCAACTTCAGAAGCCAGTTTCAAGCCTAGGTTATCTCTTGTGCTTCCACTGGCTGTAGATTGCAGAGTCCAAGAACACCCTTGGACTTGATTAATTTGCCAGAGTGGCTCACAGAACTCAAAGAATCATTTTACTTACATTACCAGTTTATTATAGTAGGATGTAACTAAGAAACAGTCAGATGGAAGAGAGGCATAGAACAAGGTATGGGGAAAGGGCATGGAGCTTCTATGCCCTCTCCAGGTGCACTGTTCTCCCCACTTGTTTAACAACCCTGAAGCTCTTTGAACCTCATCCTTTAGGTTTTTAATGGAGGCTTCATTACAACATAGGCATGATTTATTAAGTCATTGGCCATCAATAACTGGTTCAACCTCCAGCCCTTCTCTCCTTCCTGGAGGTCAGGGAAGTGGAACTGAAAGTTCCAACACTATTTATGGTTGCTTCCCCCTGGCAACCAGCCCCCATCCTTAGGTACTTTCCAAGAGTCACCTTATTATCATAAGCCCCGTTGTAGTAGAAAGTGGCTTGTTATGAATAATGACACCTAATTCATCTGAAGCAATTCCGGGAATTGAGGACAAGAGACCAAATATTATGACAAAAGATGCTTGCATTGCTCTTATCACGCAGGAAGTTCCAAGGGTTTGGGGAGATTTCTTATAAATCATAATATCACACATCCCCCAGTAGTTTTTGGGTAAAACCCAGGAATCTATAGTTAATAAGGATATTGGTGATTCCGATGAAGGCAATCTGTAGTTCAAACGTTGAAAAGCACTGGTCAGTCCCAGTCCTTTGACAAAATAAGATGATCCACTTCTTAGTCAACATTTAGTCAACAACACTAAGACAACTTCACCTCAGATTGTACAAGGAGTGAATGTCCTACCCTCAGGTCTCCTAAAAGCTACTTTCTCACCACCTTGTTCTAGGGGTTCCTAGTTTCCATATGACCTTGTTGGAATATGCAATGCCTTCTTGCATTGATTTCAAGAGCGAAAGATACTTTTTTCTGTTCTTCCAACTCCTGCCATGAGCCCCTCTAAGACCAGTCGGAAAGAAGAAAACTTCGCTTGTCTCACCTTGCTTGTGGAGAAGACAAACCTGGCAGCTTCCTCTTGGTTGCTGCTTATGAAGGGAAGAAACATGTGCAACTAAATACCACTCAGAGAACGTAGTTCTGTTTCTACCATGGGTGCTGCCACCATAACCATGGAGAGCCACATCTTAGGAGAGGATCGTGTATCCTTCCCCACTGCTTCCCATAGCAATGAGGTCCTTCCCTTCCCCACTGACTCAAGACTGCAAGGTATCTTGCAGTGGAAGGCTCAAGAGAGGCTAAACAGAATAAGAGTGACGGGACATATCAGAGACCCTCACAACCATACCCCAGTTGAAACAATTGCCATGCTACCTCTCGTCACCTGCTCTTCACCATTCCCTAAGGAGCCCATGACCATTCATGCTGGCAGGCTCAGGGAAGGGCATTCTTTCCATTTATAAGCCTTTCAAATTAGTTAAGATTTCCAAATTATAGATAACAGAAACTCAACCGAAAGTAGAGAAGGTTTAAAATAAAGGTGAGTGGGGAGTGGTGTTTATTGCTTAGTGTGCAGGGCTTTGAATGATGTCACAAGCTAACAGCCACCCCACTTTCTGTTACATCATCACATGTCTCTGCCCTGCTTCTCTCCATCAGTAAGCACCACTCCACAGACAGCCTTTCTCCATGCAAAGGAAAATATGGCTGCTGGTAGCCATAAAACTACATGATTATGGCTCCTGACACTAAAAAAGAGAGCCAATTATATTAAATTTCAATGAGAACTCCGATTAGCACAGCTTGAGCCCTGCACCTACCCATGAATCCACCTCTGTGCCAGAGGTATGAGTTCCCTGATTATCTACCGTGAATCAGGACCCAACCTTGATAGGAGATATTGGGGGTGAGTTGAGGGAGAGGGGGTGAGATGGCAAGGAGTGAAAAGAGTGGGAGGGTGGCATGCAGAAAGAACCAAAACTTTTATCTACTCTACTTTTCTCACTTCTGCCTTTTCCACCTGGCCACTTACTTCTCTGACAGCTCAAATAAATATTCCTACTGTATATTTGGTATTTTAAATATGCAGTAGGAACATTTATTTTAACAATTCTAAAAGATATTTCTCCATGCCTGATGATTTGATATAAAAATCAAACCCATCATACTTTCCCCATCAGTCTCTCTACATCAAGGTCAATCAGAAATTTGGGCAACATGAATATTTGCTTCTGAAACAAAAATTACAAATTAAATGATAAGAAAATACACAGATCAACTGGACCTTAAATGAATTTCTAATGAATCCTTTCCCCTTTCCCCCAGTGCCTGTAAGAGACCTTTCAGAATTCCATCCTGCAGGACAACCACTCCTGAGCACTGGCTATTCTTCAGAAAGAATGTTTACATATCTGACTCCCATACCACAGATCTCCGTAAGGATAAGAAACAAGCCAAAGATATCAAATTTATCTTTGTACCTTGAGCACTTAGTACCTTGGGACACCCTGTCTTGATTTTCTCGTAAAGCCAAGATAAAAAATAAGCACCATTTAGCAAGAAGCAGCAACATCTGGGGTTTGACCCCCAGCCAGAGCACAGCAGGTCTAGGTGGACCATCCAAGCACCCCCCCGTGGAACTGTCCCCAGAGTGGACGGCCTCCAGGTCTTCTCTTTTTCCATTAGAAATTTACTTCTAATTTCTTTTCTTTTTTTCTTTTTGGCTGTGTTGGGTCTTCGTTGCTGCGCGTGGGCTTTCTCTAGTTGCAGCAAGTGGTGGGCCACTCTTCATTGCGGTGCGTGGGCTTCTCTTGTTGTGGAGCACAGGCTCTAGGCACGCGGGTTTCGGTAGTTGTGGCATGCGGGCTCAGTAGTTGTGGCTCACGGGCTTAGTTGCTCTGCGGCATGTGGGATCTTCCCGGACCGGGGCTCAAACCTGTGTCCCCCGCACTGGCAGGCAGATTCTTCACCACTGCGCCATGAGGGAAGCCCACTTCTAATTTCTTGAATCAGCTTTGTTGAAGGTGTAATTTATATACCCTAAAATTTATTCATATTCGGTGTACAATTCAATGATTTTTAGTAAACCTACAGATTTGTGCAGCCATCATTATAATCCAATTTTAGAACATTTCCATAAACCTCAAAAGATCTCTTATGCCTGTTTATGGCCACGCTTCTGTCCCAGTGAAGTCCCAAGAGTGCACTAATCTACTTTCTGTCTCTATAGATTTGTCTTTTCTAGATATTTCATGTAAATGGAATCATATTATACAATATGTGGTCTTTTGTGGCTGGCTTCTCTCGCTTAGCATGTTGCTGGTTCATCCATGTTGTAGCATGTACCAGTGTTTTATTCCTTTTAATTGCTGAATGGTATTCTATTGCATGTATGCATCACACGTTGCTTACCCTGCTCCCGGTCTCCTTAGCACTGCATCCTTGAGAGAGAGACATAGAGAGAGCATCCGCAGAGAAAGGAGGCGAGAGCTGAAGCAGCCAGTCTTGACGGCCCCAGGTCCCAACTCCCTTTTTTGTGATGGTCAACATTCTTCTCCCAAACACCATGGCCCACGAAAATGCTCCCTCACTCAACTACGGCCCATCCGCGCAGAGAGATGGGGGCAGGTGAGGAGATCAGGACAACAATAATAGAGGAACACAGAGCCTTCTTTAAGGTGAGAATTTTGAATGCAGAGTTCTTCAAATGCTACTGCAAAAAATGGCTAATGTTTAAAGGAGAAGGAGTTGGTATGAGCTCGAGGTTTTTGCATATGTAATTGGAGAAGAGTATACTGAATTCGATTTAAATAGGAGTTGCTCTAGAGAAGCTGATTATAACCTGTATATTTATATTTTTAAAAATTTGGCAAATGTCTTAGGAGCATCTTTGGGGTAAAAATTATAGCAAAGAAGCAATTTTCCTTCTTTTTTTTTTTAAGGTAAATGATAATAAAAAGCAATCTCTTACAACATAAAAATATATACTTTCCAGTACTAGTTTTTCAAGAGTGTTCTTTCCTGATACACACCCACCACACACGCACACCTTTTTCTTTGTTTAAACATGCTAACATCCTTTACTTTTCATCCTTCACCAATTAGTGTCTCTAAGCTGAGCTTTTGTAATTAAATAAACAGTTAACTCCGAGGTCACATTGCAGGGATAATGAGGTGGGAGAGAGAATATTAGAAAATCACCTCACACATTATCTGAGATTTTATTTCACAGCACGCACACAAAGGAGCTCTGCGTTCAGCACACAAGAGATCCCTCATGAAAGGAACGTACAGTGAAAGGTAATGAGGGAGATTTCAGCAAGCCATCAATCTGCTGGCTGTTCCTGGAGGCCCCTGGACAGTCAGAACACTGGCCATGCTGAATGCAAGCAAGGTGACATTTAGAGGACATGGTTCATTGAAAAGAGCGAATGTATGCAAAGCCAGGAATATCGTCTTGGGGGAAAATAAACATTGCTACTGTGAACACCATTGTAACTGGTGAGTCTCTCCCAGCTTTCGAAGCCCTTTGGCAACCTGGGGATACTGCAGAAAAGGAGAGTAACTGCTGGCGTTTACTCGAACAGCAAACCTAGCCGGGACCAAGGCAGAGTGCGACAGACACTCTTTCTTGACAAAACGTTGCAAGAAGAGCTTCAGAGATATTTCCTTGTCTTATCCATTTCACACTCTACTGCGCGTGTATGTGTGTGTGTGTGTGTTTTCCTGCATAGATTTCAGTATGAAAGAACTGTAGGTATTCTCTGAATTTAAAAAATTCAATTTTAGAGAGGAAAGGTTAACTGCTGGAAAATGACTGGATATATCACTGTTTCATTAAAGAGAACTGAGTTCTGAGATGCCATCTCTTTCCTTCCTCTGGGGAGTAGGTCCTACAGAGGACTCAGATATGTACATGAGAAGATTCGCTGCGACATGGAATTCTCCTCAAACTCTTATATGTCCCTGTGTCCCCATATCTTTAACCCTATTACCTACTTATGCCTCCATTACACAAAATACACATTCATTGTGGAAATTTCTTGGAGGAAAATGTTAGGAAAAATCTTAATCTTCTGTGATGCTACCTATCAGTGATAACCATCATTAATATTTTATCTATAACATTCTAGACTTATCTTAGGAAATATAAATAGGTACATATAAACATGTAAATGAACTACATCCTCTTCCTGTGCATACATGTACATATGTACACACACACACACACATATATATATTCTTTTTACAAAAGGTATCATCCTGAAACATAGTTTATAATTTATTATTCTTCAATCAACAGTAAAGTGTGTATATATTTCACATTATTAAATATATGCTTGAATTTTCATTCCAAATAGCTACATTGTATTTTGTGGTATGGATGTCCTATAATTCATTTAAACCCAGGATCAGACCAGGATCAGAAATAAAGTCAGAAGCATGACTGAGATAACTATGATTCCCAACTTCCCTGGATACTCTACTCAAAATACAATTTGACACTTATTCATGTACACACAGGCATGTGTGTTGTGTCATAATATAATACTAGAGAAGGCTGCAGCGAACCTGGGAAACGGCAGAAGTCCTAGAAGGAGTAAAAAGTACACTGAGTACTGGAAGTATTTTTCAAAACTTGCTGGAGCATGAGTTCGCTGTAAGCCACCTTAGCTGTCTTTGTCTGCTGTAACGCCCACCACGGTTAGTTTACACATGACAGTGATCAAAAAATGTTTGTTGATTGAAAAGGAATAAAGGAGAGCAGAGCATACATGATGCTTGCCATGAGCTGGAGAACTCTGAACTTAAGCCACTGCTCTTTAAGTCCTCATACAACTGGGGTCAAAATATAACTCTTTGGAATAAAGGTAAAAGAGGGTGACTGGAGGTCCCAGAAATCTCTAGGAGATTCCAAAAGGAACTGTAAGATATATAAAGAAAGCAGCTCTTATCTCAATACTGTAAAAAAAGAAAAAGAAAGAAAGAAAATTGAAGAAAAGGTGAGAGCTGGCTTCACACGTATAAGCTGCAGTTAAGGATATTTATAAGGTCTTAGTACTTGAATATCACCAAGCTGCAAATTTTCAAGTGTTAATTGAGATTAGCTTCACTTTCTGTACAAAAAAGTGTTATCTGGCTAGTGTATAAATGGCTTCTAGCATTGGTGGAAGGAATATGTGGAACTGGCAGGGAAAGATTGCAATAACCACTTTACAGAGAAAACTAGGTAAGTACATCTGTGGCTCTGGAGAATGTCTGATGACCATAGCTGTCAGTGAAAGTGGCTGAAAACTCTTCAAGGTCCCTATGCTAGATCATGGAAAGAACCTAACCTTTGATCTGCATGATAAACCCTCAAGCCAAACCAAGCCTTTCTGCATGTCTTCTCTGTAACAGCCTTTTTTTCTTAACATCTAAAGTCTAGCAGGAATCTCACTTTTCAAGCAATCAGCAGCAGGCCTCCAGCTGGTTCTACATCATCTTTTTATTGTAGAATGTCTGCCAAACTTTCACTTTGTAAAATAGCTTCTATATATCCTTTCAGTAAGCTGGAATGTTCTTAAATGCACACACACTTTGAATGGACTTTTTCACCACAAAGGCCAATGGCAAAAACCCCAAAGCCAGTCATTGCAGCCCATAGCAAGGGTTCAAAATGCTGCTGAAGTTGCCAATCGGATCCCAGTACACTCACACCTTCTGCTTGGTGAAAAGCAGATGCTCCTATGTCAAGTTCATCTGTTTAAAGTATTTACTGTATGTAATCCTCACTTGGCTGGCGGGCCTTTCCCATAGAAACTGTCTTAGCAACTGAGATGGGCACCAGCAGGAAGACGAGCAAATATTTGAAAGGACAGATGCACCTCTGCAAAACACCCCTAGTCTTGAGAGGAAAAACTTCTGTGGTGAAACACTGGGGAAACAAGTACTGGTTACATAAACAGGAGCCCACTGGGATCAAATCCTATGCCAGCTTTTTGCCATCATCCTTGGTTTTCAGCAAAGAAAGCCAGAATAAAAATGCTCAACTCGATCTGTAAATACACACCAGCTGGAAAAGAATTATGGAAGCTTGTAAGTTTTCCTGCTTAGCCTTGCCAGTTTCAGGCACAGTAACCTGCAACAAGCCAACTCAGACCCATCCAGTTTCTGAAACAACCCATTCATTCCTTCAACAACTATTCATTGAGCACCAACCAATGTCAGGCATTTAGCCGTGGGCTGAAGATGCAGTAGCGAATGAGATAGGATCCCAATTTTCATGAAACTTGCATGCCAGTAAGTAAAGCTAGTAAATCAATCCATTCATTCATCCATGATCCATAATCCATTCGTACATATATTAGATATGAATCAATAAGTGAACAATCTCAGATACTAATAGGTGCTATGAAAAATCAAGCTAAATAATGTGAAAGGAGAGTGGGTGGGGGTAATTTGTGTAACTTGATTAGTGAAGGTCTATTCATGTGTGATCTAAGCAGAGGGAAGAGCCGGTGCAAAGGGACTAAGGTACAAAAATGAACAGAAGACATAAATATATAGCTCCATAAAAAAGACACACAAATGAACATGTAAACCAGAAAAGATGCCCAATTTTGCTTATGGGAAAATAAATGCACAACACAATACTGAGATACCACATCTCTCCTCTCAGATTAGCAAAAAGCAAAAGGGTGAGAAACACCCTCCTGGCCAGGTTTGAGGTGACAGACAGTATTGTCATATGTTGCTGATATGTTGCTGAACTCTATATAAAATGGTACTAACCTAAGCTGGGCAGTCAGCAGATTTTTACAAAATCACGTGCATTTACCCTATGACCTAGCAATCCCAATGCTAGGAATATACCTGAGGGCGTACCTCCACAAAAGGAAACAACAAAAATAAGGTTATTCATTGAGGTATCGTGTACAGTTACAAAAGATTGAAAACAATCCAAATATGCAATAACTGGGGACCTGTTGAATTAAATATGGTACATCCACACAATGAAGTACTTTGCAGCTGTTAAAAAAAAAAAAAAAAGAGGAAGAACTTTAAGGATGGTTACAAAGTGGATTCCGATATATATTGTAAGGTTAAAAAGGCAAGATACGAGCTTCCCTGGTGGCGCAGTGGTTGGGAGTCCGCCTGCCGATGCAGCGGACGCGGGTTCGTGCCCCGGTCCGGAAAAATCCCACATGCCGTGGAGCGGCTGGGCCCGTGAGCCGTAGCCCCTGAGCCTGCGCGTCCGGAGCCTGTGCTCTGCAACGGGAGAGGCCACAACAGTGAGAGGCCCGCGTACCGCAAAAAAAAAAAAAAAAAAAAGGCAAGATACAAAATAATGCCTATGCTACTTTTGTTTTTTTTTAAATCAGTTTTATTGAGATATAACTGATATACAAAGAACTGATCGTATTTAATACATACAATTCTAAGAGTTTGGACATATGCAAACAACCTTAATACCAACACCACAGTCAAACTCATTGACATATCCAGCACCTCCCAAAGTTTCCATGTATCCATTTGTTTTTGTTTTGTGTTGCTTTGATAAGAACAGTTAACATGCCATCTACCCTCTTAAATTTTGAAATGCACAATACATATTGTCAACCTTAACCACTATGTTGTACAGCGGATCTCTAGAGTTTATTCATCTAGCAAACTAAAACTTCACACCCACGGAACAAAAACTCCCTGCTTCCCCCATCCCCACCCCCAGCTCCTGGCAATCACTATTGTATTCTCTGCTTCTGTGAGTTTGATTATTTTATTTTATTGGCCACTCCACATGGCTTGTGGGATCTTAGTTCCTCTACCACGGATCGAACTCGGGTCCTCAGCAGTGAAAGCACAGAGTCCGAACCACTGGACCGCCAGGGAATTCCTGAGTTTGACTATAAGTGGAATCATGCAGTATTTGTACTTCTGTGACTGACTTACTACACTTGGCATGATGTCCTCTGGGGTCATCTGCGTTGTGTAAATGGCAGGGTTTCCTTCTTTCTTAAGATCTAATAATAGTCCATTGTTTATATATACCACTATTTTTTTCTTTTTTACCCATTCATCTGTTGATGGACGCTTTGTTTCCATGTTGCTTTTGTGTGTTATAAAACAAAAACATTGATAAAACAAATGAACATGGCTACCTATGGGAGTGAGTGGGATAAGGGTGTGAGGGCTAGGACTGAAAATGATAATTCTATGGATATACCTTTTCAAAGGCCTTTTGAATCACCTAAGTGCTTTACATATTCAAAAAATAAAAGGAAATCAAAAAGGATGCAGAGGGACTTCCCTGGTGGTGCAGTGGATAAGACTCCGCACTCCCAATGCAGGGGGTCCAGGTTTGATCCCTGGTCAGGGAACTAGAGCCCACATGCATGCCGCTACTAAGAGTTCATATGCCACAACTAAGGAGCCCACGCGCCGCAAGTAAAGGAGCCCACCTGCCACAACTAAGACCTGGTACAACCACATAAATAAATAAATATTAAAAAAAAAAAGGATGAAGAAATCCACAAGATACCAGCAGGCTGAATAGACCCACCTGTTTTGCCATGGGTGACCTATGCAATTACTGCAGGCTTGAGGGCTTCACTGGTTTCCTAAGGTTCATTCTGAGGCTGTAAATAGAAAATATATGCTTGGGGAAGGAAAACTGAGATTTTAAATTAGGTTAAGCTGATTGCATTCACCTTCATAAAAACTAATAGCTGGTTACATTACAGTTAGCTGTTCAATTCAGTTACCTCACAAGGCATAGAGAGATATTAATCACAAGTTTTTCATTCTGGCTTTTACTTTTTTTCCCTAAAGTGATTTTGATCTCAGACCAAGTTCAATAATTTATTATACAGTTGCTAAGATTTCAGGAAATAAGGCCAACTTTCTCCTCATATCCGTCATCTGACTCACACCAAGCCCCTGAGGCAGCAACAGCAAACATATTGGTGTCAGCAATCATGGGCTGACTCATCCGTGAATGTGCACAATTAACCCATTGAATATCTCTCCAGCAGGCATTTCATCCTCAGTAGGATCATGTGCACCACATTCACCCACGGTAGGAGCCCAACAAACACACCGTGTGTTCCCACGCATTTCCGTTCTGACGGCTGGCCAAAAACAGTTCCTAACTCCACAGCACCAAGCTGCATCAGCAACAGAGCTCAAACTCAAAACATTCCCTCTAAGCTGAACAGACCATTTCCAGGTTACTCTGCTGCCACGGTGCTAAACCTGAAAGCACCCCAAGCCCTGGGAAAATGATTGCCTACTGTTGCAATAGTTCACATAACAGTTCGCAAAATGCTGGAGGGATTACAAGTCTACCAATTTTTGTTTGACTGCAGATTTAGCCATTTGGCTTGCTGAGTAGACATATAAAATCACTTAATCTCTCTAAATTTCAGTATCTTCATTTGTAAAACACCCAACTAACAGACTTTTGGTAAGAATTAGAGATACTTGGTGTACCAGGGTTGCAAATAAGCATTCAGGCAGCACTACTCAATGAGCTGAGAAAAGTAAGCTCTTATTTCCATAACTGATTGAAATCTTCTTCCCTAAGGATCCCCACGCCTAACCCACCATGAGTATGGGGGGTGGGGGGTTAAAGAAACAACTGCAGCGTAATAAAACACTAAACTCTGCTCTCAAAGATCTCAATTCTTTCCAGTTTAAGAGTCTCTTGAATAACACAGCATATTTCATGTAAACATTGTTGAATCTTCCCACCCTCCTTCTCTTTTGCAAGATGGATTTCCAGGGAGACTTACATTTGCAGACTTACATTTGCAGGGAAGATGGAGAAAATGCTTAGCTGTGGTATTCCCTGATCTCTCTCTATTGCATAGTGGTTGAGCTGGTCTTGCCCAGGCTTGGGCTCTGGTGGAGGTACCAGTGATAGTGAAACCATGTAACTCAGATGGAACTTGAACCCACGTGCTGGGACTCAAACCTGGCCAAAATCCATATTGGGACTTGAACCCATGGTCTTTTAACTGAGATCACACACTTGGTCTCAGGACTTAATGAAGCTCAGGTTCTTGATGTCTCATTGAAGAAAGAATTCAGTGAGAGACAAAGCGATGGGTAAGAGGTGGATTTATTTAGGGAGAAAGACACTTCACAGAGTGTGGGCCATCTCAGAAGGTGAGAGTGGCACCAGGGTATGGGGTTGTCAGTTTTTATAGGGGTGGGTAATTTCATAGGCTAATGAGTGGGAGGAGTATTCCAGCTATTTTGGGGAAGGGACGGGGATTTCCAGGAATTGGACCACTGCCCACTTTTTGATCTTTTATTGTGGCCTTGGAACTGTCATGGCGCCTGTGGGTGTGTCACTTAGTGTGCTGATGTGTTACAGGGAGCATATACTGAGGCTCAAGGTCTCGTGGAAGTCGACTCGTCTGCCATCTTGGACCTATTTGGTTCTAATCAGTTTATGTTATGTCCTAGGGCTATGTCATTCTTTTAAACGTTGTGCTTCCCCCTTCCCTCCTGTTTCATTAGGGTCCCTGGTTGGGGGCATCCTTTACTGCGTACACTGCGCATCTGAAACTGACACAGTTGTGATCTATTTCTTTGACTCAGTCGAGACTTGCTTTGCTTCCTGAGCCCTGCTTCAGTGTGCAGGTTTGCTATGACACCTGGTTGTGACTCCCATATTTTTCTGTCTCTGGCTACTCTAGAAAACTCTTAGCTCTTCTCCTTACCACCAGATAAGGGCTCCTGATTCCAAGCAGGATCCTGTGGGGCTCCTGGGCACAAAAGCCTTTCTGTGTCTTCCATTTCTTGATTACAGGAAATAGGCATCATTCAACCTCCGTGACAGTCCCTGAGTTCCAAAGGGCAGGTTCAAACAGTTGCTAATTAGGGAAGGGAGGGGATGTAGGTGACAAAGGAGGAGGAGTCAAGAGACAACAGTGCAGCCTTGGGGCAGCGTCCTTGTTCCCCCTCAAAAGATACACACACATAACAATATCTTTGAGCTGTTTTGCAGATACTGAAGCCCCCACCAGGTGGGAGAAGTTAACTGTATGCTGCCTGCAAACAGTAGACCCCAGACTGGCTGGAACCAGAAGGTTGATGATGCTGACTCCCACTTACCTCACCACCAACCAGTCAGGAGAACGTCCACGAGCTGATCACATCCTCTCTGAACCATTACCATGAAACGTCTCACTACCCCCTCCACATTGAGACACACAGTTTTGAGGGCATTAGCCTGCTGTGGCCCCTTTTGCCTGGCAAAGCAATAAAGTTATTCTTTTCTACTTCAACCAAAACTCTGTCTCTGAGATTTATTCAGTGTCAGGGTACAGAGGCCAGATTCACCTTCACTTCTAGGAACTTATGGGTCCCTTGCATGCTCCACTGGAGCTAAGTGCAGCTCAAGAAAGTTAGCCTGGGGACTTCCCTGGTGGTCCAGTGGTTAAGACTCCTCACTTCCATTGCAGAGGGCATGGGTTTGATCCCTGGTTGGGGTACTAAGATTCCACATGCCACACAGCACAGCCAGAAAAAAAAAGAAAGAAAGAAAGCTAGCTTGTCTGGCTAGCACTCTACTCCATTTTATGCCATCATTCCCTTGAACATATAGGGCCACTTGCATAGCAGCTTCCTCCCAGGGTTTCAAAGAGAGAATGCGATCAGAGTCCTTGTTTCAAATGTATCTCAACCCATATAATACCCTTCTCACCCTTGTCCTCCTTGGAACTTTGGTCTGGAGAGAGCTAGTAAAGCATATGTCATCCTCCAACAATGCTCTCTTCACACAGGTTCTTTACCTCTTTTCTTTGTCTGGAAGGAACATTGCAATGTCATATCTTCCTTTTGGAAGTGGCATTCAACTTGCCCACCTCTCTGGGACCATAAAGGCAAAAGGAGATCAGGAAAAGAAATCAGTTTACTGATAAGGGAAGCTCCAAAATAGAGTTTCTTTGCTATATGTGTAAAGCATTTAGCCCTGTGTCTGGCACAGAACATGTACTCAGTAACGCCAGCTATTACTAATAATGCTCTATATTTGTTTACAGCAAAATACCACCAAGCTTTCTCAGAGTGGTCCAGATAATCAAAAATCTATATGCTCATAGGTCAGTTGAATATTTTATTGTTAATAAAGGTAAGCAGAAGGTCCATGTTTACCTTAGGAGTATTGGAAATGATTATTGATTCAAATGTACACAGTCTTTATCTCTATTTTCATATTGCTAGTAGCCCTATTACCCTGGTTTCATGATGCAAATGAAGAGAATTACAAGTGAAAATTTCCCTGTGGATAATATTTGCAATACATCTTAATTCATTCATTTAACCAATATTTACCTATTACATGTCAAGGGATACATGAATAAAATATAGATTCTGTTCCTCCTGGACATAGTACAAAGAACTTATTCTTTAACATACAAAGAGCTTTTACAAGTCAGTAAGGAAAGGTCAAACACAAAATTTGACTAAGGATATGAAAAGATAGTTCTCAAACACATGCGCACGCACAGAAAAACACACGAGACCTATCGATATTTTTAAATGTTGAATCTACCCATAGTTAGTGAAATGCAAATTAAATTTCTATGACACCGTATGCTGTATTATAATGAGATTGTTTCTGTCTCCATGTTAGCTGACGCATGAAAACAGTAGATTCTAGGGAGACCACAAAGTTAAAATTTCTAATCAAGTGATCAAGGTCAGCCAACTCTTAAACCTTTCATCTGTAATAAGGAGGTGGAGGGGAAAGGTAAGAACGCTGGAAACTGAGGGAGAATTTGGGAAGAATGTTTTTGAAAGCTGTTGGTTTGCTGAGTTCCACTCCTCAGAAGACCAGGAGGAGGGGGTGTCCCAGCCTCTGACCTTAGGTCTGGAGAGTAGAGCTTCAGTAGGATCCTCAGAGCCGAGTCACTTATTCAACATATTCATTGAGTTGTGCAAGTCACTGTTGTACTCAGAGGTGGAGATACAGCAGTGAAAGAAGGCACAGGAGATGTCACCTTATAGAACTTACAGTGTCCTGTGAACAGAATCACAGTTCAGCTATTCAATTCAATTTTATATGTTGATCATTCATTCATAAGGATTAGACTGGAGGGACATACCAAGTGAATTCCAGGTAAATCTATGCAGCTGAGGCACATATTAATTAACCTGCTAGAGCAACCAGATTCCAAAACTCCTGTAAAAAAAAAAAAAAAAGCTTCAAGTACTTGCTCTTTGTTTTGTTTTGCTATTTCTGTAAGTGATATGAATTCAACTGATCTTTTTCTTCATCTCAAGTCCTGTTTATCAGATTGCTTTTGCCATGAAAAAGAAAGCTCTTTACCGTTAATGGATCATCTTTCATCATCTTAACATGTCAAAATAAAACTCTCAACAGAGCATCAGCATTCAGCCTGGCTTCAAAGAATAATGTTTTTTTCCATCAAACTTTCTTTTGGAGTTTGATTTCCTCCGAAAAGCAATCTTCGAAACAATATTCACCCTGTGCCCTACTGTCAGTATTTCCATGGAATCTGATGGAAAGGCAGTGTGCTCAAGGCGGGATATGGCTCTGCTTCCATGGTTGTCTCCAGCTCACGCCTCCACTTCAGGAGGTGACGGGGGGACTGGAGGGCTAGGCTTAGCCTCAGAGAAGGGCAGATATGTGCATCTGGAAACTGAGCCATCATCCATTTATTTCATTTCTCTTTCATGATAGCCCCCCCTACGGATGGTGTGGTTGTGTCTGTCTCCCCTTTCCAGTGGCTTAATATGGAGCAGCTGCCCAAATGAGGCCACCCAGCAGCCAGTGATGGCTCTCCCCTCTTTTTTTTTATTTTAATTGGAGTAAAATTGCTTTACAATGTTGTTACTTTCTGCTGTACAATGAAGTGAATCAGCTATATGTATACCTATATCCCCTCCCTCTTGGACTTCCCTCCCCCACCCCCATCCCACCCATCTAGGTCATCACAGAGCACCAATCTGAGCTCCCCGTGCTATACAGCAGGTTCCCACTAGCCACCTGCTTTACACATGGTAGTGTATTTATGCCAAACCTAATCTCCCAATTCATCCCACCCTCCCCTTCCCCCGCCGGGTCCACATGTCCATTCTCTATGTCTACGTCTCTATTCCTGCCCAACGAATAGGTTCTTCTGTACCATTTTTCTAGGTTCCACATATATGCGTTAATATACGATATTTGTTTTTCTCTTTCTGGCTTACTTCACTCTGTACGACAGACTCTAGGTCCATGGAGCTCAATAAACAAACAACCCAATTAAGAAATGGGCAGAAGACCTAAAGAAACATTTCACCAGAGAAGACATACAGATGGCCAAGAGGCACATGAAACAATGGTCAACATCACTAATTATCAGAGAAATGCAAATCAAAACTACAATGAGGTATCACCCCACACCAGTCAGAATGGCCATCATCAAAAAGTCTACAAACAATAAATGCTGGAGAGGGTGTGGAGAAAAGGGAACCCTCTTGCACTGTTGGTGAGAATGTAAATTGATACAGCCACTATGGAGAACAGTATAGAGATTCCTTAAAAGTCTTCCCTCTTTTTTATCTTTCGCATAAGACCCTTTTGTAAGATTATTCTTCACATCTAGCAACCTCTCAGGCTCTGTGGTAGACATATAGAGCACATTTGGAGTGTTTTGGAAGCTGGATACCTCCATCTTCTCCCCATGCAGCTAAAAGTTCACAATATATGTACTATCTTCTCCCAGCAGTTTTGTCTCTGAAGAAGCTGTGGCCGGCTGCAGCACTTCATATGGAGCCATTAGCCTTCACTCTTAGTCCCATGGCTTTAAAATAAGAAGACTAAGTGGGAAGAATTGGGAATTACTCTGATACCCAGGGAACTATAATACAAAAATGACAATTAGCAGGGAAACAAGACTACATTCTTTCATTTCAGATGATTCTCATTTAATCACAGAACGTATCCTTTCTTTTTTCAATTTTTTGGCCACACCACACAGCATTCAGGATCTTAGTTCCCCAACCATGGATCAAACCTGGGCCCCCCGCAGTGGAAGCATGGAGTCCTAACCACTGGACTACCAAGGAATTCCTAGAATCTAACTTGTAATGGAGAGAAGGATTTCTGAGGTCGGGCAGAGAGTGTCAAAGAGGATTACCCTTGTTATCACCCAGACTTTTCTGTGTTTGCCTGGTATCTTCCCGAGTAGTGACACCTAACTCCCTCCACCTCTGAAGCCTGAGACTAAGCTCCAGTTTACAGTGTAACAGCTGGTTATAAATGCCAGGGGATGGCGAGGAAGAAAAGTTCTTCCAACCTAATTGATAAACTCTGGTGGTTTCCTATATATGGTGTTTAGATGATGTTTGCTTGCTGTTTTTAGTAACTTTTCATTGTGATGTAATTTCACATGTACAGAAAAGTTGCAAAACCGCATAGAGCAGCAGTCCCCAACATTTTTGGCACCAGGGACAGGTTTCATGGAAGACAATTTTTCCTTGGACCGCGGGGTGGGGTTGGGGGTTGATGGTTCAGGCGGGAGTGTGAGCGGTGGGGAACAGCAGATGAAGCTTCTCTTACTAGCCTGCCACTCACTTCCTGCTGTGAAGCCCTGTTCCTAACAGGTGGGGGGACCCCTGACATAGAGAACACGTACACACCATACCCAAATTCATTAACCATTTATATTTTTGTGAATTTGGTCTGTTTGTTTGCTTACTTTCTTGGCTGCTTGTTTCTTTTTGAATAATGTGGCCTTTAGCTTCACACATTCTGTAATATGGGAATTTTGGTTTTCTTCCTTAATGATCAGAATAGAGCTACAAGGGAGGCCTGTTTAACCAAGAATATGCACTTTTCAATTTGGAAGCCAGATCTTGTCACACTGTAAAGGAAGCGTGGTATTTGAAGAAATGGTGTGAGAATTTTGAAAGAAAGGAAAAAACAGAGTTCTGCTTCAAAAGAGTGAGGGAATGATCATTAAGAAAAGTTAAGATGATCAGGGACTATTGATAAAGAATTAAGTTGATAAGGAGCATTAAGCAGATCTCTCAATGGAGTTATCTTTTAATATATGACTCTTCTGAGAATTGTGGGAGGGGGAGGGATAAAATGAAAAGGAAAGGCAAACACTGTTCCTAAGGGAACAGTGTGTCTTTATTGCTAGGCATTAAACCACCGGAAAGATTGCATGGTGCCCTGCACCATGCACTGCTGTGTGATAGTTGAGAACATGTGCTCCTCTATCCCAAATCCCATTACAGTCACAAAAGAAATATAAAAACATAGTCACCGCAGCTCCAAAAAAGGCAGAAAAGTTGTCAGAAGATGGAACAGTTGGTAATGATCTGCAACATTTACTCACCAACAAATACTAATGAGTGTGTACTGTGTGCCAAGCAGGCAGAAGTCCCTGCTCTTAAGAACCTGTTTCTTGGGGCTTCCCTGGTGGCACAGTGGTTAAGAATTCACCTGCCAGTACAGGGGACACGGGTTTGAGCCCTGGCCCGGGAAGATCCCACATGCCACAGAGCAACTAAGCCCGTATGCCACAACTACTGAGACTGTGCCCTAGAGCTTGCGTGCCACAACTACTGAGCCCGTGTGCCACAACTACTGAAGCCTGCACGCCTAGAGCCCGTGCTCCGCAGCAAGAGAAGCCACTGCAATGAGAAGCCCGCGCACCGCAACAAAGAGTAACCCCTGCTCGCGGCAACCAGAGAAAGCCCGCACGCAGCAACAAAGACCCAAAGCAGGAAAAAATAAAAATAAATAAATAAATAAATTTATATTAAAAAAAAAGAACCTGCTTCTTGTGGGAGACAGCTCGTATTCTAAGGGAGTGGTTCACATTTGAAGGAACTCCATGCAGGCAAAAAAAGAGGTTCACGAGGAAAGGGAAGTTTTCCCAACAGAATCACAGAATAACTAATGTCTTGGGGACCCCATCTGCAGATACAGGTAAGACTCCTTAAGTCATAAGAGAATACTCTATACAGAGTTATGCCAAAATTTTTGAAAATATATACAAAAAGGATGATTTTCTCAGAAAGTTTGTATATAAATATACATGTATTATATATAAATTAATATATATAGGTAAATATATATTTAACTCAATAAGAGGTATAGAAATTATGGATAGATGAATAGACGCTGGAGAAAATGGAAAGTTGGTCAAATGACAACTAAATTTTGTTAAAGGCATCAGACTCATAATTTCATCCCCAGATTTCCCCAAATCTTCATGGAAAACATAATACCCATATTGTATAAATTTCTATATTCTGATCCAGAATTTTAAAAATTGATAGACTATTTTCCAACTTATTCAAAAAAACCACTGTAACCCTGATACAAAAACCACAAAAATAGAAAAAAAAAAAAGAAAATTATGGAGCAATCAATTACATTACAGTCATTAACAAATTAAAGAAGATATCCATATAATCATTCTAAAAGATCTTACTAGATTCTACTCGGCATTTGATAAAATTCAACATGTTTCTATTTTTGAAATTGATATTAACAAATGAGGAATAAAAAGAAACTTACGTATTGTATAAACAATGCCTAAGAGAAATTGAGAGCAAACGTTTTACCTATTGGTAAAACATGTGAAGCATGTTCATCAAAATCAGGAAGATGATAAGGATGCCCACCATCACTATTGCACTTTGACATTCTGTTGGCAGTCCTGGCCAATGGAAAAGGTAAGAAAAAATATAAGGGTATTTATTCACTTTAGAAACAATGAATCAAAAGCTCATTATTTAGATGATATGACTGTGTACCTAGAAGACCCAAGAGAATTTAATGAGAAAAAAAATCCTATAAGAACTAATAAGAAAGTTTTAAAACTGGACAGAAGTGACATGAATTGGGAGATTGGGATTGATATATATACACCAATAGGTCTAAAATAGATAACTAATTAGAACCTGCTATATAGTACAGGGAACTCTACTCAATGCTCTGTGGTGACCTAAATGGGAAGGAGATCCAAAAAAGAGGGGATGTATGTATACATATAGCTAATTCACTTCACTGTACAGTAGAAACTAACACAAAATTGTAAAACAACTATACCTCAATTAAAAAAGAAAGAACTGGACAGAATTTATTGCTTTTTATTATATTAGCAATAATCAGTTAGAAAATGTAATGGAACAGAAAGATTACAATAATAATAGTAACAAAAACTATGAAACACCCAGAAAATAATCCCAGTAAATTTGTGCATTACTTTTATGAAGAGCATGAAAGATATTCTGAGGAGACACATTATGTTTATAAATAGCATATAAAACTTGGTAAGCAGTTTCTCAAATTCATCTAGAAGAGAAAAGCGTGCAAAAATGGACACGAAAATTTTGTCAAGGAGTAACAAATACATGTAGTCACTTGCTCTAACATATACCAAAGCAAATGATAAGGCTATGGTAATTTTTAAAATAGAGTTTTGACTCAGAAGTAAACTAATAGAAACAAACCCACATATACATGGTAATATACAAAGAGCTATATTTCAAATCTCTAGGAAGAGAAAGTCTTCTATACTAAATGGTGTTGTAGCCATTAGCCATCTACTTGGAAATGTGTGTGTGTATACACACACACTCATATATACACACATGTAGATATTGATGAGATATAGATATATAGAAAAAATGAGATTTCTTACATCACACCATAAACAAAGAATTTCTAGATGAATCAAAGAACTAAAAGTAAAAAAAAAAAGAATGAATACCATAAGAATACTAGAAGAAAATATCAGAGAACACATTTAAAACTGTGGAGATAAGAAAGGTTACCAGAATAACTGCCAAAAATGTCATATAAGAAAGGCCTGAAATATTTGATTATATAAAATTTTGAAAATTATTCACACACAGAAAAATGATCAACAAATGTAGTAACCAACTGATGACTGAAAGGAAAAACAGGCAGCATAAGGAGGAGACACAATAATGATATCTAGGATATATAAAGAGCTCCTAGTAAGAAGAAGGTCAACAAGCTAATAGAAAAATGGGCAAAACAATTGAATAGATAATTCCCAGAATATAAAATACAAAACCCTAGTAACATGTGAAAAGACACTTAACCTAGCAAGTAATCAGGTAAATGCAAATTAAAACAACAACAGATGCCATCAGACTGGCAAAAATAGAACAGGCTGATAATACCCAGCATAGGCACGTATACAGGCAAATAGGAAATTGTAGATTCTGATAGAAAATATAAACTAAACATTGCTACTATAGTTTGGTGTTATATAACAAAATTAAAGTACACATTATCTTTCAACCTAGAAATTCCAATTTTAGATATCTAACCTACAAAATTGCCCAAGACACATGCATACAGATATTTGTTTGAAGATGTCAATGTTAGTATTATTTGCAATAGAAAACTGGAAACAACCTAATAATCTATAATAGTCTAATGGTTATATAATGTGTGGTAGATCCATTCTATGGAATACTCTACATCAGGCAAAAGAATGAGAAAGATATATATAGAGAAAGACTGATTAAAGCAACTCCAATCATGACTATTATATGAGCTAACCAACATCCATTCTCTTCTCTTTCTTTACTGATTGAACTTCTATTTCACTTGAAATAGAAATGTACTGAGATAAAGTCTTCCTTGCAAGAGAGATAGCCAAAGCTGTATAAACAAAAGTTAAAGGGGACTGGCTCAGTCTTTTAACTTGTTTTTACATTCTTCCCACCTCTGTCTTCTTTATTCTTCTCTGCAATAGGGATGCAATGGCTAGAGCTCCAGTAGCTTTCTTAGATGATGTAGTGAACTTGAGGATAAAAGCCATATGCTAAAAAAATGTGTAACAGAAAATGGAAGGAGCTGGGGAATAATATGTATAAAATAATCTGATTTGTGTTTTTTTAAAATTATGTTTGTATATAGTATATAATACTATATATATGCTTGTGTGTGTCTATGTGTATGTGAGAGAAGCTATACAGAAAAAAAAAATTAATGTTCTACCCCAACATAACTGGTACAGCTGTTTTCCCATGGTGAGATGAGTCCAGTAATATGGGTTATGAGGAATTTCCTTTCTCTCTCTCTCTCTTTTTACTTTCAAATTGTTTTAATTTTTAAAGGCCTTTCACATGTTATTTTTGAAGTTTTAAAAATAACTAAAAATGTGTAACCTTATATTTCAATTATAACTTTATTCTGAATATTCATTTATATTTGATTTTTTCGAGAACTGTAACTTTGATAACTGATATTAAAGCCAAAAGAAATCTTACAAATTTTTTAGTTCCACCTTTAAATTTTACAAATGAGCATCCAATGGTCGAGAAAGAAGAATAACACACCTCAAGAAATGCAGCTTCCTACGAGAGCAGCCTACAAGAAGAACTAAATTAACAAAAATCTAATATGATCCAGGTGCCTTCGTATATTTTTTAACATTTATTCTTTATTTCAATCCTACAAGAGATACATGATATATCTATTTTACAGATGAGGAAAGTAAAGTTTGGATAATATACATACTTCATTTCCCTGAGGACATACATCAGTTAAGGAAGGGGCCAGGATTTAAAATCTGACCTATCTGCTCCAATTTCTTTCCATTTCATCATGTTGCCTCCTACACAGGCCCTTGTGCAGAGCTTTTAAACAACAGTGAATTCTGGCAGCTCCCAAGTTAATTATTCCCCCATTATTATCTGTTTGCTGAGTGTTTATACAACAGACACCAGAGAGCTTCATACCCCGGGATCCTGTCACACTAGACTGTCCACGTGGGCTGGGTGATTTAAAGTTGATCCCCCGTTGCCAAAAGAAGAATGCCAGTTGTTCTATTAACTGAAATGACATAACATAAAATGTCAATGATGCATGGCCAAAGTCTCACAGAAAACAAGGAAACATTAACGAGATATAGGCCAGGGATTTCAAAATTTCAAGAAGCAATATCCTCCACTGAGTTTCTGCAAATCATTTGGCCATCAAGGGAAGTAACAATTCCAGGACCACAGACACACAGCTGATTTTCTCAGTAGATGTCAATCCAATGGCAATATGAAGGCTTAACAGGGCAAAGAAAAGTCCTAACGGCAGAGAAGCAACACGGGCTCTGAAAACGGGATCTCATATAGCACAATGAGAAATTCAAGAAACTGTGAAATTTCTTGAATGCATTTTGTTTTGTTATAGATATTTCTCCCATTTATATCTGTTTGTTTTAATATTTTATTATTATTATTTTTGCGGTACGCAGGCCTCTCACTGCCATGGCCTCTCCTGTTGCGCAGCACAGGATCCGGACATGCAGGCTCAGCAGCCATGGCTCACGGGCCCAGCTGCTCCAAGGCATGTGGGATCTTCCCGGTCCGGGGCACGAACCTGTGTCCCCTGCATCGGCAGGTGGACTCTCACCCACTGCACCACCAGGGAAGCCCTGAAGTCTACAATTTTAACTACTGTATTAAAAGACATAAAGGGAAGAAGGAAAATTTTTAACATTTCTCTATCTATTTGGAGTTTCATACATGAAGAAAGAATAGGGAGAAGTACATTTAAAGAGACAATGGCTGAGAATCATCCAGAATTGATGAAAAAAATGAATTATCAGATTCAGAAAAGACTAAGTCTCAAGGAGGATAAGTAAAAATAATTCCATACTGACATGAAAAATATAATTCATACATATTGTTTTAGAATAATGACTCTATCAGAGATCAAAATATTTCATCTTTATGCATAAAGGGAGAAGAAGTAAATTCCAAATTCTTCTGGCTAACAAACAAAACCAGTTATTTAATGTATCTTCCAAAATTACAGGTATTAACATGTATATTGTTATCCATAACACCCAATTTACATAACACAATTGACAAGCTTGATCTAAGGAACATACATGCAGCCTCATAGCACAGGGAGATCAACTCAGTGCTTTGTAACCACCTAGAAGAGTGGGATAGGGAAGATGGGAAGGAGATGTAAGAGGGAGGGGATATGGGGATATATGTATACATATAGCTGATTCACTTTGTTATACAGCAGAAACTAATGCAACATTGTAAAGCAATTATGCTCCAATAAAGATGTTAAATAAATAAATAAATAATAAAAATAAAGAACATACATGGAACCTTGCAAAAACCACTAAAAAATAAAATTCTCAGTAACAAAATAAGTCCCAATAAACACCCAAGAAGTGCATTTTCAACACAAAGCAATAAAGTTTGAAATCTATTTTTTTAAATGATAACTTTTTAAAAACTTTAAATATTTAGAAATTTTAAAACACGTTTCTAAATAACATGATTCAAAGTTGCCCTAATAGAAATTTGAAAATACCAGAAACTAAAGTATAAATGTCCCAAGGGTCTATCTCCCTTGCATTCATACCTCCTTTTTGGTGAGAAGCCAATATAAGTCATTTACCCTTTGGTGTGAATCTGCGACAATAAGCTCCCTGCCCTGGGGAAATTTCCATTTAGAGTACATCAAGGTGGTGAAAGCCTAGACAATACAATGGGCTAGTCACGTGGGTTTAAATTTTGGTTCTGCCCCTTACTAGCTGTGTGTCTCAGCTGCCTCATTCATAAAATGGGAATTATCATAACCATTTAAAAGGTTGTTATGATAATTAAGTATATTTTATATATATATATATATATATATATATATATATGCTGCTAGAATGCTGCCTGACATAAAGTAAGCACCATATAAGTCTTTGTTGCTCCTTTTGTTGCTAGTAGAATATCAGTGAACAGATGGATGTACTATCTGGGGAACAGAGAGGCCTTTGCAAAAGTCCTAAAATTATGTTTGTGGGCAGCCCCCTTCTCTGCCTATTTTTGAATCCATACCTATTATTTAGTTAGACCACAATTAGCAATCAGCACCTTTCTCTCCATCCCATGCTGCCATAGACTTTGTTTGGTGATGTAGGTAATGTTCCCCTTGAATTATTGTTCCTTTTTTCTTTCTGGAATTTTCACCTGCGGGCCCTCAACAAGTCAGCCAGAGGAGACAGATTAAAACTGGAAAATGCCAGGATCATCACATTCCACAATCTTCTTCAGCAATATATTGATGCTGCATGAGAGTCACCCATTAGAGTAAGGAATTATGTTCTATTCAAATAAAATTCAAAATCAAGTTTGATAATATCACCTTGGTAATGCATATAGTATTTGTTTGTAATATACATCCTTTGGGTAAGAGTAATACATCTCCTGCCTGAGTGAGAGAGGGTTAGGATTGTTGCTTTTGCTTGCCGTGCACGCAAGAAGAAGGAAAACCTGCAGAGTCCAGAGGAGCGGGATTGACTCCTTTATTCTCTTATTGTGGGTCATGAAGTGCTAGACCTCTCATTTTAAAGGTGATAGAGCTTCCTCTCTTCTCTCTGCAGTTTGCATCTTGGAGTGGCCATTTCCATCATCGGTGTTTATCGATCACTCACTGCTTCCATGTGTGGGAGGAGGAGTGACTCACCTGATGGTTTAGAGAAAATCCAGGACAAAAGGGAGATTTTGTGTCTTTCCATCTGGTTTCTCTCTCTCTCTTTCTCCTCTCTCTCCCTCTCTCTTCCCTCCCTCCCTTCCCCCCTCCCTCCCTCTCCTCTCCTCGTCACTTCTCTGCCCATACACTGGTGAGTAAATCAGTCTGTCCCTGCCCCATTGGTCTGGCTGTTTTCAATTTCAGGTGGAAGGCAGAAAAGAGAATACTCCACCTTTTTAAATACAACCAGAAACCCTGCACTTTAGTGAATAAAAGAGACTCACTTGGCCATTTATAAACATTCCCACTGGGCTTTCAGTTCCTTGCAAGCACGTATTACACCTAGAATTGGGAAGGGAGGAACTGAGTTTAAGGACTCTATGCTTCTAATACATACACACTCATCTCTAATTTAGAATTAGGAATATTGAATAACTTATACAAACAATTTTGCCAATATATAATTATTTGACTTGTAATGTTGCAAAGATGAATTAATAAGCAGCCTGGCTGTAATAACCTAGAAAATTCTCCTTATGAACCCAAGCTATCATTAGAGTTTATCATTAGAATTATGTTCCATGAGTCCAGTCATTTCAGACCATTGACTAACACAAGTGAAAGAAAACTTTTCATAGATCAAGCAGGATTAGATATTGACATTTCTTAGAGAAATACCAAGAAATTGTACATGAAGGAAAAAAATATAAATGAAACAATGTGTTAATATTCAGACAGATTATAGGAAGCCAAAGTAACCAATGAAAGTAAAATGCAAACCATGGAGAATCTTTTAAATGAGACCTGTGTTTCAGGTCCTCCTCAAAAATAATAGATTCAACAATGCAGTTGAATCAGGGCTTATGGGAATGTCCTCTAATGGAACAATTTTTTTTTCAGAGTGATTGCGAAGAAGGCAATTTGGTGGTTTTTACTGAACAGCACAGAATAATGATCTAAGGACATAAGAGCACACACCACCCATAACAGATAGCCCTCTTACTGGAAGGTTGTTTCTGCGTTGCAACCGTGGCTGGGGGCATTCCAGGCAGCCACTATGACTTTGATTAATTACTTTCCTTGTATTCTATTTTATTAGGTAATCACGCAGTGAGAATGAGGACTACTTTGATCAGAAAATAGCTGCTATTGAGTCAAAGGCTTAAAAATAATATAGAAATCTGGTGAATCAGGGGAAAAAGAAAACAATTGGCCATAATGAGGAACTCAACAGCTGCTTTCATAATATGAGGTCTCCTAAACCCTGTGTCCTTCACCCTGACTCTTGGGGTGAGAATTTAACCCAAATCCAATTATTTTCTAGCTGTATGATCTGGACACCCTTCTATGAAAAGGAAATGAAAACTTTAAAAAAAAAAATAAAGACACTAAACACACGTTTTAACACTTCACAAAGTTCAATCTGGTTAGGCTAGTTAGAGAAGGCAGTTTGGAGGGGCAACCATTGCAAGTGGAAGGGCCAGAGCTTGTATGATGTCTTATACAGACCAAAAAAACTGGAGGATACTAAGTTCTCTGGCTTGAAGAACAGTAAACAGTATGAACCCACATGGAAATTAATTCTCTAAATATGGGTGTCCTACCACCTCATTCAGCCCCACTGACCTCTCCCTCTTCAATTTTCACCCACAATGCAACTCTTGGTGGTCAGAGCCACATAGCTGGCCTAGTATTTGGTTAATGTTGGAGACTGTTCCCTAATTATTTCGTTTGTTTCTCCTATCACCCCAGCTAACTCAGAGGCTCTTCAGGGGCCACAGAACAGATCTTTCACGTTATTAGAATTTCCAGCAGTGCCTGGACAGTGCTGGGCACAAAAGAGGTGATCAGCACCCAGTATTCAGAGTGTTGCTCCCTTTTGCCCTCAGGATAAAAGTCAAATAGCTTAGCCTTCTCAACAGGGGCCCTTCATCCTACACTGCCAGCTCTTAAGCTTCATTTCTCAACATTGCCAATACCTGCCTCACCAATACTATGCTCAAGATACTGAATTTCTTGCAGAGTCTGAATACGCGTCATATTCTCTCTCAATTTAGGACTTTCTGCATGTTATTCTTCCTTTTTTTTTTTTTTTCCGGTATGCGGACCTCTCACTGTTGTGGCCTCTCCCGTTGCGGGATGCGCAGGCTCAGCGGCCATGGCGCATGGGCCCAGCCGCTCCGCAGCACGTGGGATCCTCCCGGACCGGGTCTCGAACCCGTGTGCCCTGCATCGGCAGGCAGATTCTCAACCACTGCGCCACCAGGGAAGCCCTATTCCTTCTTAGAGCTACACTTTTCCTCCCCATCACCTGGATTACACCACTATTGACTTGACTTAGATATTCCTTATTATTACTTAAATATTCTTCAGGAGGCTTACCCTGAGACCCAAGACTGTGGTCCACATCACACCTGGGAACCTCTGTGATACCTTATACCCACCACTGTTGTTCCACTTGCCAGATTGCATTATAAAAGCCTTACAAATGCCCATTTACCTGGACTATCTGAAGGCGGGGGCTGTGCCTGGGTCACGGTTGTATCTCAGAAGCAACAGTTCCTGCCATATACTCTGTATCCATTTATATTTACTAAGTTAATCAATGAATGAATGATTGAATGGATGGCCTGGTCTTGGTGGGTGGTTCTGAATGATCCCTGCTAACAGAAATTCTCACGCTTAAAGGATTCTAAATATTTCATTTCTCACCTGAGATATTCTGCTTTAAGAGGTAGGTTGTTTATTTTGACATGTTGTAGGTATCACCTGAAGATTGTCCTGGAAGCTAAAAAGTAAGTCTTTATACTATTGCAGAATTTGGTGTTAATAAAGTAATGTTGTGCCTTCTGTAAAAACTGGTGTTTAAAAGGGCCTATCCATTTTCACATGGAAGTCATCACAAAGCTTTTAGTGTGGTACCTTATACACCACAAGTACTTAATAAATGCTGGCTGAATGAATGAAAGCACAAAATAAATCTTGCTCAGGAAAACACTTTGCTAGTAAAATTAGCATACACCCATGAAGTACTCACCCACAAGTCAAGAAAACTGAACAAATTGAGACAAACTTGTAAGTTTAGCTTGGAAGTTATCAACCAAGGAGATACCCAAGGGCTTGATTTACATGACTTATTTGATCTAACAGCCAATTTAATGTAGTTTTTTAAATTATTTTTTACATTTGCATGTGTGTTTTATAGTATATACATAATGCCTTAATTACAGTTTTCAATTATTTTTAATTATTTTCTCCTGGATGCTTTGGTGGTTAGATAGACAGGTAAAGCATTAGGTCTATGGTCTTGCCTAGTCTGATGAATTACTTGCCTCTTTATTTCCTTTATCACTTCAGAAGGTGGAGGGAACTATGAAATCCTGAATACCATTTTGTTCTCTCTTCTTGAGGCTCTTGTGTAAACATCCCAGAGTATTTGTTTTGTGAATAATATTTCCAGCCTGTCCTTGATTTTCTGAAATCCTCAAGAAAATTGTTTAACCAAAGATTATTGAATTTTGTTGACATTCTGGACACCTTCTGAGTCATGACTCAAGAATTCAAATTATGCCAAAGGGAAGGCAGTAAACCAAATAAACTCATCCTTAAGGGATTTGAATTAAATTTTCAAAGTTTGAGAGATGGATAATGGAATGGAAAACACTTAACCCTAAACTACAAAGGTGAATTTGACATCAATATCTATAGGAGTTTTGCAAATAGGTTTCCTTTCTTATCCAGAAGGCATCAGTCTTTTGGGAGTCTTCAGGTCCAAGCTGTCTTTATTTCTCATGTCACAGACTCGAATTGAAAACTTAAAAATCTGTTGAATTTAGGAGAAAGTGGCATATAGATAACTGTGTCATGCACTACTAAAAGGAAATCATAAAGAAATGTAAAAGTCCAAATTACAAATTTAGCTTAAGCACTAAAAAATCTTTTTAATCCCTTGTGAAGTTCAAGAGAATTTTTCCTACCTTGTCAGATGGAAGTTAAAAGTGATCTAAATCAAAGTTTTATAGAATTAATATACCCTTCAAACATCAATGTTTTAAGAAAGATTTTAGAAATTTGGATTCACATCATGTAAATAATAATTGATAATAAATTATAATTATATAACTTTCATATTTATTAACTTTGCCCTGGTAATAAACCTGTTGAATAGTGAGGATATTTTTACTATTTCACAAATAAAGAGACTGAGAATTAGACAGGAAAGTGAAGTGAGTGGACCAGAGTTACATAAGTATTTTCCCTCTTTCCATTTCTAAGTCCAAAGAAATCTAATTTTCCTCTTGTTGGCAGTCTGGAGCAGAGCAAAATACATCACTGTTTTTGCCAACGTCATTTTAATTCAGTTTGGTGATAACTTAAAATCACTTTGGACTACAGAAGTAAGTTTCTATACAGAGAAAATAGATTGCTCCTCTTGCTCAGAGATGGGAGAGCAGTGAGGATGAAACAATAATTCCTCTACCTTGAGTTCTAATGAGCTAGTTCTCCCCTCAGGGTTCAAATATGGACCCAAAGAGCACCTCCTGCACATTCTAAGAAATCCTGGCCATGCTTCAATGCATCCTGGATTGATGTCATCTAATATTTATGTTGCCCATTCTTATGTGAAAATTGTATGCTCTTTGAAGTAAACATTTCCCAAATAGTTTTCTTTGTCTCACTTGATCAGCAATAAGCAGCGAGTGCTTCTAGGGCTTTAGTTGGAAGAGAAAAGGTATGTATTATTATTTTCAAATTATTCAGCTTAGGAAAATCTGATCCTTAGAAACACACTGAAAGCATAAATAAGTATTAGAGCGAAAATTCTCTCCCCTGTGCTCTGGTTTCCATGAGGAAGAATTTTTCTCAAACACTTTAAGCCTCTGTCACAAAACTTTCTCTGGAAATAGATCCAGTTACTTGTTGGTGAGTAATAATTATAGGTCTTGGGTGGAATTAATCTACCAAAAACCATAAGCGTGGGGATTTGGGTCTCTTTCCCCTTCTTCTTCCATCCTAGATTGGTGTGAGGCAACGATTTCCTTCCAGATCAAAATCTGCCCTTGGACAAGTAGTCCCAAAGTCTAAATTCGGTGAGCAAAGGAGATAAAAAGTTTATTTGGTTCTGTCACTAAGCTACATTCTTACCATTAAACTTACAAGTAATGAAGGTGACGTTGTTTCTACATATGCTGGCTCTTTTGTTTGCTTTCTCAATGTGTTGAAAAAAAAAATCGAGCAGGGAGGAAGGGTGATATCTAATGGTCTTTCCTCAAAAACCCTGCCAGGGAAAGTAAACCTTACTCAAGTATTCAAAATATAAGGAAACTGGATTTAGAATGCAAGCCTATTTTGGTAAACCAAATGTCAAGATGGCCCTCAAGGTTCCCACTCCTTGGGGTTCTCACTTGTATAATTCCCTCCCCTTGAGTATGAGTGATGTATTGAACAGTGTAGACTATTGCTGCTGTTATTAGGTCACTAATAAATGGGCGATAAGTTAATTAAAAGGAGGTTATCCTGGTGGGTCTAACTATTCAAGTGTGCTCTCTAAAAGAAGATGAAGCTCCCAGAGATGTGCTACTACTGGCTTCGAAGAAAACAGATAGCTGTGTTGTAAATAGTCTATGGTGAGGCTACATATTTAGAACCTGAGGGAAACCTCAAGAAGCTGAGAACAACCCCCGGTCAACAATGACCAAGAAAACTGGGACCTCAGTCCTACAACCACAAAGAATTTAATTCTAAAAACAATCTGAAGGAGTGCAGAAGAGGACCTCAAGCTCCAGATGGGATGTTAGCTCTGCTGACACTTTGATTTCAGCTGGTGAGACCCTGAACAGAGAACCCAACTATGCCATGGAAAGTGTAACATAAAAAACATGTCATTTTACTCTACTAAATTTGTGGTAATTTTTATGTAGCAATATAAAACTAACACAGCCATTGAATATTAACCTCTCCATTCAGAGAGTTGTGTCCAAAAAACTTCTAAGCCAGTTCCTTTGAGTGCAACAGCAGTTTCTAGAGGAGCATATTAATAACTTAAAAAAAGAGTTTGTAATGCAATATTTTGAAATGTTATTCACCAAGATTCTAAGGGAGGCATCTGAGAGTAAAGCAGGTAAAGCAGGGGACTGAACTACATGTCCCAGAGCTGTGTGTCACAAGTCTAAATCACAGACTTTGAAAGGGAAGGGAGTATGAATGCATTATCACAGAATGAATGGGCCCACCTCCATGGATGTGGGGTGCTGCGACATAGAGGGAATGATCTCTCTACTCAACAACTCAAGCCACTAGTAAAAATAGCAAGGAACATGGGACACTTGGGAAGAGAATTTTGCACCAACTGATAAGAAAAGAAACGAACTGGCTTGTATGAATAAAAAAGAATAAATCAAGAGGATGGAAAACTCACCCAAGTTAAGAGGATTTCAGCCAAGTTTACTCAAACCTCTAAGGAGCAAAAAAGACCCAAGTTATATTCAGAGTAGAGGAAGTTCTACAATACCATCTGTGTTGTGTATTCCTGAGTTCCACATTTGTGGAGTCAACCAACCACAGATCAAAAATAATTTTTTAAAATTCCAGAAATTTCCATAAAGCAAAACTTGAATTGTCATGTACCAGCAACTATTTACATAACATTTACATTGTATTAGGTACTATAAGTAATCTAGAGATGATTTAAAGTATATGAGAGGATGTGCATAGGTTATATGCAAATAATACTGCATTTAATATAAGGGATTAGAGCATCTGTGGATTTTGGTATTTGTAGGGTAGTCTGAAACCAATCCCACATGGATACCAAGGGATGACTGTACTTCAAACACAAATACAATGACTCAAGATTGAACCATCAAGACCTTGGATCATTAAAGGGAAAGGGAAACCTAAGAAAATTCAATGTGGCATTGCAAAGCACAGGAGAAAATATGGATTTGCCAAAGTAAAATGTTGGGATAAGTAGATCTCTACATGTAAAGGATAATGCTAGATCCTTATCTAATATATCATTTTTAAAAATCCAGATGTGCTAAAAACCTAAATGTAAGCAACAACACTTTTAAGAAAAAATATAGAAATTTTAGGGAAATATTAGGGAATTTTCATAAAAATTAGGAAATTTAATAAAGAAGAAGCAAAATGTACAAACCATAAAGAAGGAAACACTAAAATTAAACTACCTTAGAAATTAAAAACCTATGCACAACATAAAACATCATAAAGTTAAAAGATAAATTAAAAGAACGAAGGTATTTTAAACATTTATAACCATTAATTATGAAAATCCATAATTTATTTTTAAAATAAAATAAAACAAAGCATACAAATCAATATGAAAAAGACAAATAGTTCTATAGGAAACTGAACAAAAATATCAACAGGAATTTCTCTGAAGAGAAAATTAAGTGACCAGTAAACAATGTAAATATTTTCAAGTCACCCGTAACATTGGGGGAAAAAATCAGTAGGGTGTTGGTAGTGATGTGAGGAAAGCAGAATCATGCATTGTCGATAAGACTGTGAATTGTTCCAGCCATTTTGTAAGGCAAGCTCTAGAAGTTGAGGTTGTACATGCCTTTTGACCCAGCAATTCATGTCTATGCCGCTGTCCAAGAGAAACTCACTCATATGACAAAGAGACATATTCAGAGATGTGCATGTACTATTTGTGATACCAAAACAGTGAAAACAACCTTATTATCCACCAGGGGGGGAATGGAGACATTATATGCTCTGGTCTGAGCATATTATGAAATACTACGAAATGAATGAACTAAGTAGAATCAAGAAGGAAAATCACACTATATAATTACGATGGAAAAAGTTGAAAAAGATATTCAGGTAGTATATCATTTATAGAATATGTCATTTAATATAATGAATACTAACTTTATATGTTAATTAACTACATGACTTTTAATGTATACAAGATATAACATATATCATTTATTAACATATATGCACATGGTAAATATATATAAACACACACATTGGTATGACATGCATCAATTTGCTAAGTGAAGGCTACAATAAAAAATTAGACCATACATTTCACGAGGACAGGGACTTATTTACAGGTATTCCCCATGCCTAGAAGAGTTCCTGACAAATTGTAGGTACTCAATAATTATCTGTGAATAAACAAATGAATGAATAAATTATTATATCTAGGGGAGAATGAAAAGAATTGAATGGGGGAGGCTTTTGGATACGTTTGTAACATTTCCTTTATAAAAGAGTTAAGATTCACATATAACAAAATGATATCATCAATTAAGTCTGGGTGATGAGTTTTCATTTTTTGAAATAATACATGATTTAACATTAAAATTTTAAAAACGTATTTGTAACACTTTTTTCTTATATTGGATATAAAAGAATTATCACCTCCCTCCCACTACTATCAGAAAAAAAAATCTTTAGAGAACCCACATTTTGTTTCATAGAAGAAAACCCTCAGTGTACAAATCAAAGAACTGGCCTGAATTTTAAATGCTTGAAATTTAAAATTAAATTGAAATTTAAATGCTTGAAATTTAAAAACTTGAACTAATAGTTGAGCTACTGTTCTACTTACAAGCACAAGTAATAATCTCCTTTGTTGAAAAATTGCATTATCACCTTGTTTGATAAATTTTAAATGGATTTCTAGAAGCAATAATTAATTACAAGGGAGAGAGTAGGTATAATTCAAAGCAGTTAATTTAAATTGTCTACCCTCTGTGTAATTACATTTATTCTAATTTCATTTCTCTTGGAAGAAAACACAACAAAAATAACTGCAGGTTAGTCAACTGTATTAAGAACTAGATAATCAGAAATCTAAGACATAGTTCCTGCCCTCTGTGATCTCATAGTCCAGCAGGCAAGTCAGAGAAGTAACTCATTAATTGTGATACAGCATGATAACTGCTATCATAGAATTATTCCAAAGAGTATTGAGCACACAGAAGACGGTCCTCAAAATCTGAGGGTATACGGAAGGCTTCCTGGAAGAGATGACACATAAGCTAGACCTTGAAGGATAAGTGTTTGCAAACAGGAAAATTATTGGGTTAAGGAGTTGGGGGTAGTGAGGGTTTTTTTTCATGCAATGGTACAGTATCTGTAAAGTCCAAATACAATAAGAAATCATAGCATATTTGGAGAGTTAGTAGGGAAATCAGCAGTAGTGTAAAGACGCGTTTTAGAGAGTGGCAGAAGAGAAGTCTGGAAACAGAGACAGGTATAAGACCATGAAGCACCTTACAATGCCAAAATAATTCTGGACTCTGTCTCATAGCTTGTGAGGAACTATTAAAAACTTTTAAACAGTGGAGTGACATATTCAGATTAGGTGTAGATCAGGCTAGAGATGATGGTGTGGCGCAGAGTCAAATTGGATGCAAAGAGAGCAGCAAAGAATCTGTTAAAGAGAGAGAGGATGAGGCTTCCCTAATCCATGACCACGCCATGGGAGTGGAAAGCATATTCATTTAAGACACATTTAGGACATAGAATCTATAATATCCGTGGGTATAACTTTCAAGAGGAGATTGTGGCAGTTTGATAAAATGGCAACAAATAGTGCTTTCTCTACATCTAGGTCCCTCTGCAATGTGGCTTTGCAACCCCTTCCATCAGAATGTGGAGCCTCTCTTTCCACCCCTGGCCTCTGAGCTGGCTTCACGCTTTGGTCTGACCAAGAGAAGGAGGCAGATGTGACACTGTGCCACTTCCCAGCCTAGGCCTTGTTGCTCTGGAAACTGTGCTAAACTCTGTTCCTTCCTGAAAATTCACTAAACTGCAGTGAGGGAAGTGTATTTAAAGGCTTAAATACCCACGGCTTCAGGGGGGGAAAGATATCAGAAATACCAAAATATTGGGATTAAATTAACTGTTTTCTATCAAAATACCTAATAATACTGATATTAAACTGTAATAAATTATTTGCAATGTCCTTCTGCTCATGAAGCCAACACACTGGCAACTATTACCTGGAATTTAAAATGAGTTAGATTAATTTAAAAATGCACTAATTTGATCTAAATGAAAAATCATGATATGTGCCTAAATCTTCAGCTACACATATAAAGACATTGATTTGGGGCACAGTTCCCAAAAAATAATTACTGATTTTTAAAATAGTTGCAGACCATGAACGGATCTAGAGATTATCATACTGAGTGAAGTAAGTCGGACAGAAAAGGACAAATATCATATGATATCGCTTGTATGTGGAATCTAAAAAAAAAACAATGATACAAATGAACTTATTTACCAAACAGAAATAGACTCTAAGACATAGAAAACAAACTTATGGTTAACAAAGGGGGGAAGGGAGGGAGGGATAAATTAGGAGTTTGGGATAAAAATATACACACTACTATATATGGCATAGATAACGAATAAGGACACAGGGAACTCTATTCAATATCTTCTAATAGCCTATAGTGGAAAAAGAATCTAAAAACAAATTATATACATACACACACGTGCATATAACTGAATCACTTTGCTGTAGGCCTGAAACTAACACAACATTGTAAATCAACTATATTTCAATAAAAATTCAAAAAATAAAAATAAAAGAGTTGTTGATGTTACCTCAAAAGATTTGTGCCTCCTGGCTCTCTTATGGTCAGTTTTATTATGAGAGTTCCCATGGTAAATGAAAAACATGGGCAACATTTTAAGCCAATTAAAAGATCATCACAGCTTTCTTGAGAAATAGAAACTTAGCAGTTAATTTATTATTAAGCATGCACTCATCATTCATTAGCTCATTTCTGCTTTTAAGCCTTATTATAGAAATTTTTTAACTCATCAGAAAAAAGCAGTTGTTGACTTGCAACATAGGATAAATTATAAAACCACCATAATAAGAATGTTCCAATAACTTTCCAAGCACTCTATGGCAGAATAGATTAGTATCTCTTCCTCATGTATATTTCATGGTCACATAACCTATAATTTTTGGAGTTTTTCCACTGACCTGAACCTGCACCAAATGGCAGTCTGGCAACCATCTGAATCGCACAGATCACAGCTAAGGTCATAGCATCACTGGGTGGCACAACAAAGCTGGCACGTGCAGCAGCTTCATATACTTCTCCCACCACCATCTGATACTGGGAAGAGTTAGCCTCCCCTAATCTCTTTTGTTCGAATGTACTTTGTTTTATCAGGAAGCATCCTCCATGCTATCTTTGAAAGAAAAGTGGTTGTTACGCTGCATCTAGAAACGGTTGGGAAAGGAGAAACGAGTTAACTTCCAATTGTCTTTCAGATTTAACCACGTGTTAAAGAACTCTGTTCTCTACACAGGAATCTCAAAACTATGTGACCGTGGCAGCAGTTGGAAGTACACAGTGGAGGGTCTGCAAAACTCACCCCAGCATATTTAAATGTAAGTTCTAATTAGAAAGCTTCATTAAAAATGAAAAATTCAAGGAAATGTTAAACAGATAAGACACGAGGACAATAGGCTCAAACCTGCACTGCTCTGGGTAAACTGGGACATAGGGTCTTCTATTTTGTGCCCCTCACCCCCACCCTGATAGCTCATTCTCAGCTCTTGACCCATTAGCAGAGATCAAGGACTCAGGGTCTAGTGGCAGGGAACATAACTAGGCATAAATTACCATGAAAGCCACTGGGATGAGACTCACTTGTGGCTTCCAGACTTAGGCTTTCTGTCCCAGCAGCTACAATTTCCTTCCCTTTGAAGAGTAGTGTGTTGGTTGCAAAGGGTATAAGCCCTCAACCCCAAGGTATCCCAGTTAATATTCCACTGCATATAAAATGTTTAAGGACTGAATATGGTCAAAGACACATACATATAAGGCACAGACATTGTCCTAGAGGCAGCTCTCAGTCTGTGGAGGCAATATGTGTGCGACAGATGGGAAAAGTATGGGAAATACCCATCCTCCTTTATTTCCTCCTTAATGTCCCTTTGGGTTGGATAGCTCTATGTTCTTATCAACCTTCTCATCACTGGAAGAATTCTTTGTCCCCACAGGAAGTTGCTCATCCGAATGAGGTAGAGAGACTGGGGACAGAGAACATATTCAACTTGCAGCATGTGTGGTTGGATGAATCAATTCTGTGAACTTAATAGTAGAAGATGCTGTGCTTCCTGATTCTCAATGACCTATTGAAGATTTCATGAGTCACTTATTTGTTTCTTTTACACTCAGTAGATATGATTCCCACAGAGTCAGGATATCATTCTAGAACCATGAATATATGCCTTCAGGACTTTTGCACTTTCACATCCACAGCCTCCCTATCACTCTTAAGGAGAGAAGCCTGAATGATGCTATTCCTCAAAAAAACAGTAGCACCACTTCCTCTTTTCTTATTCCCATCCAAAACCACCAGCTGCACCTTTTGGAAGAAGAGACAGCTTCTATACTAAAAGTTCAGAGACATTAAGAAGGGCATCCATCCCACTCACCACATATTTGCTGTTAGGGGCAATCCATTATCAGGGATTTCAACCTCTCATTCTACCATTAGAGATAAGAGTAAATCCAATGCAATCCTCCTGGAGAGGAATTGATACAACAGTATAAAATGACAATAGTGTCCTCAAAGGCAAGGCATTCACAGATCCATAAATATGCGAAGTGGATGAGTCTGTAAATTACCTGATGCCTGATTATTTTTTACAAATGAGGAAACTGAGACTGGAGCAACCTAAAAAATTACACAGGTAATTTTGATCGAGACATGGACTCAGACCTTCCAATTCCTCACCATTGTTCTTAGAGGAAGAAGATAAAGGTGTGTATAGAAGACACTAAGTACAAATAAAAACCAGAAAGGGGTCCCAGGAAGAGAAAGGGCAGAAAATAGGAAATCTCATGATGCCCTATAAGAAAATCCATTTATGTCTCTGTTTCCCCAGACTACTTATAGGGTCAGTATGATTCTGGGCTTGCTATTCAAACTATAGAACTCAGACCAGCCACATCAGCCCCGTGGAGGAGCCTGTTGGAATGTAAAATCTCAGGCCCCACCCCAGACCTTCTGAACCAGAACCTGCATTTGTACAAGATATCCAGGTAATTTGTGTGTACATTAAAGTATGAGAAGCACTGGACTAAGACACAGGAAGAGGTAAGGTCCACAGGCAGCAACTCAGATCCACCTTGCAGACTCTCCTCCTGCAGAAAACAGGACCCACTTCTTGGCTAACACAGCACCTTGTTATTTCAAGACCCCAATTCCCAGGATTTTTTATATAGACCCAGAATCCTCAAAGAGGATAAAGGGAGAGTCATGATGCATGAAGGCTGGGGAGGACACCAAAAAGTGCCTCAGCAGTCTGGATACAAGTGACTAGGACTTTACAGCTGTGCCTATGACCTAGATTAGCTTTCTTTTATCTTGTGTGATTTGCTTTCATGTGTTTGTTTGGTTTCGTTTGTCCATATCAAGTTATTGTATTTACTTCAGGAACCAGAAAAATTTGAAACTGTTTCACAGACTCTCCCCTAAATGTCTAATTCTTCTGGCTCTATAGTAATTTACACATAGCTCTATTTTATAATTTTTTCCAAATAAACACTTTCATAGGGCAGTTGACATAACTGGATTGTGAGCCCCTCAAAGGCAAAACTGTATGTTTTGTCTTTGTCATCCTAACAGTTAGTGCCCTACATTTAATAAACAAACAATAATGAATGATTTTAAAATGAATGAACTGAATGAAGCAGAAAGTAAAGTTCTCATTCTCCTGCTTTCAGCTCCAACACTCTGCTATTATTTCTCTTGCAGCTTGACCTCGTCACATGACTTCAGTTGTTGCATCCATTACAGAGAAGTCAGCCAGACTAATTGTTGCTGTGTCCTGGGATGCAGTCAGAGCACATGAAATACAATACGTAACATGTCATCAATAAGTCACTTTGACACCCTCAGGTGAGAGTTACCCTCCAACATGCGTTCACTGCAAGGACCCAATTTTCTTTGTTACGCTCTGTTGTTGATTTACAGTATATATACAGGGGAAGAAACACATTATCAGAGGAAAGGAACAAGAAGTAGAAATTTTTTTTCTTTCCCACAACACTCCCAACCAAAAAAAAAAAGTTAAAATTATGTAAAATCTTAAAAATAGCCATCCCCTGAAAGTACTTTGCACACACTCACAGCTAAGATGGTCTTCTCTGTAACGATTTGCTAGCACTACATTATGAATCTGACGGTAAAAATAACACTAATGATAGGGTACAAAATTCAATTACTATTTCTTTGTGATGAGAAAGAATAAAAATCTTTATTTTGCTATAACTAATTCAGTCATTCTCCTGGGCCCTCATTACTAGATTACCAGAAAAACATATCCAATATCCAATACAATAATTTGAACAGTCTCTTCAGGAAATAACCTTCCAGTTGTTAAAAATACTAGGTCTTTGGGCTTCCCTGGTGGTGCAGTGGTTGAGAGTCCGCCTGCTGATGCAGGGGACACGGGTTCGTGACCCGGTCTGGGAAGATCCCACATGCTGCGGAGCAGCTGGGCCCGTGAGCCATGGCCGCTGGGCCTGCGTGTCGGGACCCTGTGCTCCGCAACGGGAGAGGCCACAACAGTGAGAGGCCCGCGTACTGCAAAAAAACAAAAACAAACAAGCCTCCCACCCCTTGAAAAAGGGCAGTAACAGACCCTAACCCAAAAATTACTATCTAAAAAAATCCTGTTTTTAAAAAAAATAAAATACTGGGTCTCTTAGATCATCTCCTACCTCATCAGATTTTCTCCTTAAAATGGTGTCTACAGGGTCAGAGGAAGACATATGTGTACTAGGAACCCCTAGAAACCCCAGGAAATAATTAGAATCCTCTGCAGTGTCATCATCTCCCTCTTGTTTTCAAGTGTTTCAGACACAGAGGTGCAGCTCCCAGATCTCACTGCAAGAAACAACTTTCTGCCTATTTGCAAGACATTAGCTGACAGCCTCCAGATGTTAACTCCTTCAGGGTGTCAGACTCAACTTTCAGGCTGGGGTCCTGCTTTTCTTGCGTGGTCTTGATCAATGTCTGAGTGCGGGACTGTCCTTGGAACATGCTTTCTGCCCACCATTCCCACAGTGGGAGTTTTCCAAGCATGTAACCTTGAAAGAGTAGGGCATTGTGAGCCCATCTGGACTTACCACATGACTGAGCCCATTAAGGCCTCTATATAGACTTTTAAGATTCTGGCTGGTTGGGGTGGAGATCTACCCATCTTGCAGCTCCCGAGACAACTTTCCCTGGCTTATTAAAACTGCCACCTACAAACCTGGTGTGGTTTGCCTCTTTCTTTGGTCCTTCCTTGCCCTCTGTGTATGGGGGCCAGTTTCAGATTTCACCTGGGCAGCTCCTAAGGGCACAAACCAACACTCCCTTTTTCTCTCAGGAGTGTTACCCCTCAATAAACATTTTGAACCCTTACCTCCATCTCAGGGCCTGCTTCCTGGAGAACTTTACTGGCACCCTGGGACAATGGCCCTTGTCCAACCAAAGGCTGCTTGCCTTGCTGGCTTTCCAGGCTGATCTCACTCATAGTCTGATCTCTCTAAGTTTTGTCAGTGATTGGTAGTAGCCCCTGGTCAATTAAGTCTCACTTCAGTTTTCCCTGGACACATTCCTCTTTCCACCATGTCTTTCATCAGCCTCAGGCCTGGGAGTCCAACAAGGCAATAGACATATGCAGGCATAAAATATTCAAAGTCCTAATAAATTCTCTCTCATAGCATCATATATAAATTCTTAGGGAAGAACCCTGATGAGCCCAGCTTGGATCACATGCCCATCCCTAAGCCATAACTAAGAGGATGGAGTACCATGATTGAACAAACTCAGGATGCCATGTGGTTCTGTGGTTGCAGGTGGGGAGGTACCACAGTTACCATCCCCAACACATACATATGAAATGGGGCGAGGCAAGGTGTGGTGGTGTGAGCAGAAGAAAGAAGGAGTGGGGTGCTGAGCATACAAAAACAAACAAAAAATACACAGTTCCTTACTACATGTTCCCTGTTTTTAAGAAGCTCAATATTTTATCATCAAGTTACATAGAAATAGATAATTACAGTAGAATACAGTAGGTGCCGGTGGAGGAGTAGTTACTACAAAGAAGGAAAAGACTAAATCTGGGAAGACAGTGAAGGCAGGGTACACAGGGCAGGAAGTAGGACAAAGCCGTGTCTGAAAAGGCTTCACAAGGTCACATCTTAAAGAATGAACAGAAGGTTGGTAGAAAGACAAAATGGAGGACCATCCAGATGTAGGGAATGGAATATGCCAGGTCACTGAGGCATAGAACATCATGGTGGTACATCATTCCTCCCCTGAAGTCCCTATCTGAGCACTTCCACAGAGGTAGACTAATGGACTAGACACAACACATCTCTAGCTCCAAGGCACCCTTAGTCCCAAGATACTTCCAATTCATGGCAAGTAAGAATAAACTGTGCATTTAAGAAATCAGGCTGGTCTGTTGGCTTACCTATCTTTTTATAGCTATTTTTCTTTAATTTTATAGTCACAGCTGCATTCACAGGAGAGGTTAGGATTTCAGCTGGGTAAAGGAGAAACAACAATTCCTTATGAGGAGAGAATGGGGAGAGTATATTAAGTGATATTAGCAATTATTAAACTTGTTAAGACTTTAAAGAAGTAAAATAAATAAACAGTATACTTATGTATATTTGCATATGTGTACATGTAAGATTAACATATGTGGAGTTTATCGCATGAGTCTGTTCATTATGTGAAAAATGCCTTTTAAATGTGCATATATTATGTGCCTGTGCATAATATATATTCACATATCTTATCACATATCTTATATATATCACAGAGATTTACATGTATTAAGAAGGCAGTTTTCACATAATGGGCAGACTCAAAAGTGAGCATTTTATATTATATTGAATTCTGTGCTCCAACCATTCCAATTATAATACAGTCGCAGTGTATCTGTTGAACATACGCATTTTTAAAATTAAACCTTTAGTTTAGCTCTGGCTGGTAATGAATAGAAGTATAGAACACAAAATTAGAAACTCTTCTCATTATGTTTTGTCATATGTAACTTTCCTATAATAATACGAGTCTCATCAGGATCAGATCTTAAACTCAATAACTAGAAAGCACACACCGTGGCTTACTCCCTCCAACACTCTGGAAAGGCCGCTAAACCACCAAAGAGGCTCAGGTTGGCACTGCAGCCTTCTTATTTTTATTTTCCTAGAGATGCAAGAAGCCGGAAGGTTAAAGCACAAAATTGCTCCCACCAGTCTCAGGAATTTTGAAGCGGCTCCAGCGCTGTGCTGATTTCACACTGCAGAGCGGTGCTGTAACCCTGACTCTCCTGCTACCATAGCAACCTGTTGGTTCAGAATGAATTGAATTGTGGGGTTACCAATAAGGGGAACGGGGAAGGGGCTTCTGCTTTATTTATTTTTTAAGTCAGCTTACTGTGTAATGCCTATGAATGGGAAGACCAAGAAGAAATAATTCTGTTGTTTCTTTTAAAATGTATGTGGCTTTTTAAATACACCGTGGTTATTAACTATTCATGTTAAACCTATAGGGGTTAGTTTATCATTGTATCATCATTGGAATGTAGAGAACAAATAAAATCAGATTAAAGTCTTTGTTATCTCAATGAAAATTCATTTAAAAAAAAGATTTGGGGGCTTCCCTGGTGGCGCAGTGGTTGAGAGTCCGCCTGCCGGTGCGGGGGATGCGGGTTCGTGCCCCAGTTTGGGGGGATCCCACATGCCGCGGAGCGGCTGGGCCCGTGAGCCATGGCCGCTGAGCCTGCGCGTCCGGAGCCTGTGCTCCGCGGCGGGAGAGGCCGCGGCAGTGAGAGGCCCGCATACCGCAAAAAAAAAAAAAAAAAAAAAAAAAAAAGATTTGGGCAGTGTGCAGAAAGGACTATATATGAAATTGGAACTTGATCTGTCAGTTTTCCCCGCCCGTATTGGGGAACTTTAGCATGATTTGCAATTTTAAGCTTAAAATAAACCTGAAGTGTTGGTTCATACCACCCACAGACTTCTGAATATTCCAATTCCCGTGAAATGGCCCCAGTTAAATTGGAACTCATGACAGATGGAATCAGAACTTGTTGCTTAATGACAAATCACTTTCTCAAAATAGCCACAGCATGAGAAATAATCCTGTTTGTAAATGGAGTAAAAGTGCCTTCAGAGTGTGGTCTGTTTTTGTGGAAATAAATTATATGTATCCTTTATTTCCCTCTCTCTACATAATGTCTAATACTAGGATTTACACATTGCAAACGGTTAATAATAGTTGTTGATTAATTGACTGGGAAATTCTACCTTGAATATTTAGTAATTACTTTGTTCTGGGCACTGCAAAGCCACTTTGCACACATTGCTGATAAATCCTCACAATAACCTTGTAAGGTAAGTATTATCCCTTCCTCAGATCCAGCTAGATTAAGTGCCTGATCAAATAAATCACAAGGCCAGAATTTTACTCAGCTTTGTTTTGGTTTGTTTTGTTTCATTTATTAGCTCCAAAGCCTCTTCTCCAAGTAAATGTTCCAATCTATCAGGTCACAGGGACTTTCTGGAACTGAAGTCTGAATGCTCTTTGAGGTGTGATACAGGAATTGATATGCCAGCCAACATTAGAAAGGCTACTATTACGTGGTGGTCCAAACTCACCCTGTAAAACATGTGTGAAAACTTAATTGTTTAAAATAGCAAACTCGTGTTTCTAGACCTCAGGATTAGAAAACTGCCAGTTAAAAAGGGGTACCAGTGTGGGGAGCTACAGTCGGGTTCAAACTCAAACTAAGGTAAATATTAAATTTGATACTGTTTGAAGCATAAACCACGGTACTATTCTGGGATTTCAGATGTTCTGAAAACACCAAGGCTAAAGAGCCCTTCAGATGACCGTGTGGGAGGCACAGTAGGCACTTTTTTCTTTTCTATTAAATTGAGCTGAGGTTACAGAGGTCCATGCACAGACTCCAAAAAACACAAGACAGCAAAGAGGAAGGTATGCTAGATAACATCTTCTCATTTATTCAACACATGTATACTGAGCAGCTCACATGAAAGAGCCATGGGTTGGGCATCGTAGAGGATATGGAGAGAGGATTCAGAGCAAGCCTCTGACTTCAGAGAGCTTATAATTTAACAGGTGAAACAGAGAGGTCAACATGACTAGCCATCGCTATGTAGCAAGACCAAGAGAAAAAGAAATATTGCAACAAAGGTAAAAGAAAATCACCGTGAGAGCTAAGAGAAAGGAGCAGTCAGTGCACTCTTAATGGAGGTGGCAGCATGTACACTAAGTCTTGAAAAGTGACTAAAATGTTGGAAGACTCCAGCAGGCTGAGGAAGCAAAAGCATCAAGATATAAATATGTGCTGGAGCAACAGGAAGTACCAATGTGGCTCTTACATCATTTGTCTTAGCATGAACCTTATAACCCATCTTCACCAAGACCTTCTACCCTACCACCCACTGTTCCCCGATGACATTTAGAAGGCACAACAATGATAATGATTTAATAAAAGGTCATCAAGAAAAAAGAGGGAATCTGATAAAATAACAAACCTCAAGGCATAAACAATACATTTTTTTAACATCTTTATTGGAGTATAATTGCTTTACAATAGTGGGTCAGTTTCTGCTTTATAACAAAGTGAATCAGCTATACATATACATATATCCCCATTTCTCTTTCCTCTTGTGTCTCCCTCCCACCCTCCCTATCTCATCCCTCTAGGTGGTCACAAAGCACTGAGCTGATCTCCCTGTGCTATGTGGCTGCTTCCCACCAGCTATACATTTCTCCAAAGAAGATATACAGATTGGCAGCAAACATATGAAAGGATGCTCAACATCACTAATCATTAGAGAAATGCAAATCAAAACTACAATGAGGTATCACCTCACACCGGTCAGAATGGCCATCATCAAAAACTCTACAAACAATAAATTCTGGATAGGGTGTGGAGAAAAGGGAATCCTCTTGCACTGTTGGTGGGAATGTAAATTGATACAGCCACTATGGAGAACAGTATGGAGTTTCCTTAAAAAACTAAAACTATTACTACCATATGACCCAGCAATCCCACTATTGGGCATATACCCTGAGAAAACCATAATTCAAAGAGTCACGTACCACAAGGTTCGTTGCATCTCTGTTTACAATAGCCAGGACATGGAAGCAACCTAACTGTCCATCGACAGAGGAATGGGTAAAGAAGACGTGGCACATATATACAATGGAATATTACTCAGACATAAAAAGAAACAAATTGAGTTATTTGTAGTGAGTGGATGGGCCTAGAGACTGTCATACAGAGTGAAGTAAGTCAGAAAGAGAAAAACAAATACCGTATGCTAACACATATATATGGAATCTAAAACAAACAAACAAAAAATGGTTTTGAAGAACCTAGGGGCAGAACAGGAATAAAGACACAGACATAGAGAATGGACTTGAGGACACAGGGAGGGGGAAGGGTAAGCTGAGACAAAGTGAGAGAGTGGCATGGACATATATACACTACCAAAACAATACATTCTTACTTGAAAAAGTCTTGAGAATGGAAAGTGGAGTGGATGTAGCCATATGTAAATGATATGGAAATTAACTATAAATACACATGTGGCTTTGGCCCTCCAGAAAAAGAAACTTGCTAATGATTGCTGTAATAAACCCCTTAGAAGGTAGACACTGTCTGAACACTTGCAGACAAATTGTCATCTTTGTTCCAAATCAAAAGTTTTAAATCTGCCAGGAAAACTCCACTGGCTTTTCAGTCCCTGGTTCTTTTCACCCTTCAGAAGTTCCCTCATCAAAGCCCATGGGACTTCCTATCCTTCCAACCATCAGGAAGAATAGTTGCAGCATAAATATCATTAGCCGTAATAGCTACGTATTTGGGCTAGCATAAGTTATATCAGCATGTGACCAATTTCCATAGCATTTATAATAGCAGTGATTTTTTTTCTTGTATGGGGTAAAATAACTATAATTCTCACTTATATTGATTAAAATACCAAAATAACTATAATTTTGTAATGGTAGAGAACTATGACATTTTAGAGGATTGCCTAATCATGGCATCAGCCCTTCTGATAATGCATAAGTTAAACTGAAAAAAATATCTAGGTCCAGTTGTCACAAGCTGACAGCTCTTACCTATCCCCTTTCTGTGAATGCTAAAGTACAGAGGTAATTGAGTTCCAAAGCTGCTGCTACGTTTCCTTTAGGCAAAGGTAAAAGACTTGGCAAAGAAAGATATTGAAATCTGGATCAAAAAGTTTTATTTCATTAATTTTATTCTGTAAAAATTTAATTACTTTACTGATGTTATTAATTTTCATTAATTTCACTCTGAAAAATTTAAAATGAGTCTAATCAAATTTGTATTGATATAATAAAATTGATATTTATTTTTCAACAAAGATTTACCTTGTTTCACTGTTCTAAATTTTTTTTTATTCAAAGAGAAAGTCACAAAAATTATAATCATCCTCATCAGTTCACTCAGTCCCGTGTAATTAATTTTTTTATATTGATCTTTTGTTAGCACTTTAATGAATTCATCAGTTTTCCATTAGAGTTCTGAAAATGCTTATTCATTCAGTTCAGCAGTATAGTCAGTTACCAGAAACCTGTACTTGTCAGTCTTTTCCATGAATTCCTTGAAGATGAAACCCTTTTATAGGAACATTTTTGCAAAAGCATCAGAGTACACCCAAAATTGTCTGTAAATGACAAAAGACTTAAAAATGACCACAGTTAAAGATTTGATGAAAGTTCATAATAATGCAATTGACAGGGAAATTTAGTTATTTCTGAGATATACATTTTAAAATAAGAACTAGAATTATGACTTTAACATTATACCAGAACATATAAGATTTTTAGGAATTTCATGTAATGTCTGAAATGATTATATTAACATATTTCCATACAAATAACCCAAAGAAAGTTTAGTATTAGTTTTTTGTTCTTTTTAATTTTAATTTTATTTTATTTACTTTTTTATACAGTAGGTTCTTATTAGTCATCAATTTTATACACATCAGTGTATACATGTCAATCCCAATCTCCCAATTCATCACACAACCATCCCCACCCCGCCGCTTTCCCCCCTTGGTGTCTATACGTTTCTTCTCTACATCTGTGTCTCAAATTCTGCCCTGCAAACCGGTTTATCTGTACTATTTTTCTAGGTTCCACATACATGCGTCAATATACGTTATTTGTTTTTCACTTTCTGACTTATGTCACTGTATGACAGTCTCTAGATCCATCCACGTCTCAACAAATGACTCAATTTAGTTCCTTTTAATGGCTGAGTAATATTCCATTGTATATACGTACCACATCTTCTTTAACCATTCGTCTGCTGATGGGCATTTAGGTTGCTTCCATGACCTGGCTATTGTAAATAGTGCTGCAGTGAAAATTGTGGTGCATGTGTCTTTTTGAATTATGGTTTTCTATGGATATATGCCCAGTAGTGGGATTGCTGGATCATATGGTAATTCTATTTTTAGTTTTCTAAGGAACCTCCATACTGTTCTCCATAGTGGCTGTATCAAATTACATTCCACCAACAGTGCAAGAGGGTTCCCTTTTCTCCACAGCCTCTCCAGCATTTGTTGTTTGTAGATATTCTGATAATGCCCATTCTAGCTGCTGTGAGGTGATACCTCATTGTAGTTTTGATTTGCATTTCTCTAATAATTAGTTATGTTAAGCACCTTTTCATGTGTTTCTTGGCCAACTGTATGTCTTCTTTGGAGAAATGTCTATTTAGGTCTTCTGCCCATTTTTGGATGGGGTTGTTTGTTTCTTTAATATTGAGCTGCATGAGCTGTTTATATATTTTGGAGATTAATCTCCTTTGTCCATTGATTCATTTGCAAATATTTTCTCCCATTCTAAGGGTTGTCTTTTCATCTTGTTTATGGTTTCCTTTGCTGAGCAAAATGTTTTAAGTTTCATTAGGTCCCATTTGTTATTTTTGTTTTTATTTCCATTATTCTAGGAAGTGGATCAAAAAAGATCTTGCTGTGACTTATGTCAAAGAGTGTTCTTCCTGTTTTCCTCTAAGTGTTTTATAGTGTCCAGGCTTACATTTAGGTCTTGAATCCATTTTGAGTTTATTTTTGTGTATGGTGTTAGGAAGTGTTCTAATTTCATTCTTTTACATGTAGCTGTCCAGTTTTCTCAGCACCACTTATTGAAGAGACTCTCCTTTCTCCATTGTATATCCTTGCCTCCTTTGTTGTAGATTAGTTGACCATAGGTGCATGGGTTTATCTCTGGGTTTTCTATCTTGTTCCATTGATCTATAGTTCTGTTTTTGTGCCACTACCATATTGTATTGATGACTGTAGCTTTGTAGTATAGTCTGAAGTCAGGGAGTCTGATTCCTCCAGCTCCACTTTTCTCCCTCAGTACTGCTTTGGTTATTCGGGGTCTTTTGTGTCTCCATACAAATTTTAAGACATTTTGTTCTAGTTCTGTAAAAAATTCCATTAGTAATTTGATAGGGATTGCATTGAATCTGTAGGTTGATTTGGGTAGTATAGTCATTTTCACAATATTGATTCTTGCAATCCAGGAACATGGTATATCTCTCAATCTGTTGATATCATCTTTAATTTCTTTCATCAGTGTCTTATAGTTCTCTGCATACAGGTCTTTTGTCTCTCTAGGTAAGTTTATTCCTAGGTGTTTGATTCTTATTGTTACAATGGTAAATGGGAGTGTTTCCTTAATTTCTCTTTCAGATTTTTCATCATTAGTGTATAGGAATGCAAGAGATTTCTGTACATTAATTTTGTATCCTGCCACTTTACCAAATTCATTGATTAGCTCTAGAAGTTTTCTGGTGGCATCTTAAGGATTATCTATGTATAGTATCACGTCATCTGCAGACAGTGACAGTTTTACTTCTTCTTTTCCAATTTGTATTTCTTTTATTGCTTTTTCTTCTCTGATTGCCATGGCTAGGACTTCCAAAACTATGTTGAAAAATAGTGGTGAGAGTGGACATCCTTGTCTCATTCATGATCTTAGAGGAAATGCTTTCAGTTTTTCACCATTGAGAATGATATTTGCTGTGCGTTTGTCATATATGGCCTTTATTATGTTGAGGTATGTTCCCTCTATGCCTACTCTCTGGAGAGAATTTATGATAAATGGGTGTTGAATTTTGTCAAAAGCTTTTTCTGCATCTATGGAGATGATCATATGGTTTTTCTTCTTCAATTTGTTAATATGGTGTATCACATTAACTGATTTGCGTATATTGAAGAATCCTTGCATTCCTGGGATAAATCCCACTTGATCATGGTGTATGATTCCTTTAATGTGTTGTTGGATTCTGTTTGCTAGTATTTTGTTGAAGATTTTTGCATCTATATTCATCAGTGATGTTGGTCTGTATGGTTGTTTTTTGTAGTATCTTTGTCTGGTTTTGGTATCAGGGTGATGGTGGCCTCATAGAATGAGTTTGGGAATGTCCCTTCCTCCACAATTTTTTAGAAGAGTTTGAGAAGGATGGGTGTTAGCTCTTCTCTAAATGTCTGATAGAATTCACCTGTGAAGCCATCTGGTCCTGGACTTTTGTTTGTTGGAAGATTTTTTAATCACAGTTTCAATTTCATTACTTGTGATTGTTCTGTTCATATTTTCTATTTCTTCCTGGTTCGGTCTTGGAAGGTTATACCTTTCTAAGAATTTGTCCATTTCTTCCAGGTTGTCCATTTTATTCGCATAAAGTTGCTTGTAGTAGTCTCTTAGGATGTTTTGTATTTCTGCAGTGTCTGTTGTAACTTCTCCTTTTTCATTCCTAATTTATTGATTTGAGTTCTCTCCCTCGTTTTCTTAATGAGTCTGGCTAATCAATTTTGTTTATCTTCTCAAAGAACCACCTTTTAGTTTTATTGATCTTTGCTATTGTTTTCTTTGTTTGTATTTCATTTATTTCTGCTCTGATTTTTATGATTTCTTTCCTTCTGCTAACTTTGTGTTTTGTTTGTTCTTCTTTCTCTAGTTCCTTTAAGTGTAAGGTTAGAATTTTTATTTGAGATTTTTCTTGTTTCTTGAGGTAGGCTTGTATAGCTATAATCTTCCCTCTTAGAACTGCCTTTGCTGCATCCCATAGGTTTTGGATCATCGTGTTTTCATTGTCATTTGTATCTAGGTATATTTTGATTTCTTCTTTGATTTCTTCAGTGATCTCTTAGTTATTTACTAACATATTGTTTAGCTTCCATGTGTTTGTGTTTTTTACGTTTTCTTCCCTGTACTTCATTTCTTTTTTTTTTTTTTTTTTTTTTTGTGGTATGCGGGCATCTCACTGTTGTGGCCTCTCCCGTTGCAGAGCACAGGCTCTGGATGCGGAGGCTCAGTGGTCATGGCTCACGGGCCCAGCCACTCCATGGCATGTGGGATCTTCCCGGACCTGGGCACAAACCCATGTCCCCTGCATCGGCAGACAGACTCTCAACCACTGTGCCACCAGGGAAGCCCTGGGTCTTGTTTTTGTATCCATTCAGCAAGCCTATGTCTTTTACTTGGAGCATTTAATCCATTCACTTTTAAGGTAATTATCAATATGTATGTTCCTATGACCATTTTCTTAATTGTTTTGGGTTTGTTTTTGTTGGTCCTTTTCTTCTCTTGTGGTTCCCATTTAGAGAAGTTCCTTTAACATTTGTTATAGAGCTAATTTGTTGGTGCTGAATTCTTTTAGCTTTTACTTGTCTGTAAAGCTTTTGATTTCTCCATCAAATCTGAATGAGATCCTTGCTGGGTAGAGTAATCTTGGTTGTAGTTCTTCCCTTTCATCACTTTAAGTATATCAGGCCACTCCCTTCTGGCTTGTAGCTTTTTTGCTGAGAAATCAGCTGTTAACTTATGGGAGTTCTCTTGCATGTTATTTGTCATTTTTTTCCTTGTTGCTTTCAATAATTTTTCTTTGTCTTTAATTTTTGCCAATTTGATTACTATGCGTCTCATTGTGTTTCTCCTTGGGTTTATCCTGTATGTGACTCACTGCACTTCCTGGACTTGGGTGGCGATTTCTTTTCCCATGCTAGGGAAATTTTCGAGTATAACCTCTTCAAATATTTTCTCTCACCCTTTCTCTCCCTCTTCTCCTTCTGGGACCCCTACAATGTGAATGTTGTTCTGTTTAATGTTGTCCCAGAGGTCTCTTAGGCTGTCTTCATTTCTTTTCATTCTTTTTTCTTTATTCTGTTCTGCAGCAGTGCATTCCACCATTCTGTTTTCCAGGTCACTTATCCATTCTTCTGCCTCAGTTATTCTGCTATTGATTCCTTCTAGTGTAGTTTTCATTTCAGTTATTGTATTGCTCATCTCTGTTTGTTTGTTCTTTAATTCTTCTAGGTCTTTGTTAAACATTTCTTGCATCTTCTCGATCTTTGCCTCCATTCCTTTTCTGAGATCCTGGATCATCTTCACTATCATTATTCTGAATTCTTTTTCTGGAAGGTTGCCTATCTCCTCTTCATTTAGTTGTTTTTCTGGGGTTTTATCTTCTTCCTTCATCTGGTTCATAGTCCTCTGCCTTTTCATCTTGTCTACCTTTCTGTGAATATGCTTTTTGTTCCACAGGCTGCAGGATTGTAGTTCTTCTTGCTTCTGCTGTCTGCCCTCTGGTGGATGAGGCTCTCTAAGAGGCTTGTGTAAGTTTCCTAATGGGAGGGACTGGTGGTGGGTAGAGCTGACTGTTGCTCTGTTGGGTTGTGCTCAGTAAAACTTTAATCCACTTGACTGCTGATGGGTGGGGCTGGGTTCCTTCCCTGTCGGTTGTTTGGCTTGAGGCAACCCAACACTGGAGTCTACTTGGGCTCTTTGTTGGGTCTAATGACAGACTCTGTGAGGGCTCATGCCAAGGAGTATTTCCCAGAACTTCTGCTGCCAGTGTCCTTGTCCCCACAGTGAGTCACAGCCACCCCCCACCTCTGCAGGAGACCCTCCAACACTAGCAGGTAGGTCTGGTTCAGTCTCCCCTGGGGTCACTGCTCCTTCCACTGGGTCCCAATGTGCATACTACTATGTGTGTGCCCTCCAAAAGTGGAGTCTCTGTTTTCCCCAGTCCTGTTGAAGTCCTGCAATCAAATCCCACCAGGCTTCAAAGTCTGATTCTCTAGAAATTCTTCCTCCTGTTGCCAGATCTCCAGGTTGGGAAGCCTGTTGTGGGGCTCAGCACCTTCATTCCAGTGGGTGGACTTCTGTGGTATAAGTCTTCTCCCATCTGTGAGTCACCCACCCAGCAGTTATGAGGTTTGATTTTACTGTGATTGCGCCAATCCTACCATCTCATTGTGGCTTCTCCTTTGTTTTTGGATGTGGGGTATCTTTTTTGGTGAGTTCCAGTGTCTTCCTGTCAATGATTGTCCAACAGCTAGTTGTGATCCTGGTGTTCTCACAAGAGGGAGTGAGAGCACATCCTTCTACTCTGCCATCTTGGTTCCTAGTCCCACTATTCTAAATTTAAAGTCAAGTTCCATTCTTCCTTCCTTCTTCCTTCCATTCTTCCTTCTCTCCTATCTTTTCTCCCTTCATTCTCAATTCATTCATTTGGTCAATATCTATTTTCTGTACATTTTTTATATTCCAGTAACTGTTCTAGGAAGCTAGAGATAGCACAATGAATAAAACAAACAATACCTACCCTCAGGGAGATTACATGCTAGTGGTGGAGGAGTAGACAATAAAAAAAAAAAGTGAAAATTAATAATGTTAGATAAAAGTGCTAAGGATAAAAAATCAGGCAATGAATGGAGACAGGAAAAGTGTGTAGGAGTTGAAATTTTAGAAAGAGTGGCATCAAGAAGTCAATATTTGTACAGAAAACTTGAAGGAAGTAAGAGGGAAAACCATGTAGATATTTGGGGAAATAGCACTTCTGAAGGAGGAAACAGCAATTGCAAAACTCTTGAGGCATATTCAAGGAACAGTGAGAAAGCCAGTGCAGGCAGAAAAGAGAGTAATGAAGAGAGTATTAGGAAACTCAGAGCCAGATCATGCAGTTGTAGGAGAGAAGGTAAGAGTGGGTGGAGAATTGGACTTTACTAGAATTCTTGTTTAGCAAAGAAGTTACAATGAAACACAAGAGACAGAAGGGAGTTAATGTTTACAAAAGAATGACTATAATGATGAACCATGAAATTTAAACTTGGCAACGTGGGTGGTGAAGAATAAAGGGGATAAGAGAGAGTGGAAAGATGGTAGGATCCATAGGTTACATTTTTGTGGGTGTGGGGGATTACTGGTATTAAGGTACTAGAGGCAGTACCATGGAAATATAAAAGGTGGTTGTTAGAGTAAAATGTTTGGAATTCAGTTTTAGGATACGTTGCAGTTATTAGTAAGGAAAAGAGCAAGGGCATAACCATGCAAGTGAATAGCTGATGGAGGATGGAGCCTGGAAAATATTGGAAAGATCATCTTTATGAATATTGAAAACAACAAGTATGAACACAGTAGCAGTGCTAGAAAAAGTGACAGTGATCAGGACCTATATTTAATGCGTAAGGGTAAGTGACCTGGGGCAGTAGATGTCTGCAACAGTGGGGGTAAAGGGTGGGTAGTAAGTGATGGCATGAGATTCAAAGTCGGATGTTTTTATGGAAGAGAGAAGATGTACTGTAAGCAGCAAAGAGGAGAAAGAGAGTTTCAGGGGAAACAGGAACCTCAGAGGAGAGGCAGGTTTTCCCCAGAGAAGGAAGGTTAAAAAATACATTCACAGAAGAGTTTGAGGATGCAGGGGATTTTGCTGATGACTGACCTTGAGTATCAAAGACAAATGAAAAAAGATATAGGATATGGGACAGAGTGGGAATTGGGGTCCAAAGAAGTGATATACAAAGTTTGGAGGTGTCAGTATGGGAAATGAGGGATGACTTGGAAGTCTTTTTATAAAGGGCACCATCAGCTTAGTCCTAACTGTCCCCAAATTAGGTAGGGTCAAGAGGCTGGGAGTGTTGAAGGAAGGGAAGGGTTGGTAGGTTGTGGTCTTGCTGAAAGCATACAGAGTGCTAGGCCATCTGACTCCTGTCAAGGCATGGACTCCTACAAAGGGGTACAGTCGTAGTGCACCCTTCCAACGGTGGCCTGTAGGGGGCATTTGTGAGGAGGGCTCAAGCTACTTCCTGACTTCTGCTGAAGGAGGCTTCTTGCCAGGGAAAAGGGCAGTGTTGCCCTAATCCCAACTAGTTTGTCATCCACATCCTTGAATGATACTTAGAGCTTAATTTCTTATGCTAGTAAGCAATGTACTAAAACACTTATGAAAAAATACCTTTAGATCAGAAATAAATAAATCTGATGACTCGATAGCTGGGTATATGGTGATGCTGCAAAAAGGCAAAGATGCTTGCTGACTAGTGTCTGAGAGAAGTCAGGTAAAGAATATATATCCCAAATTAATATATTTCCCCAACTGCCAATCCTGATGCCAGAAATGTCACTGTTAGAGAATCAGGGAATTTCAACTGTAACTGAGACTTTGAGAAAAAGCAGCACAGTGTAGCAGAATGAGTGCAGGGTTTGCCAGCCCACTAATGTGTGTGTAAATCCTAGCCTGGGGCCTCATCAGCTGTGTTGTGTCAATTAACTTGCTCTCGTTTTCTAACCTCCCTGCAGAACATTCACACATCACAGTGAAGAACATTCACACATCACATGTCACTGCTGGGTGGACATGTGCCAAGGTCTCATTTTGCTTAGGGAAGCATGGAGAGAGTCACGTGACTGATTTAGGGTACTAGGAGTGGCTGGCTGCATGAAACAGAAAATCAAAGAGAAAATGTAATGGGCAGGTGGTGTATGTGAACATCTGCAAAGCATGGCATATAAATATGTACTTAGACTTTAAGCTGCACAAATATCCTGGATCTCTCCATAATCTTGAATTCATAGTACTGCCCCATGAGGTATTTGAGTAAAAACCACTTATTAGAAACACTGTAGAGACAATTCCCCTCTAAGGTCTTAGATTATAGATTCTAGAATTCCATGAAAGTGTATGATAATTGGACAGAAAAGAGTCTGGGCAAAATTACAAAATAGGAAACCCTACATTCAGTGTTTTCCCCAAGGTGTGCAGGGCCTTCTCATTGCCTTTTAATCATTCCAGGATTGTCCCTCCCCCCCACCTATCACACACACACACACACACACAACTGGCCTCCCTTGGAAGTGACCCATACTGAGACTACATAAGCCTCCCACCACCCCACATCCAATGCCCCATCCCTCAGCTGAAACGGCCCTCCCCAGAGAGGCAGTGTAGTGAAGTGGTTAAGAACACAGGCTTTGGCAATTTATAATATTGGGTGACTTGGGGGAAGTTATTTAAACTTTCTGAGTTTTGCTTTTTCTGATGTAAAAGGGTGATAATAAGTGACCCTTGACAGTGATACAGTACAAACTGAATGAGATAAAGTGTTTAGTATCGTGCCTGGTGCAAAATAAATATTCAGTAAATAGTAACTCTGATTTATTTCCTTGGTTTTTTACTACCACTGTTGCTTTGTTGCTCTATATATTTTCTCGCTGCTGTTGTTGTTGATTCCCTGTTGATATATCAGGATGCTGATAGCATCTACCCCTGAAGTGACGCACATCATAACAATTATGTACTGCTTAGCCCACTCAGGATTCTCTCTAACACGTGGACAAGAGAGAGGACAGCTGAGGTATTCCCACTGTGCCTAAGGCATTCACTTACCTGACAGTCAGTTTGGGGATCCTTTGGCCCCTCTCAAACCATACAAAATAGTAGCAGCCTTGTCTTCTGGGGACCAGGGTGACCTGAGAATAGGTAGATTGCTTCCAATATAATAGATTGCTATAACTGTTTCTGACCGCCCCATACACATCTCTTCTTTTTCAGTGCTGGTTATGGAAGACTTAAATGTTTGCATTTATATAAATCAAGGGTAAAAGGTATAAATATGATACCAAAAGTCTTATTCCATAATCATAAATATGAGAAAAACTACAGGCAAGCGTTAGGTAGTGGGCTGCTAGAGGATGTTGCATTCTACAAATGTGTAGTATGGTCATATGTTTAAATTCCTTATTTCTTACCTGGATAGACTGTGGAAGGTGATGATTTTCTCTTTTAGCTCCATACTGCTTGCTCCATAGTCACCGTCTCTGGTTTTCCAGAATGAATAACCCACAGTTGTCCAGAAATAACATTTATTAATCAACAACAAAACACACAATAGAAAAGGCCTTATAAATAAAACTATATATTTATAATGCTTTATTTTTTTTTGCTCCAATACTCCACAAAACACTACAGACAGTAACAAAATAATTCAATAAGTATTAAAAACTTTCAAGAGAATTATAGGACACTCTTTGTCATATGTGAGCATCAACAATGCCACAGCCATTAGATACACTATTAAACACTATCATAGATATCTTTCTTGAATAAGGGATATGATTAGTATTTTTATTCAGAAGTCATAACATTTACACATATCCATACACAAGAGAACAGCTCAGAGCTAGTGAAGTAGACACCCCAGTGAAATGGAATCACCTGCCTGTACATCATTTAAAGGTATAACAGTGTTAACAAGATAGAAGTCAACACACTAAAGAGAAATGTTGGTGTTTGCTTGGGGTGGGAGGGGTGAAAGTAGGGCAATTAATGAAAGCTGCTTACATATTTTCCATTGCTCTCTTAGCAACATGCTCCCTTCCCTTTTCTGCCTTTTCTTGTTTGAGGTATTCCAGCACTTTCATTAACAGATCTTCATCCAAGTACTGTCTGTTGGGGGTATCGTCACTCTTCGGGGACCCCACAGGGAGCCTTTTGCTTACCAAGGCCAGTTTGTCAGTCTCCTGAGAGCTGTGTTGATTCAAACGCTCTTTGAGGGCCTGCTCGATTTGGTTCTCTTCCTGTAGATCATCTTCAGATGAGCCTTGACTAGGAACTCGCTTCACTTGGTTTGAATTCATGATCTCAGGATATTTAACCAGCATCTTGGCCAAGTATTCTCCTAATTCTTGATCCTTGTCATTCAGCTTTTCATATGCCATTTGTCTGTTTCCAACATCTGGCATCCAGACAGCTTTGGGAAGTTGGTTTGCTTTAGACCTTCCAGGACCATAGGGGAGTCTTGACAGAACCTTCTCTCGGTTATACTGATTGGGAAAATATGGAGGCTTTTGATTTGCTGCATTTTCCATCCCTAAAAGATTTAAAATGTCCTCAACACTGAGCCCATCTGGTAGAGCCTCTGCCACAGCATGACCAGGTGTTTTGGGGTAGCCATTCTTGGAGAACATCTTATTTTGGAACAGATCTGGATGGTCTAAGTCAACCTCTGAGATGTCTTCAGGGTCAAGGGGAATTTCAAGCTCCTGCTCTGGTTCCACTGATACATTTGGCTTCTCTCCAGTTTTGAGCATGTCAATTAAGTCTTCAGGGGGTATTTGTAAATTCCTTGAGATTTCAATCAGCTGATAAATAGATTGAGAATCAAGTGGTTTCTCAAAAAGCCTGGTTGCTCTTTCCCCGTTTTCCCCATTCTGTGACCTCCCACTTCCCGCAACATTCACTAACCTTTTCAGATAGGCAATTACTTTGGAGACATCATCTGAGAGTTGGTCTTTACTCTCTTTCTGGAAATCTTCATCCTGGAGGCCCAGCTGCCCTGAACGCTTCATTTCATCATTGATTTGTTCATTTTTTTCTGTATTCTCTTTGCTGTCTCTTACCTCTTCCTGGGTTTGACTCTCTATTTTTTCCTCTACTGGGTTCCAATCTTCTCCCCCAACCACGTCTTCATAGGCAATGTTATTAGCCTTGTAGATATCATCTTCATCATCTGTGTAAAGTTTTTGCTCCTCGTCAACCCTCTCACGCTTCTGGTTGTTTGGTCCCGTCAGTTTCCCCAGCTCTTGGAAGACAGATTCCAACGTAGCAAGGCTTTGAGGAGTATATTGTTCCTCTACTATTTCATTTGTGCGTTTAAAGGGGTTGTCCCTGGAATTCTCTTCATATGTAGGAGGGAATCTCATGTGCTTGAGCTTTCTCTCCGGCCACTGTTGAGTCTCATAATCATCAGGCATGTCCACTGGAAAGTTCTTTTCTGAATTCAAGGTATACGGCTTGTTTTCTTTTGGTGCAGACGGGGGCTCATTTTCAGCCTGTCTCAAAGCTTCAAGTATTATCTTCATCCACTCATCTTCACTCAGGGAATCCCTTGAACTTTCTGGCAAGTCACCATTTTCTTTTTGCTGAAGGGGAACAGAGACACCTTGGTAGGGATTGTAGTCTAGGCTGCTTTCTTCTTTGTGAGCTTGTTGTCGGAGCTTTTCTATGTACTCCAAAGCCCTGATCATTTCAGGACTGGGAAACCTTTGGACGTTTTCCAATCTGATATCTGGTTCCTTCTGAAGCAGCTTGTTTCTCTGAAATGAAGCTGCTTCAGCCTCAGAGAGGAGGAAAATTAAAGAGATGAGAGACAGGGCTGCTCCAAGCCAGTGAGTCTTAGCTTCTGCCATGTTTGAAAGATTTCCTTAAAGCACAGAAAACATGAGTTAACACAAATGAAACAGACTAATAGACGCTATAGCAAAAGAGGTTATTGACCATTGAGGGGAAAAAGAAACCATAGTAGAGATTATTCCACATTAATTTAGGATGACTCTTTTTAAAATCTATAAATATTTTCTACACAATCCTCATGAGCTAACCACAGGAATCTCTAGCAAAATTGTTAGCCATTTGCATCAAATTTGTATGGCATTCTCTTGGTTAAAATAATAGCAAAAACACTGATAGGAAGTTTCTCAAATTTTATTTTTTAATTTATAAAACATGTTGTTTGTTTTGTAGTATGCATTGTTTCTGTTAAATAAAGACTTTCCAAGATAAGTTTTAGTTATCTCGTACAGCATTCCTTCTGAAATCACTGGCAAAAAAATTAGCTGGCTTAATTTAAAACATGCATGTACACATACACAGACACACACACACACACACACACACACACACACACACACAGAGTTATCTCCTTATCAAAAACCATGTGATTTAGTTCCTGAATTGTCCATCTAATTTGTTGTAGAAACACAGAAAGCAGCAGTGACATTACTATATATGATGAAGTGATACACCATGTTAATGCTAGTCATACTGAATTATCTTGTGGATGAGTCCCATTCACATACATTTTCAGAAATAACTTGTTCTCACTCTGCCACTAAATCATACTATTAATTTTGGAAGGTCTATACCTTAATGACCTCCAGAATATGGGTCTTCTCAAGTCCCAGCTAGTAAGTAAACCTAATGAAGTTTTTCTTTAAATATCCCCAAAGCAGTATTTATTTACCCATTGAATTCCAAAATATTTAAATTAGAAGTCGGTATTTTATAATTACTCATCTTGATTGACATGTAATAACACTCCAGGGTATTGTCAGGACACACAAGCACAATAGCCAGAGTTACAAAAAATAATAAATCCATGATATCCAGTGAAGTTTATTTCAGTGTAAATGTACTAAAATATAAACTGTTTTAAAATATCTGCACTCCATATTTCTTCTAATAATTTTATTGTGACTGTCTTGTAAAATGCAATCATGGTTATATTTTTCCTCAGCCCTCAAGAGTGTATAGTAAATAATAACAGATGCTACAGAGAGAACATAAGCTTTCTTAACCAGTCTATTTCTGAACTTGTGAGCGTTCAGATTCAGCTTGACTTATGTCTGTGTCTATTTGGGTGTGGACCTATGAAATCTTAAATGACTCATACTGTTAGAAAATCTTAAAATAACCACTATGAAACTCCCAATTTAGATAAATACAGACAATGTGTTGAATTCTTCCTACTTAAAATTTTTCATTCATTTTTTTTCTCCAAGCCCTGATAGTCTCATGTATGAATTAGCAAAAGGATTAGTTTTTACATATATTACATTTGGCATTGATAGCATTTAAACCTATTTTAATAGGTTTAGGTTGCAATTTTTGTTACAAATAAAGTAAATGTAAAAGAATTTTATGTTTGTTCATGATATTTTACCTGAATTATGGTTTTGTGATATATAAGCTAAGTTATGTAGGTACAATTATCTACTAGCTTAGACATCAATTGTAGAAAATATCATTGTTCACTAGATTATATTGGTATTTAAATAATGTTCTCAGTTTTTAGAACCTAAAAAAAGTTGTAATTACAGAAATTTCTTTAGCACATATTTATTTCTTAAAATGATTATTAAAATTAGTTAGTAAATATATACATTTATTTAAAAGATCCCCTTTAACTTGACTACTTAATTTACTGAAAGGAAAATCTTTAAAGGCATGTCAGAGAAAACTTCTAAAATATTTGTTATGAATCAATGTTTACTAAAGGAAATTGTATTCATAAATTCTTAGGTTTGAGTAAAAGTACATTATGCATTCTTCTTTATACTATTTCAGGATTAATTTAGATTTGGAAATCAATTTTCAACATTGGCATTTGGACTAGTAGTTTTAAGAATCTTAGTGAACTTATTTTCTTTGAGACCATTATCCTGAAGTATTTTTAACAGATGGTTATGTGCTGGTCTTTAAAATCATTATCTTGTAGGTGGGCTTCGCTGTGGAGTTGGGGCAAAATACCCAATGCAGCTATTTAAACCACAGCCTAACGAGAGCTACTGTTTGGTCATTTATTAAGATTCAGTTTGGATGACATAGTTATTGCCTTTGAGTAAGACTCAAGGGATTTCTTTCCCAGGTAGCAGCTCATCTAAGTAGTGAAGGTGGTTTCAACAGCTCTAATATTTTATATAGAGTTTGAACTAAAGCCTTGTAAGTTAAACTGTCTTTTCTATTGAAATTAGACTAGAGCATTAACAAATGCAGTTGGATATATCAAATTTGAGCAATTCAACTAGTTAGGATGCAGAAAAAAGAAACACTTGTCCCATTCAAAATATTTAGCAAAATATTACACAACCTCTTTCAACCAAAGCATAATAATAATAGTTTTTACAGTTATCAATGGTTTCCTCATACATTCCAAATTATGATCTCTCTGTAATCCATGGTCATATCCAACCTGTAACCCAAGATAATATTTCACCCTGAATAAACAAGGAAGCCCATTCTAATCTTACCTTCCTAGGACTAAAACTAGGAAATAATAATGTAAGCCTTTTCAGAGTATACCAATTGGGAAAATAATTTTATATAGTTAGTTAACTTTGAGCTCTTGCAAGGTAAATGTCAAAGGGGGAAAAAAACCTAATTCCAAAATTGGTTACTTCTATCACTAACGTGTTTAACAGCCTTTGAATCATTGGAAACCTACTGTTAAGAATATTAAGCATATAAATTATATCCTTGGCCTTGTATCTGGTTCTTAGGGGAAGAAACAATAAATTAAGGAAAGAAACAAAATATCAGGCTTGGTTAACTTTACATTAATAATGTGTATTGACACAAATATCCTAAACTTTTTCATGCTTCTTATATATGATTATGTAAATAGCACTATGGTTAGTAAATACCTAACAGCAAGTGGTATAAATCACAGATTCAATCATATATATGTACACATATATAGTGTCCTTACACTGGCTGATGAGCAGCAGGTTGCTGTTCAGCTATTCTATAGATACAAGCTTGCCAAACGGTCTTTTTCTTCTTAGCTAAGAATTAAGGAGAGAACACGCAATTTAGAACTTTCAAGTAAATCAAAGGGAAAAGCAGTCTTACCTCTTTTTTATATGGCAGAGAACGTCCACAGCACGTTCCTCCTGGCCCGCTGCGTGAGCTGCTCGGACCGTTTCAGCACCCGGACAGCTCCTCGGCTTATAGGGGGCCGCCGCGCCTGACACTGCACTGCCACACTGACGTCACCGGCTCAGCCACAAACCCGAGCATAGGCGAGCTTCTTCAGAGAGAAAATAAGCACTTTATATATCTTAAAAAAAAAAAAAAAAAAAAAATGTTGCATGCTTACGCCACCTGTCTTTTTGTGGCAAAAACTGCAGTTTCCTTTTTTTTCTTTTATCAAAATCTTTGAGGCTTGAAATAAAATGCTTTGCACGATTTCCCTTAGAAAGAAAAATCCATCAGGTAGACATGGCTAATTGCAATATAATCTCGTCTATGTTCTAATAGCTTGTGATAAGTGTTTCCTGTTGCTGTTGCTGTTGTAATCGTCGTTATAAGAAAGTTTTACAGACAAGGACTATTATTTTTTTTCCTTCAGTGGTCACAAAGAAATTACATTACCATTCCTCAGTATGCTCCAAGAGGAACAGAAGACACATTATGAATATGAAATCATATTTTATATCATAACCACAAGGAGCATTGTTTTTAAAACCATATTTATTTGAATAAAAAAGTTTTCTCTTTTTTATGTGAGTTACCTTTAAGGCTCTAATGAGTTGGAATTTTGCTTTAGAGCTTCAATATAATTTTGAAGTGAGTATTTCTAAGGTCTCAGGTCTAGTAATTAATAATTTTATATGAATCTGTTGGCATCTCTTACAACATTTGATCTCAAAAAGGGAAGTTCAGAAGTTGAAAATACTTCCAATAAGAAAAATAAAAAAACATATTCACTGTTTGAGGAAAGTGTGACACATATGTAATTGTAATTCATTTGTAACTAAAGTTATACTATGAATATTTTCCTTCTCCAGTTGAATCAGATGAATTGAATACCTTCCATAAATGGGACCAGTTTAGGGAATAATATAATACTTGCAACTCCAACCTCTCAGACTTGTAGTTCATAATCATTCCTGTGCTCTACCAGGTAACCTGATTATATATTATAATAATTTATATAAGTCTAAATTTTTAACTTCATTTTATTAAAGATATGATTCTCCTAATAACAGTATATTTTGAAATATACTTTAAGTATACAAAAGAATCTTGCTGTATAAGAGATCCCTTTTGTCTCTGTTAAATGAATAATCAGCCACTGATTTATCCATTCAGTAAGTTATAATGCCTACTAACTGCCAGATACAAAGATGACGACATATATATTTGTATGTATATATATACATATATATATGTGCTCTTTTTTTCTTTTGAGGATCCTTTGGCCTGGTGGGGATGAGAGACAAACAGATTATTTTGACTTTATATAAATTGGAAAGTACTAAGAAAGATGTCAGCCAGAACAGACAGCAGGGAGCATGGTTCAATCTAGAAATTCGGTGGGGGTCCTGGGAAAAGAAGCCTGAGCTGAGATTACTCATTACCGGGTTTTACTTAATGATTTCTAACGATGCTAGGTAAACCACAATACTCTTGAACTCCTCAAGGAAATAGAGATAGTTTAAAACCTTAGGGAAAAAAATAATCTTGGGAAAAGTAGCCCTTCATTCTCTCTCTTTGATCTCCTGGTAAAGCTATTTGATTCCTAATGAGTGGTAGACCACCATTTGTGGATTGACATGGAACTCATACAGGCTTAAACTGGAGTCCTGTGGCCAATTTTTCTAATCTATTTATGCCTCATAATGGGATTTTCGAGCAAGGTTAAGCGCTAGGTTGAAGAGACCTGAGTTAACAAATCTCATTTCTCAAGCACCACCTCAATGAAATCAGCTCATTTGCAGACATCTTTGTTAGTTTACACACATGATAATAGTTTTTTAGATCTTGACAAAGGTAAGCCACTCTGAGTTTCACCTGATTTGCTTTCCAGTAGTTCTGTGTGGCCAGTGAAACCAACCAGTATCAACACAGCCTCAGAAAATTCCACAAGGTTACTCTTAGAGGGTTGAGTAGGTTCAGCAGAGGTCTCAACAACCCTCAAGGAAGTCGCTCTTTTTTTTTTTTTTTTTTAAACAAGATGAATAGATTCTGGGGATGTAATGCACAGCGTAACGACCAAAATTAACAGTATTGTATACTTGAAAGTTGCTAAGAGAGTAGTTTTTTTTTAATTTTTCAATTTTATTTTATTTATTTTTTTATACAGCAGGTTCTTATTAGTCCTCCATTTTATACACATCAATATATACATGTTAATCCCAATCACCCAGTTCATCACACCCCCACCACCCAGCTTTCTCCCCTTGGTGTCCATACGTTTGTTCTCTACCTCTGTGTCTCAATTTCTGCCCTGCAAACTGGTTCATCTGCACCATTTTTCTAGATTCCACATATATGCGTTAATATACGATATTTGTTTTCTCTTTCTGACTTACTTCATGCTGTACGATGGTCTCTAGATCCATCCACATCTCCACAAATGACCCAGATTCGTTCCTTTTTATGGCTGAGTAATATATCATTGTATATATGTACCATATCTTCTTTATCCATTCGTCTGTCGATGTGCATTTAGGTTGCTTCCAAGACCTGGCTATTGTAAATAGTGCTACAATGAACATTGGGGTGCATGTGTCTTTTTGAATTATAATTTTCTCTGGGTATATGCCAAGTAGTGGGATTGCTGGATCATATGGTAATTCTATTTTTAGTTTTTTAAGGAACCTCCATACTGTTCTCCATAGTGGCTATATCAATTTACATTGCCACCAACAGTACAAGAGGGTTCCCATTTCTCCACATCCTCTCCAGGGGTTGTTTGTAGATTTGTTTGTTTGTAGATTTTCATTGTTTGTAGATTTTCTGGTGATGCCCATTCTAACTGGTGTGAGGCGATACCTCATTGTAGTCTTGATTTGCATTTCTCTAATAATTAGTGATTTTGAGCAGCTTTTCATGTGCCTCTTGGCCATCTGTTTGTCTTCTTTGGAGAAATGGCTATTTAGGTCTTCTGCCCATTTTTGGATTGGGTTTTGTTTTTTTTAAATATTGAGCTGCATGAGCTGTTTATATATTTTGGAGATTAATCCTTTATCTGTTGATTCATTTGCAAATATTTTCTCCCATTCTGACGGTTGTCTTTTTGTCTTGTTTATGATTTCCTTTGCTGTGCAAAAGCTTTTAAGTTTCATTAGGTCACATGTGTTTATTTTAGTTTTTATTTCTATTACTCTAGGAGGTGGATCAAAAAAGATCTTGCTGTGATTTATGTCAAAGAGTGTTCTTCCTATGTTTTCCTCTAAGAGTTTTATAGTGTCCGGTCTTACATTTAGGTCTCGAATCCATTTTGCATTTATTTTTGTGTATGGTTTTAGGGAGTGTTCTAATTTCATTCTTTTACATATAGCTGTCCAGTTTTCCCAGCACCACTTATTGAAGAGGCTGTCTTTTCTCCATTGTATATCCTTGCCTCCTTTGTTGTAGATTAGTTGACCATAGGTGCATGGGTTTCTCTCTGGGCTTTCTATCTTGTTCCATTGATCTATATTTCTGTTTTTGTGCCACTACCATATTGTATTGATGACTGTAGCTTTGTATTATAGTCTGAAGACAGGGAGTCTGATTCCTCCAGCTCCACATTTTTCCCTCAATACTGCTTTGGCTATTCAGGGTCCTTTGTGTCTCTGTACAAATTTTAAGATTTTTTGTTCTGGTTCTGTAAAAAATGCCATTAGTAATTTGATAGGGATTGCATTAAATCTGTAGATTGCTTTGGGTAGTATAGTCATTTTCACAATATTGATTCTTGCAATCCAAGAACATGGTATATCTCTCCATCAGTTGGTATCATCTTTAATTTCTTTCATCAGTGTCTTATAGTTTTCTGCATACAGGTCTTTTGTCTCTCTAGGTAAGTTTATTTCTAGGTATTTTATTCTTTTTGTTGCAATGGTAAATGGGAGTGTTTCCTTAATTTCTCTTTCAGATTATTCATCATTAGTATTTATGAATGCCAGAGATTTCTGTGCATTAATTTTGTATCCTGCCATTTTACCAAATTCATTGATTAGTTCTAGTAGTTTTCTGGTGGCATCTTAAGGATTATCTATGTATAGTATCATGTCATCTGCCAACAGTGACAGTTTTACTTCTTCTTTTCCAATTTGTATTCCTTTTATTTCTTTTTCTTCTCTGATTGCCATGGCTAGGACTTCCAAAACTATGTTGAAATATAGCGGTGAGAGTGGACATCCTTGTCTCGTTCCTGATCTTAGAGGAAATGCTTTCAGTTTTTCACCATTGAGAATGATGTTTGCTGTGGGTTTGTCATATATGGCCTTTATTATGTTGAGGAAAGTTCCCTCTATGCCTACTCTCTGGAGAGATTTTTTGATAAATGGTGTTGAATTTTGTCAAAAGCTTTTTCTGCATCTCTTGAGATGATCACATGGTTTTTATTCTTCAATTTGTTAATATGGTGTATCACATTGATTGATTTCAGCATATTGAAGAATCCTTGCATCCCTGGAATAAATCACACTTGATCATGGTGTATGATCCTTTTAATGTGTTGTTGGATTCTGTTTGCTAGTATTCTGTTGAGGATTTTTGCATCTATAGTTATCAGTAATATTGGTCTGTAATTTTCTTTTTTTGTAGTATCTTTGTCTGGTTTTGGTATCAGGGTGATGGTGGCCTCATAGAATGAGTTTGGGAATGTTCCTTCCTCTGCAATTTTTTGAAAGAGTTTGAGAAGGATGGGTGTTAGCTCTTCTCTAAATGTTTGATAGAATTCACCTGTGAAGCCATCTGGTCCTGGACTTTTGTTTGTGGGAAGATTTTTAATCACAGTTTCAATTTCATTACTTGTGATTGTTCTGTTCATATTTTCTATTTCTTCCTGGTTCCGTCTTGGAAGGTTATTTCTTTCTAAGAATGTGTCCATTTCTTCCAGGTTGTCCATTTTATTTGCATAGAGTTGCTTGTAGTAGTCTCTTAGGATGCTTTGTATTTCTGCGGAGTGTGTGGTAACTTCTTTTTCATTTCTAATTTTGTTGATATGAGTCCTCTCCCTCTTTTTCTTGATAAGTCTGGCTAATGGTTTATCAATTTTGTTTATCTTCTCAAAGTACCAGCTTTTAGTTTTATTGATCTTTGCTATTGTTGTCTTTGTTTCTATTTCATTTATTTCTGCTCTGATCTTTATGATTTCTTTCCTTCTGCTAACTTTGGGTTTTGTTTGTTCTTTCTCCAATTGCTTTAGGTGTAAGGTTAGATTGCTTGTTTGAAATTTTCTTGTTTCTTGAGATAAGCTTGTATAGCTATAAACTTCCCTCTTAGAACTGCTTTTGCTGCATGCCATAGGCTTTGGATTGACGTGTTTTCATTGTCATTTGTCTCTAGGTATTTTTTGATTTCCTCTTTGATTTCTTCAGTGATCTCCTGGTTATATAGTAATATAATTTTTAGCCTCCATGTGTTTGTGGTTTTTTACATTTTTTCCCCTGTAATTCATTTCTAATCTCATAGCATTGTGGTCAGAAAAAAATGCTTGATAGGATTTCAATTTTCTTAAATTTACTGAGGCTTGATTTGTGACCCAAGGTATGACCTATCCTGGAGAATGTTCCATGTGCACTTGAGAAGAAAGTGTAATAGGCTGTTTTTGGTTGGAAAGTCCTATAAATATCCATTAAATCTATCTGGTCTATTGTGTCATTTAAAGCTTCTCTTTCCTTATTTATTTTCATTTTGGATGATCTGTCCATTGGTGTAAGTGAGGTGTTAAAATCCCCTACTATTATTGTGTTACTGTTGATTTCCTCTTTTATAGCTGTTTGCAGTTGCCTTATGTATTGAGGTGCTCCTATGGAGGGTGTATATATATTTGTAATTGTTTTATCTTCTTCTTGGATTGATCCCTTGATCATTCCATAGTGTCCTTCCTTGTTTCTTGTAACATTCTTTATTTTAAAGTCTATTTTATCTGATACGAGTATTGCTACTCTAGCTTTCTTTTGATTTCCATTTGCATGGAATATCTTTTTCCATCCCCTCACTTTCAACCTGTATGTGTCCCTAGGGTGGAAGTGGGTCTCTTGGAAACAGCGTATAGATGGGTCTTGTTTTTGTATCCATTCAGCAAGCCTGTGTCTTTTGGTTGGAGCATTTAATCCATTCACGTTTAAGATAATTATCGATATGTATGTTCCTATGACCATTTTCTGGATTGTTTTGGGTGGGTTTTTGTAGGTCCTTTTCTTGTCTCTGTTTCCCACTTAGAGAAGTTCCTTTAGCATTTGTTATAGAGCTAATTTGTTGGTGCTGAATTCTCTTAGCTTTTGCTTGTATGTAAAGCTTTTGATTTCTCCATTGAATCTGAATGAGATCCTTGCTGGGTAGAGTAATCTTGGTTGTACGTTCTTCCCTTTCATTACTTTAAGTATATCATGCCACTCTCTTCTGGCTTGTAGAGTCTCTGTTGAGAAATCAGCTGTTAACCTTATGGGAGTTCCCTTGTATGTTATTTGTCATTTTCCCCATGCTGCCCTCAATAATTTTTCTTTGTCTTAATTTTTTGCCAATTTGAATATTATATGTCTTGGCACATTTATCCTTGGGTTTTTCCTGTATGGGACTCTCTGAACTTCCTGGACTTGGATGGCTATTTCTTTTCCCATGCTAGGGAAGTTTTCGAGTATAACCTCTTCAAATATTTTCTCTCATCCTTTCTCTCCCTCTTCTACTTCTGGGACCCCTACAATGTAAATGTTGTTCTGTTTAATGTTGTCCCAGAGGTCTCTTAGTCTGCCTTCATTTCTTTCAATTCTTTTTCCTTTATTCTGTTCCACAACAGTGAATTCCACCCTTCTGTTTTCCAGGTCACTTATCCGTTCTTCTGCCTCAGTTATTCTGCTATTGATTCCTTCTAGTGTAGTTTTCATTTCAGTTATTGTATTGTTCATCTCTGTTTGTTTGTTCTTTAATTCTTCTAGGTCTTTGTTAAACATTTCTTGCATCTTCTCAATCTTTGCCTCCATTCTTTTTCTGAGGTCCTGGATCATCTTCACTATCATTATTCTGAATTCTTTTTCTGGGAGGATGCCTATCTCCACTTCATTTCGTTGTTTTTCTTGAGTTTTATCTTGTTCCTTCATCTGGTACATAGCCCTCTGCCTTTTCATCTTCTCTACCTTTCTGTGAATGTGCTTTTTGTTCCACCAGCTGCAGGATTGTAGTTCTTCTTGCTGTTGTCTGCCCTCTGGTGGATGAGGCTATCTAAGATGGCTTTGCAAGTTTCCTGATGGAGGGACTGGTGGTGGATAGAGCTGGCTCTAGCAGACAGAGCTCAGTAAAACTTTAATCTGCTTGACTGCTGATGGGTGGAGCTGGGTTCCCTCCCTGTCGGTTGTTTGGCTTGAGGCAACCAAACACTGGAATCTACCGGGGCTCTTTGGTGGGGCTAATGGCAGACTCTGGAAGGGCTCATGCCAAGGAGTATTTCCCAGAACTTCTGCTGCCAGTGTCCTTGTCCTCATAGTGAAACACAGCCATCCCTCACCTCTGCAGGAGACCCTCCAACACTAGCAGGCAGGTCTGGTTCAGTCTCCTAGGGGGTCACTGCTCCTTCCCCTTGGTCCCAGTGTGCACACTACTTTGTGTGTGCCCTCCAAGAGTGGAGTCTATGTTTCCTCCAGTCCTGTCAGAGTCCTGCATTGAAATCCCACTAACCTTCAAAGTCTGATTCTCTAGGAATTCCTCCTCCCTTTGCCAGACCCCCAGGTTCAGAAGCCTGATGTTTGGCTCAGAACCTTCACTCCAATGTGTGGACTTCTGTGGTATAAGTGTTCTCCAGTTTGTGTATCACCCACCCAGCAGTTATGTGATTTGATTTTATTGTGATTGCACCCCTCTTACCATCTCATTGAGGCTTCTTTGTCTTTGGATGTGGGGTACCTTTTTTGGTGAGTTCCAGTGTCTTCCTGTCAATGATTGTTCGGCAGTTAGTTGTGATTCTGGTGTTCTCGCAAGAGGGAGTGAGAGCGCGTCCTTCTACTCTGCCATCTTTGTTCTGTAAGGAAGTCACTCTTGATCAGGCTAGTGCATATATGTGGAACTAAGCTTTTTGGCAAGGACTAGAAGCTATAGTTCTTCCAAGGTCCCATAGTCAACCTCTTTCCTGAGAATGTCTTTAATCATCCAAAATCCATATAAAACCTCATTCAAAAGCTCCAAGTAGAAGTGAGATGTCAGGAGGCAGCCACTGGGATGCACTGGCTCCATCAGCTAAAGGAGTTGGAGAGCTATGAGCCATATGTGAGTAACTGAATTCTTGCCTACTATAGACTATGATAAACACCTATAATTTACTGAGTTCCATTACGTTCCAGGCACTGTACTTGGAGCTTCAGCAACCTAATTTAGCCCTCATGTCAACTCTAATAGATAGTTATTTTTGTCTCCATTCTGCAGTTGAAGAAACTGAAACTCAGAAATAACTAAATTGGCTACTGTTTCCTCACTCATAATTGATAGAGGTAAGATTTGAACCTAGTTCTTTCCAAAGGTGTTTCCATAATAAAGACTATGATTTAGGCACTCTGCTAGGTGATAGGAATACAGAAATGACCATGGCATGGATCCAATAATTAAAGATCCAAGTCTAGAATATAGTCACTTTGACAAAATTCCTCAGGGGTTGTCCCAATTGTTTCTCTTGGTCACTGCTCAGATGGCACAGGCCCAGACTCCTATCTGCGGCAGCAAAAATGGAAAACAAGAGTCGACATCAGATCACTTCCTTGATGCTATGGGGCATATTATAATGTGTTCCAAATAAGAGAGTAGTTCTTGAATTTGGAAAATTCTATTCAGTGGCCTGTGTTTTACAGACTTTTCAGTGAGTTATATTTAGCATATCTCTAGAAGTCATTAATTTTTTGCCAGTACTTACTTGTTCTAAAGGGAACTATTTTCTCTAATAGAAATTTATTTGGAGAAGAAGTTAAAGTGCAATATGCATAGAGAAAGCAAACTTCATGTTGATGTGAAATCTTTTAGAGTATGTATATTAAAGAGAACATAAATCTTTTTATCACTAAGCTTGAGGTAAGATCTTTTTAAACGTTCTTCACAAAATTTTAATTTTCTGGTAGGTCTAAACTGGCAATTATTATTGCCTCCAAGAAGCAAAGCTCTATATCTTGGACATTTTCAAAGTAATTATGTCCTGTGTTATGATAATGGTTTTTACTAAATTAGCTTGCATCCTCACAGTGGTGCTAAGATCAAGCTAATCATTCACAACTTAAATCTAAATAATTAGAATGGACTAATTTCATTTTATGATCAGATTTTCTTAAATCTTAATCATTTTGTCCTTTGTTATTCAATTTCATATTTCATTTAGACCGGATTCTGATGTTCCTATCATTTGTACATGCAGTCTTCTGCCTTAGTAATCCTTCAGTTTGAAAATATCTCTCTTCCACTCCATTACACTTCTCATTTTGTTTCAATTTATATGAAAGCAATTAAGATCCAGAAGGCCAATACATCTGCCTTCTCCTCTTTCTCTCCCCTCTTCTCTGACTCTAACCTCCTCCCTCATCTTTCTCTCCCTTGGAAGACAAGACTTTCATAGAGGATCATGTCTGCAGTATATGTGACCTAAGGTCCTCCCGCACTTGCCAGGGGATAGGGGTGGTCTACACTGGGATACTTTTCATTGCTCATTCCTCACCTGTTTTCCTCTCTTCCCTTATTTTTATTTTTCTTCGTTATACTCCTTGTTGACTCTTTACCACCCTGGTGCGTTGCTTCCAAAATTTACTTAAACTCCTTTCTTTTAGAGTACAATTTTTTATTAATAAATGTTCTTTCCTAACATAGATGACTTTTTAAAAAACTCACTATCAGGGCTTCCCTGGTGGTGCAGTGGTTGAGAGTCCGCCTGCCAATGCAGGGGACACAGGTTCGTGCTCCGATCCGGGAAGATCCCACATGCCGTGGAGCGGCTGGACCCGTGAGCCATAGCCACTGAGCCTGCGCGTCCGGAGCCTGTGCTCCACAACAGGAGAAGTCACAACAATGAGAGGCCCACGTACAGCAAAAAAACAAAAACAAAAAACCTCACTATCAAAGAAGAGTAAAATGTTTTTCCACTTCTCTTGCAAAAGCAGAGCCTGTCAGAGAACGTATAAATCAGTAACTGGTATACTTAATACTGTAACTACCTAGTTTTCCAGACAAAATCATTAGTTTCTAAGAGGCCTTGGACAATGGCTGGCCGAAAATATATTGTGTTCAATTGAGTTAACCTTTTCTTATTTCTACTGTCAAAGCTTCACACACTCCATTTTGGAATTTTTTAATCTTTTCAAAGTGTCCTTATGCAAATGAACTGCCTTTATTTGTTTGAGCTTCAGGCACTGCTAGCAAATTATGTCTAAAATTTTTTTAAGAAAAATTTTCTTTCATTATAGGGGCACTCTATGTTTCTCTACTCTTTCCCTTATTTTGTAAAACATTTTCTAGTATTTGAATTAAAATTTTAAATTATACATAAAGAAAAGTAAGCTACTTATAATTCTAGTATTTGTTTATTCTTTGTAATTTTTTTGCTCTTCTTATCAAGATACCACATTACTGGTGGCCCTATATGGACTAGATAACATTTAAGGCCCTTCTAACCCTTGGACCCTGTGCCTCTTTTCTTTGTGAAATGAGGATCAGCTGTGAAATTATTTTTGCATTTGTCTGCTAGGTACTAAAGTATGATCTTTCTCATAAACCCTCAGTGAGAACCACTTAAACCAAATAAATTTAGGCTTTCTTCTCCATTTCCTTTGGATTCTGGAACCAGCTGGTGCTTGGAGGAAGAGAAAGTACCATTCTCTTAATCTAATACCATGCATGTTTGAGCATCTGCTCCTTCAGTGGGCTTTGGGAGAATGAAGTTTGTGCACTAGAAGTTAATTACTTTGCCTAAAACAACATTAAATGTCTCAATCTTTCAAGTTCTCCTGGCATAATTGTTTTGTGAATCAACACGTTAAGGATTTACATGCAAATGTTTTAATAGGGATATTTTCTGTTTGGAAACAACCCAACTACATACTCCTACCCTTCCTTTTAATAAGAAGCCCAGTAAGATGTAGGAGAGTCTTTAAGATCAAAGTTTAGCATTATTACAGTTAAGTTTAGCATTTTGTGTCCAGAGCTCCCACTGCCTTACCAGATGACTTTCACAGTTTACTTAGCCTTTACATAGATTTTAGAGTCTTGTTTTGATAAAATGAATATATCAGTTCTAGAGATAGGACACTTGCATATATAATATAAGGTACAGAGCTGAAAATAATCACCTAAAACCTAAAACCTTCTCCCCCAAATCCAGCCATTGTGTCTGTATTCCACATCACAGTCAATATTTTTCTAGGATTTTTTGGTCCAGAATTTAGTGCACAAGTCAAATCATCTAACTACTTTGACACTGAAGCTGTTTGAACTATAAGTGGAGTGATGTAAAGTACATGTTAGAGCAGAGATCCTCAAAGTATGGTCCAAGATCAGAATATCAGCATCATCTGGGAACCTCTTAGCAAAATATTCTCTCATGGACCACATATCTCTCCTGGTTTGTACTTATTACAGTTGTAATGCAACATTTGTTTGGGAAATTCTTAGATTACTCTCTTCCCAGCTGACAACAATCTCTTTGAGGACATGAAGCCAAGGATCCTTTTTTCTCTTACCCTATACCCAAAAGCCATCCAAACCAACCTTAAAAATCATAACATCTACAAATAAACATATCAAGCCAACCAAATTCTCTCCAATCTCTTATCTCCTTCTCAATGGTATCACCTGATTAATTATCATCTCTGACCCTTGGTTTCAACCATGGAATCATTATTTCCTCAGCTCATTCCTGCACTTTCTCCCTCTCCACTCCCTTGCCCCTCTCCTTCCCCCAACCATTGATAAGTCTTCCCAGTTGCTCCTTTCTTATTCATCCATCCATTTTCACATCTTCTTATATCAGGTTTATCTAAGAATCTCTCCCCAGCAGGAGATTAGGTTTATCATTTATATTCTTCCACACATGTCCTTTTCCTCCAGGAACTTAGGTGTTTGCATCTTAAGGAAAATAATTTCTATTTCTAATCTGAGCCAGCACTCAAGAAATACTGTTGACTGAATGACTGGAGTGTTTGATTTAAAACAAAATCAAACAGCCAGTTTATATTAATTGCCTACTAAGTACAAACCATGGGGCTTAATCCTTAAAAACACAGTAGCAAATTATCTTTCAACATTTTTCCATTATGAGTCTCCCCTGCTCAACTGATACCAAATAAGTTAACTTTCCATAGTCCAAAGTTTCTCACTGATTTTTTTTCTTAATGTTCTCCCAAATCTCTCCAGTCTCACATCCTTAGGTTTTCTGTTTCAGTTGTGTAAACCTTTCTACCAGAAGATATACTTAATCTCTTCAGGCCCATTTTCATTCACATCACTCTCCTTGCTTGGAAAATGTTCTACCCCTCTTCTGTACTATTTTGATTCTTTAAAAAAATGTTTGCAGTTACTTCATTTATTAGAGCATAGATTTTTAACTTGAGGTCCATTGAATCCCATGAAAGGGAATACAAATATTTATATGTATATTATAGTGTGTTTTTTAATCAGGCAGCTCCAGAGCCATATACAGATGCTCAAGTGAATATGTGACTTTAATTTTTTTTATTATTGTAGCTCTTAGTACTCTTCACAAAATATTTCTGATTCTTCCTTCTTCTGAGCATATTTAGAATTAAACTTCTTGGACTCTAATGATGGGGTGGCACCCTATGAAAGTTCTAGCCTGTGAGCCAGAACGGACATATGACAGAGTTCACTTTCCCTCACCACAGCAACAGGCAAAGTTTGAGATGGTGGCTGCTTACATACCCTGGTCCCTGAGTGACAGCCAGCAATGTTCAGAGTTGTCTTCCAGACCTTTCATGGCCATGCAGTGTGAGTAAGAAATAAAGTTCTTTTATTGGTTTTGGGAGTGTTGTTTTTTACCATCTATAACTTAGCCTGTCCTGACTGATACAAATATTGAAGTCAACTGGTTTGGGACATTATTGTAACTTGAATGTCTATAACCTTGCAGTCATAGACTTACCCAGAGAAGAATGATGAGATGAATTTGCAGTGAGGATCTTGTCCTTCTTTTTCCTGGGACTCCTGTTCTCAAAGGAGCCAATCAGATGCATCTATGTTTCCCAACGTATGGAAAGCATATGCACAGCACTATTGGAAGTGATTTTATGCCAGGTGTAGGCATAGCATCAAGTAATACTGAATGTCATAGCCTGAAATGTATTCGTTGCACAAATTTCTTGGTTATATAAAGAAGAAAATTTCAGTTGAGGACTAGTCTGTTTTTACCACGTTTCTAATACTTGGTCACCTTCCCTTTTTGGTCTTAGGCTCAGAGTTCTCTGTAGGTTGTAGGGTCTAACAAGACATTTATTAACAACTTTATATTTTTATTGACTTTATGGTTTGGGTTGCCTCCTATTTATGTAGGTGATAAAATTTTCAAATTGAAGCAGTGATACCTCCTTATATTTAAGCTTAACAAAAGAAGAAATTATAGAACAAAATTTTCTATATTTTTTCTTAAATATAGAAAATATAATATTAAGAAAATAATAGTACTGATAATGCTTAGAGATAAGAACAATTCTTCGATTGACAATTTTTTTGGAAATTTTGTGTTACTCTGTAATTTAACCTTCAGTGAGGTTTAGTCCTCATTTTGGGGTCCAGAACTTTTGGTGGTATCGTTGTATTGCCCTCCTCCACTTCCCATCTCTGAGAATGCTATACTCGGTGACCAAAATATTTGTTTTTAATTTAAAAAATATTTCAGTTCCACAGTAAAACTTGACTCAGAACAGATTCAACAGGCAGCAGTTACATATGGCAGGAGATAGAATGCTGGGCTTCTGTCTAACTGTGTGGCTTCAGGCAAATCACTCAACCTCCCTGGGTCCCGGCTTCTTCATTTGTCAAATGAGGGTACTGTGACCTAGGCTGAGGGCCTCAGACAGTTGCTGCAAGAATCCAGTTACGTAATAGTTGTAGAAATGCTCTGGAAAGTTTGAGGCATTCTGCGGTCAGGCTGCCTAATTATTATTCACCTCCCAATCCCTGGGAATTCACTGAAACCGAGCTTCCGATCCCTGAATTTTAAGATGGTAACCAAGCAAAGAAATCATTTCCTTTACACCAATGTGATTAGAATTGATTTTTGGACCCTGCTTCAAGGCAAGTCATTTTGCTACCTCGCCTCAATTAGAACGAAGAGAAGAAACGCAAGTGTTTTCGTAAATGCTGGCAGGAAGTTCCGCTCTCCAGCCTGCGGAGGTGGAGTTTCTTCTGGGAGACTACTGCTGGCGCAGGCAGCCAAGCCCGGCGTGGCCTCGGACAGATGAATCGAAAGTCAAAACACACACGGCTATAGGGAATAAGACGTGAGTCATGCTTTGCTGGGGCTGAGAGGCAGACATGAATGAAAGCGAACACTTCTTTTCAGGCCCAGGCTGACGCCGCCTCAGCCCAAGGCCAGGTTCACGGTTTAATCATCAGCATCTCCGCACAGCCCAGCACGGAGGGGCACAGTGGAAGCAATTTTCCCATTATGCCTTCATAGAGGCGCGGCCGTTCATTACATTCATCCCCGGGCTCTGTCCTAATGAGACTCAGGAACGAGGCTGAAAGGTCATGACACTTCGGTGCCTTTTCCTGATGGGAGAACTGCATGACGCTGATGAGGCAGACAAGGCAGCAGCTGCGTTTCAGAGGAACCAGGGACGGTGCTTCACCCACAAACCCCGAAATGACTGCTGCCCCGAAGGCTCCCGGCCACCTCGGTGGCTGAGGCAATTAGAGTGTTCTGAGTGAACGAGAGGCTTCAGAGTCCCTTCTGGGCTTTTATTTCCTGACCTCAACTCTGAAATCTCTAAATTGCCTGTGTTTGTCTCGCTAGTATCCATCAACCGAAGTAGGACTGGGGGGTCTTTTGACAGCAGCAGTCGAAAGGCAAGTAGATAAAATCCTGCTTTTCTCCTACCACGGTGAAGTCCTCCCTTCTGAACTATGCTTCATGACTCTTCATCTTAACCAAAAGTCGAGAATCATTCATCTGTTAAAAGGAGGGAGAGGCAGTGAATGGGCAAGTTCTGGCGCCCGACCGCCTGGGTTTGAACCCTGCTTCTGCCGCTTACCAGCTGTGGCGGCCTGATCAGGCTAATCATAATATTAGGCACCTCACAGGGTTTTGTGCAAATTCAACCAGAACCATAAGCATTTAATAAACATAGTACTATTCGCAGTAGTAGTACTATTATTATTAGCAAACATTTACTGTATATTTTCTTGCTGCTGAGCACTGCATCAGGTATCGAGGATAGAACATGAATAAGATTCAGGGGCTGCCCACATGGAGTTTAGTGGGGAAAATGGCTTTTGGGGAAACATCTATACATGGCTAAATGTAATGGGCTGCGGTAAATGTACACACAAGAAGCAGTGGGTGGAGAGAGACCACAGTTAGCTCTGTATAGGAGGGCTGGAGAAGATTTCAGACAGCAGGAAGTGTGAAATTGTCTAAGATGGTTTGAAGCTGCCAGGAGAATCGAAGCCTTTGCTTCGCCTCAGCCTCCCAAGCAGGCTGGATCTTTACGCAGCGCTTTCTTCAATCTTCTGAAGAGCAGGCTGGTCCCATACTCTGCGCCTGACCCACAGGGCATGTGGCCATTGTGGAGCCTCGTCTCTGGGTCCAGGGTCTCTCTCCCCACACTTGTGCTACTCCAGAAGACACTGCATGTTCCAGAGATTAGCTTTGTCTCCCAAACCCAAAGATAATAAACCCAGTACAAGAATGAGTCTATTTTAAGAGTAAGAAAGGGATTGCCAGAAGCCAAGATTTCCTCTACTTATCAGAATATCCTCCTCTTTGGGCCTTGGAATTGTGATCTCGCAGTTTTTATCGAGTAGCCACAATAGAACACTGAGAGAACCACTTTTCAGGTATTCTTGGACGAGAAAAGGTAAAGTACATACCAGACACCAATATGGATGGCTCAGAATTTGATGGATACAATTATTGGTTGCAAATGACATCTACTCTGGAATTCATAGAATACAGCACAAGTTTTGCTTTGTTTTTCTTTGCAAATTCGATCAAATCCAATCCAATAAGTATTTATTGAATTCCTACTATATGCCAAATACTAGGGATACTGCTGTAGCTGTGATAAAGGGGGCAGAAAGCCATAGAAACATACACAAAAAGATAAAGTAGGAAAATGAAGGGTATGGGGTAGTGAGAATAGCTAATGTTTATTAAGTTTACTGTGTGCCACACACTTGACTGTATCTTTACAACGAACCTATAAGGTAGGGAATATTATATGTTGAACTCTCTGAAATTGTCATTTTTCGGTAAAAAATTGTTGAATATAGACAATATTATGTGATTCAAACTAATGTCATCACTATTTTGTTGATGAGGACAATGAGGCTCAGAGGGTGTCATGAAGAGACACAAGTGACCTGTGATCATTCTACCTGGGCTATATATCTGGCTTTACAACTTAATGTTTCCTATCCTTACAAGGACGCCGGGAGGATTAAGTGGAAAACTGTAATAAATGCAAAGTGTCTGGCATATTATGAGATCTTAATGCTTTTTTCTTCTATAACAACCAGCCCCTGCTTAAGGGAGAAAAAGATAAGAAATAGACTGACCCCATTTCCTAGGCAATCAGGGGACTGGGATTGGGGACTGGGCTTCCTGGTACCCTGGGCTGAACATCACATCTGACCCTGCTTGCCCCAGGTCCCAGAATCTGGAAATACAGAAGCATGTGCGGGTAGCATTTCAGCACAAGGCTAGATTGGAGCCAAGAAAAATCATCCTACATCAACCATGAACACCAGGGAACTGGACGAGAGGAAGGGTTTGAGTTAGAAGTTAAAGGAGCAGACTCTGAAAGAGGGGATTCAGTGGTGAGTAGAACCTGGAGAAATCAGTGAGTTCAAGGTCAGGAAACTGGAGAGGGAGGCCTTTGGTTGAGTTTCTGGAGACTTGGGATGAGCCAGCAGGTCTGCTTAAAGTGAATGCCAAGAAGTTGACAAAAACTACTGGAATGGAGCATGAAAAGAACATAGAGAGTAAAAGGGTTAAAATGTCAAGAGCATCCCATTGGTGGCGTCACTGATGGTGATTTCCCAGAAGCCATGGAAATGGAAAAGCTCTCCAAAGATTCTCAAAAAACTTCCCCTACGACTATCTTCTGTTTGCTCCCCTGGGGCTAGCTGTAGATGAGAGCTGGCACCTGGCAATTATGCCAGACAGTGCTAAGAACTCTCAACCCCCTATCAGAACTGAGATTATAGTTTTCACCCTCACAGTCTCACTATTTTATCCCACCCAAAAAGGTGATTATTTAAGCGAAATAAATTTGCTTGAGAATTTGGTGACCATCTTTTAAATTAAAGTGGAATTCCCACTGAACAAATTTAAATCTAATTGGGGATTGCTGGAACCCAGTTTTGTGTAACTGGATCTTACACAGCCTACATAGTGAATGTGTTCTCCCACATCCTCCCACTTCACCCCATGAATCTTTGATAGAAGCAATTCCCTCCTTCAAGAGCCACCATTACTCAGGGGTGCCAAACCCGGCTAGACGGATCAGATTTTCAACATGCTGTGCTTGTCATCATTTCTCTTGGGATTACTTGTCACCATCAACACAAACCAAGGCCACAGAGCATATTTTTTTAAGTTAAAAAAAAATGAAGTAGTACTTGTTTGGGCACCTTATACTTTCCTTGGCCTGACACAGGCCTGTCCCTCCATGGCTGCATTGCAAACCTCAGACCTTAGCTTCCCATGAGCACCAATCACTTTGAAACTTGAGTTACTTGAAGCCCTGCTCCCTGATTAAACTAATCTGTGATAATGACAGAAAGTGTCATTTGAGTAACCTTCCACTCATGCATTCATTCAGTCGTTTGCTCATTCATCAAATGTTTATTGAACTGATTGAATTATTCAGGAAGGAATGAGCTGTGTTCCCTGCCCTCTTATAGCTCACAGTCTAGTGGGTGGGAGAGAGGGTGGGTGCATGAAGGTGGATGACAAAGGCACATGCATAAATCATTGTCAGAAAAAAACAGAATAAAAATACATTCTCAAGAGAGTCACAAGGAAAGGGCCAAGAGGAGTAGGAGTTATTAATTCTCCCAAAATTCAAGAAAGGCTTCACGTATATGTTGGCATTTGAACAGGGCTTTGAAGAAAGACAGAAATATGAGCAAGATACAGAATGGGGAGAAAACAGGTCTGTAGGAAAAAATAGATTTGGTTTGTCACCACGAAAACTAACATTTATTAAATGTTTTCCTGTTCCAACCACAGGAAGTATTTAAAAATAAGTTATAATATTTAATCCTTATAATAAACTCATGAGATAGGTATCCTTATTCTCACTTTACAGAGAAGAAACAAAAAGGGGAATAAATCCAGCAGTGCTCCCAAGCTCAGGAACTTACTAAAGGGAGGAGCTGCCTGCCTCCTAACCCTGCCCCTGAACTGCCTGGCATGCTATGCAAGTCTAGCATCTTGACAGAGACCTCCCACCCTTGGAGTGCCAGGCGAAAGGGCTTGGGCTTCATTATTGTCACACTTTTTTTTTTTAATAAAGTGAATGGTGTTTTTTTAAATTAATTTATTATTTATTTTATTTTATTTTTGGCTGCACTGGGTCTTTGTTCCTGCACCCGGGCTTTTCTCTAGTTGGGACGAGCGGGGACTACTCTTTGCTGTGGTGCATGGGCTTCTCTTTGCGGTGGCTTCTCTTGTTGTGAAGCACCCCCTTTAGGCACGCAGGCTTCAGTAGTTGTGCACATGGGCTCAGTAGTTGTGGCTCGCGGGCTCTAGAGTGGAGGCTCAGTAGTTCTGGCGCATGGGCTTAGTTGCTCTGCAACATGTGGGATCTTCCCAGACTAGGGCTCGAACCTGTGTTCCCTGCATTGGCAGGCGGATTCTTAACCACTTTGCCACCAGGGAAGCCCTATTGTCACACTTTCTAAGGAGAGAAAGGAAATACATGACAACACAGGAAAACAACTTGGGCAGCTGTGTAGAGAATTAATTTGCATTCTAATGAGAATGTTTACTGCTTCCAGCTTTTAACTAAGGGAAGTTCAGGCTCTGGGGTAGCCTAAGAGCTGAGAGACCTCCAGATGGAGCCAGAGCGGGGGCAAAGTCAGCAGAAAGAGACTCTCCACACATCCAGTGAAGGTAGCTCTCCACCGGAGAGGAACCCACCCCACCCTTCTCATTCTATAAGGAGAGAGAAGATCTCTGTTGTTTTGACCAGAGTCACAGAGGTGGAATGTGGCAGAACAGAGGTCCAAACATGGGTCTTCTCTCTCCAAGTCCTGTGTTCTTTCCATTGCATGACTCACATTTAAGCTTCCCTCTAGTGGGAGCTGAGCTTCCAACCTCTGCCAGGTGCCTCCAGGTCAAGAGACACCACCAGCCCAGGTGATGTTGCTGTTCCAGCACAGGGGAGACGGTCAACTGCCCCTCTTGCCCCCCTGGGCTACTTCAGGGTGCAGTCCTCCACTGCCTAGGTGCCTCCCACTCACACCCACTCATGTGTTTTCTTCAAAGGTTAGACCAAAGCAAATAATCTAGAAGTACCCAGAGAAGAGTTAAAGCAAATCAGGTTGGGATGGCAGGTGAACCAGATACAGAAGATCAAGTTCCTTCTGTACTGTAGGCACAGGACTCTTAAGAATGAGAAATGAATCTCAAGACCACTGTGGGACTTACCCTTCTGCAATTTTACGATTGGACACATGGAGCTATTGGCCTTACACCTAACTGGTCAAAATTAGGTTTCATGTCTAATAGCATGAAAGCCTTGCTGATTTATTATTTGTGCATTTTTAATGGGAAAAAGCTAGTCTGATTTCAGCTCTGTGCTCCTCTGCATACCAATCTCTCATTCATTAGCTGGGGTGTCTTAGGAGGAGAGAGTGCTTGCAGACAGAAGGGCTGCTTTTCATCAAGTCATTCAACATTTTGCAAATTTGACTAAAGTAACCCCACTAGAATGCCCCTCTGTTTGCTGGGATGGCAGCTACATGGACTAAGACAGGAAGACCAGAGCTGTGTAGAGGGAGCTGGGGCACTGGCTCAGGCTGTGCTGTAAAGCAGGGGGAAGCGGGCGGCACAGCAGGAGGTGAGCAGCAAGCAGGCAAAGCTTCATCTGTATTTACAGCCGCTCCCCATTGCCGTCATTACCGCCTGAGCTCCACCTCCTGTCAGCATTATGGCGAGTTGTATAATTATTTCATTTTGTATTACAGTGTAATAGAAATAAAGTGCACAATCAATGTAATGTGCTTGAATCATCACGAAATCATTCCTCCCTTCCATGGAAAAATTGTCTTCTATGAAACCCGTCCCTGGTGCTGAAAATGTTGGGGGCCGCTGCTGTAAAGGTGGCCAGGAAGAGCAAACACAGGCATGGTTGCAGCTGTTTGACTAAGGAATTTCCATCTGCTGGATGAGGTAGGGGTAAGTCAGTGATATTCCAACTCAGAAATGTGCCAGAGCTGATGGTGATCCTAGTATCTAGAGGGAGAGCAACAGGATCAACTTACACAGAGGAGGGCTCTGCTTATATCCAGGTGAAGTATGAGAGACCAACCAAGCAGGTGGAGTATGAATTCTTGACCATCGCCTACTGAAAATCCTTCAGTGGCTAGCCACTACTCTCTAATTAATATCCTAATTCCTAACACTGCTCACCAGTTCCTGTGGAGCCTACCCCTGCTTGTCTCCCAAGATCCATCTCTTTCCACTCCAGTCTTACCTTTCTGTTCCTCAATCATTCAGGGCTTTCTGACACCCCAGGACCTTTGCACATGCCATATCCTAAATATGGAGCATATCTCCTAAGCCCTCCTAATTAACTTCCATTCAGTATGTAGCCTTCCCTTTACTCATCATTTCCTATCAGAAGCCATCCCTGACACCCCAGGTTAAAATAGGTTGTTGTTTCACAGACTCTCAAAGAATCCAGTTTCCTATTGTATTGGCTATATTTTCTGTATTATTGATGCTCTGATATTTTTGGTCCTAGAGAGACTGCCCCTTTCAGGGATAGCTAGCTCCTAGAGAGAGTAAGTGACTCCCCTTCGAAGTGTGCCTTTGATATAGAAACCAACCAATCCAGAGCCTACACCCTACTGTCTCCCTCATCAAACTCTCACATACCAAATCAGTATTCCCCCTGCACTTGGGTAATTTAATAATCACCCTATAACCAGGTACTGGGCAATTTGGGACCTACCATCCAAAGCCCACCAAAATTATTCAAATTGTTCAACCCTAAACTTGCTCAGAATATCTACCTTGCCTCTCCCCATTCCTTCCAATCAAAACCCCAATAAAGTCTCTGGGCCATGCTCTGCCCTTTCCCCTTCTCTGCCTCCTGACTGACCCTAATCCTTCCCCATGTGGCCCTTCCTGGTATGTGGTGTCTCTGGTTTTAGGGATCTGTGAGTATAAACTTCTTATACTTATGAAAAGATTTTTTCTGTTTTTTTTCAATATTTATATGAGATGATGGATGTAAATGAAACTTATTGTGATAATAATTTTGTGGTAGATGTAAGTCAAATCATTATGCATATGAGATGATGGATGTTAATGAAACTTATTGTGATAATAATTTTGTGGTAGATGTAAGTCAAATCGTTATGCTGTACGCCTTACACCTATACACTGCTATATGTCAGAAATATCTCAATAAAACTGGGGGAGAAAAAAACCTTCTTTCAAGACAATCTTTTCCAAGTCTGCTGTCTTACCATACCTGATGAAAACATATCCTGGGTATACTTGAACACACTTACTGTCATAGGACTTTTCTTGGTCACTCCTGTGATTCCTCCACTAGATTGTAAGCTTCCTAAGAGAAGGTTCTATATCTGTCTGTGCTTCCTTTTGTTTCCCAGTGCCTAGCTTTCGAGAGATGCTCTAAGAAAAAGAACCAATATCCCAGTCCCAGGAAAAGAACTTGCAAAACTACACAGGAAGAATGAAGCAGAAAGCTATGCAGAGCTCCTCCAAGACAGAGAGGCTTCCAGGTGAGTGGCAGTGGGACCAGCCTCAAAGCCCATCAACTGGTGAGATAAGCCTAATTCCAGTTAGGTTTGGCTCACTGGTCTGTAGGTTAAAGGCATCAGTGACTTGTTGAGAGGGTCTGGGGGCTTGGAGAGGCATAGTCAAACTGACAGTTGAATCAACATTTTAGTATGCTGTACCTGAGTGAGCCTCCGTAGCCACTAACCTCACCTGAGGGTCTCTACCACTGGGGCAACATGAGGATGGTAAAATTATGCATAAATGAGGGGGCAGGACATGGCGGCTCCACCTTGCCAAGGAGAAAGTCATAAGTAGTCAGGAACCTCCTTTGTGTGTGTATGTATGTGTGTTTATTTTTTATTATTTATTTAATTGTTATTGCAATGTGATTGAGATGTAACATTGTATAAGTTTAAGGTACACAAAGTGTTGATTTGATACATTTATCTATGGCAACATGACTACAACCATAACATGAACAAACACCTCTGTCACATCACGGAATTATCATTTCTTTTCTGTGGTGAGAACATTTAAGATCGGGTCTCTTAGCAACTTTCAAGTATGTAATACAGCACTGTTGATTATAATAGGAGCTTACTTTTAATATTTGTCTGAAAGAAGGCAACTGTGTTCTCAGCAAGCCCTTAGGACATTGCAGAGTGTTTTGGGAAATATGGCCATTCCGTTGATGCCCAAGGGCATTTAGGAACACAGTCTGAGTGATGGTTGACATAACTGTAACTATAAAATAACAGTGCTGATAGCCAACTCCCAGGGCTTAATCACAGGATGCAAGAGTGTCACTGTTGCTTCTTGCTTTCTCTTTAAAATGCGTCACAGAGGCTAAACATACATCCTGTGCATTTCTTTGGAAGCCCCTGCTCTGCTCTCTGACACAGCATGTCCAATTAGAAGCCCAACATCCAGCACCTCTGACCCCATCTGTGGGACGCAGGCTCCCAAGCTCCGGATTCTATTTCCAGCCTCAGAGATGATGCGCCCAGGGAGATGACGCATCCAACACCTCTCTTGTTGTCTCCTAATTGACAGCCTGAGAGCATAACATCAAATGATCCTCTCTCCAAACCCAATTAAGTAGCTTGCCTCTCCTGGAAGGCAAGTTTTTTTTTTTTTTAATTCCCTTTTATCCCCGTTCTCCATTCCCATTCCCCAACACCTGCTACCTTCCCATTGGCAAGCATACTGATATGTTCAATGTTTATCTTTTTTGTTTGTTTGTATTCTTACAAAATGGGCTTTATTGTTTATATGCATGTATTTTTATTTTATGTGCATGTTATTGTGTTAGATGCCTCCTTGCATTTCTTGCACTGTTTTTTTCACTCATCACTCTACCTCTATGGTTTAGTTGCTACGCATGCATCTAATCTGTGCAGTATAAATGCCCACAGCTTACCTGGCCACTGACTCAGTGATGGGTCCTCTGATTGCTTTCAACTCTCCATCATTGCAAACAATGCTGCAGAAGACATCCCTGTGCATAGCCCTTTATATCTGTGCATATCCTTATTTTTCTGATGGCCAGATTGCTCTCCAGAGGCTAAGAACTCCTCTATCTTCACATTCCCATCCTAGTCAAGCCTTTGGCATCTTCCAGCTTCCCACTTTTTGCCAAACTAATATGTGTAAAATGTTATCTCATTAAGTTAATTTGCATTTATCTGATTACTAATGAATTTGAACAACCTTCCATATGTTTGATGGCCTTTTGGATTTCCTCTTCTGGTTAAATTTTCTATTTATATCTTTTACCTCTTTTTCTTTTGTGGTTGCTGCCTTGTAGAGTATGGATATTAATCCCTTGTCAGTGTTAAACATTGCAACTATCTTATCCCCTTCTGCCAACTATAAACTTTGTCTATAGTGTTCTTTGCTGAACATAAATCCTTAATTTGGATGTCATTGAATTTAACATTTTTTATCCTAAGGTAGTCATTCAAGGTTTTATTTTAAAAGATTTCATTTACCCCTGTGTCACAAAGTTGGCTTGCTTTTTTTTTTTTTTTTTACTCTTAAGTTTATCGTTTTCCCACGTATGTTTAGGTCTTTAATCCCTTTAAGGTTCACCTTTAGTTGTGGTATTAGTAAACATCCAGTTTTATTTTTCTGCGTATAATGAGCCACTCTTCCCAATCTCACCTACTAAACCATCTGTCAATTCCCCTTTAGTTTATGGTGCCACATTTATTGTAGTATATGAAGTTCTATACATTCATGGGACTCTTTCTCAGCTTTTCATTGTATTTCACTGCTCTCTATATATCTATTCTTGAATATATGCCATACATTTTCATTGTAACAGCACTGTAGGATATTCTGATTTCTGGAAAGGCTAGTATGCACTCAATGTTTTAAAGGTTAACTTGGGTATTCTTGGATTTTCCTTCTCCAAGATAAATTTTAGAGGTTTATCAAATTCTTTTTATGTCCAAATGGAAAGTTGAATGGTATTCATTAGATTTAAAGATTAATTTGTGAGGATTTAAGTCATTACATCCAAAAAAAGTCTCTTCATTTATTTATATAATTTTCAGTGTACTTAGTTTAAAAGTTTATGTCTTTTTGCAAAAGTTAATTCCTAAATACTTTATGGGTTTTGTTGCTATTATAAACGGTATTTAAATTTTCATTATATTATATTTGGTAGTAGTATAGAAGAAAACTGATTGCTATTTGGAGTTTAATTTTATATCCTTAAACTTACTGAATCCCTTTGTTAGTTCAAAAAGTTTGTATGTTGATGTGATTGCATTATCTTAGATTAGTGTATATCACCTGCAAATAACAACAATTTTATTTCTTTTCCTAAGACCTTATATCACTTTCACATGGGGAAGGACTTCCAGTGCTCTGAAAACACAAGTGCTGGTATAAGGATCTTTGTCTTTTTTCTGGTCTTAGATGTAATACATTATAGCTTCTCTATTATATATAATATCGCCATAGGCTTTTTCCAAAGTTAATCAAGTTAAGGAAATTTCATTCTCTTCTACTCTTTTTTTCAATGTCATAATGCTTGGCTCACTTATTTTTAAATCTGTCATTTCTCATATTATTGCATTATTATTATTGGAGTGCATAATCTGCTAGATATCTATCGTATAGAGTTTTCTCAAAGACACCATGGTAGCTACTTCAGTCATGCTACCCCATTCATGGCATTTGGGAGGAAAGGTCAGGTTTTAACCAGAAAATGACTTCCAACTAAGGACCCATTGATGGTTGATTGTGTTCAATGCTAAGTTGAAATTGAGGGAAATTCAAGAGGTGGGTATAAAGCCATCTCCTTTCAGTTGAAGAGCTTATAAACTCTCTATGGTGTCATGACTGGAGCACTTGACAGATTTTAGTTCACAACACAGTTGAGATATTTGGAGGTTTAGAATGCCATTTGGATTTCAGTGGAAAAGTCCACCAACAGTAACATAATGGGAAGAAGAAAGGCTGCATATACTTGAATGGGGCCTTAAGAGTATGGAAAGATTCTAACAGGGAAAGGGAAAGAATAGAGGCTGAAGAGCTCAGCCAATGATTAGTGTTTGGTATAAGGAAGGCATCTGACTAGAGCAGAAAACAGTTGACAAATACTAAATAAGTTTGACTAGCCTTGGTGAGGCCAGAAAGTGAAGTCTTGAAAGTCATCAGAGCAACTTAGTATTAAAATGGTGAAAACTAAAGGTGTTTGACTGGAGATTAACATAATAGAAGGAGTGTTTTAAAAATTATAATTTTCTAATTCTATTAGAAATATATATATGCAACCTTTTTAGCACAGATCCACTCAATAGGTATTAGTGAAGTCAGGCACTGATAGCGTAGAAGATCTAGAGTCTAAGATTCAGCTAGGGCTTCCCTGGTGGCGCAGTGGTTGAGAGTCTGCCTGCCAATGCAGGTGACACAGGTTTGAGCCCTGGTCTGGGAAGATCCCACATACCGTGGCGCAACTAGGCCCATGAGCCACAACTACTGAGCCTGTGCGTCTGGAGCTTGTGCTCCGCAACAAGAGAGGCCACGACAGTGAGAGGCCTGTGCATCGCGATGAAGAGTAGCCCCCACTTGCCGCAACTAGAGAAAGCCCTTGCACAGAAACGAAGACCCAACACAGCCAAAAATAAATTAATTAATTAATTAATTTAAAAAAAAAAGATTCAGCTAAAGTGTTCTGTTTAGACCACAGACCAGACCCTCCCAAGAGCTATTTAGGTTTATTACTTCTATTCACTTGCTTGCTTGTCTGCTTGCTTTTGGTTGTTTTGTTTCAGGTTTTAATTTAGCATGTCCATGTACAATAAATCACTTAGATCTTACTCGAGGGTTTTTGATTTAGCCATGCTTTACACACCATAGAACTTTCCATTCCTGCTGACCAGACAATAGGCTTACTCCTTAACTACACTTTTGACTAAACTCTGGCTAAAATTTTCTAAACAGAGCAGCTTATTAATTTGACTGGTAGATTAGATGGCTGGAGTTATGGGTAGAATTGTGTCCCTAAAAATTCATATGTTGAAGTCCTAATTTCCCATACCTCAGAATGAGAACTTATTTGGAAATAGGGTTATTGCAGATATAATTAGTTAAGATGAGGTCATACTGGAACAGAGTCCACCCATAATCCATTATGACGAGTGTGTTTTAAAAGGGGGAAATTTGGAGAAAGACATGCACAGGAAAGAGGCTAAATGGACATGAGGGCAGAGATGAGGGTGATGCATTTATCAGCCGAGGAACACCAAAGACTGTCATGAAACCACAGGAAACTAGGAGGGAAGCATGGAAGAAACTTCTCCTTCACAGTCCTCAGAAGGAACCAACCTTGCTGACACCTTGACCTTGGACTTCTAGCCTTCAGAACAGTGAGACAAATTTCTGTTGTTTATGCCACTCAGTTTTCAGTACTTTGTTACAGCAGCCCCAGCAAACTAATACAGTTGGTTCACAACTTTGCACTACCTTGGCTCTGTCGGAAGGGCAAGAGGGAATCAGAGCAGTAAAGCAGCAACACAAGGAAGGAGGAGTGACAGTCTGGCTCCTTTGCTGGTCCTTGTAGAATTAGCTCAGGTTAGGAGATTCATGTTAGAATTTTAGCTGAGAAGTTCAAAATGTCTGCATATGACAATGTTTCATGGAGGACATGTTTCTTCTCAACTCCTGGAGATAATAGAAGCTCGTTCAGGAGAAAAACAAGGTATCTCCCAAGAAGTAGGGTGCATACAAGTGTCCTATTGTCTGTTCAGCCAGCCTTAATACTCCATAGCTGAAGGACAAGACACTGGGCTGGAAGAGGATGCTGGTGAAAATGTTGGCCACCCAGGAATCAAACATCCTTAGCATGTGAGAGAATTCCCAAATAGGTGGGAGGCAGGCTTGGAAAGGAGCCACACCAGTAAAACAAGGGGGATGAGACATTTTCAACTTCTCCCATGGCATCTGGGTTTGGGGCATTTGACTGAATTTAGCCAAGCAGCACTGAGCACTTTGAATCTTGGTGACAGTTTCAATGAAGCAGGAACAGTTAAAGGTTTTCAAGGATGTGGAGTGCAAGTCAGTGGCATGGTGACAAGCATCGTATTTGGGAAGAGACAGTGGTGGCTACCCACACGAACTAGTATGGTGAGGTGACTTCGCCTTGACCTTATCTTCCAATATCCCCTGGTTTTGCCAGTTTGCCAAACTTATCGCTACAATTCCCCTTGTTTAAAGGAGCTGCCTTCCATTAATTGCTGCGTAAGTTAACCAGCATTGGTATGTGTTGCTGGAAACCAAGAACACTGACTGGTGTAGTCACTTATCTATTCTATCCATGTGGGCCCCCAACACTGGTAACCTTGAGTTTCTTCAGACTCTGGGCCCTCAGACAGCTGTACCCCTCTGCTGTGCTTTCTCAGCACCTCGTGCACGCCTCTGCTGTCTCACCCATGACCCTCCATCTGCTTTTCTGCCTGCCCAGCATGACTGTGAGCTCTTTGAAACGAGAAATAGGTAATATCTGGTTTTGGAGCTTCAGACTCAATCTTAGTAGCACATGATAAATGTTTTTTTGTTTTTGTTTTTGTTTTTTTTGATCATGCTTATTCATGGAGTTGTCTCCTGTCTCCCCTAAACCTCTTCCTCACTTTGGAGGACTTCAGAATAATATGGTTCCCAAAGGAAACAGAGAAACAGCATATGAAATACAACAAGGGATCTTCAAGATTTCTCTAAGTGCTCAGATGCCACACTCTTGAGCTCTGGTCCCGTCCACCCTTAGCCTAGTTCTCCTGCCTGCGGGTGGAGGCTCCCTCTACTACTTTTATTTTTGTATCCGCACCACCATTCCCGTCAGTCTTCCAGCAAGTAACTGAAAGTTGAATGAATTCTGTTCTAACTTTTGTTTTGCTAATTAACTAGATTCTCCTAAGGCAGTAGTAGGCCTGCTAAGACTCCTGCTAATACCTCCTCAAGCATTCTAAACCATGAGATAACGCAAAGGGCCCTTCCACCAACTCTTTTTCACCCACTTGGACTTCCATATCTCCAATTTCTCTTTGGTTCCTGGAAACTCCATCTCCAGCAGGCAATATTACTTAATTAACGATATTTGCCTACAAGCTTTAAGTAAGCTTTTCTAATTGCAACAGTTTCACATCACTTTTGTTCATGTTGATAAGTTATTTAAACACCATGAATAATTCAAATTCAGGTTTTGAATTGTTAATCAGAATAATGATAGCAGCAGTTCAACACTCTAACAACTTCACTTGCAGTGACTTTGAAAAAGGCCCGGAAACCATTTCCTTCAACAACCTGAGGCTCTGCTCTCAAAGCAAAACAAGAAATAGCTAAAATAGAAGCTTCTCTGTTCCTCAGACAGCCTTTCCCCAATAGTGACTATGTTTATGTTGACTTTAGACATAGTAATACAGTGCAGATTGATATCATTCCATGGGTACTTTTCACAACTACAAATCTCTTTGCATTCTCCCTCATTTTGATTTGCAGTCTCTCTATAAGTGGCATGCCCTAAAAGACAATGGAAATGCCCCTTTCTGCTTAAGGACTGTCAAGTAGGCAGAATTTAGCAAGTGTTCCATCTGAGCACAATTAAGAATCGCTAACTATACAGAATATTCCTTGCTTCACCTATACTACTTGGCAGATGACTCACTTCCCAATCTATTACTCCAGGTTTCTGTCTTCAAAACAAGCCCCAGCTTGCATGCCCAAGTGGCACCTGATAGTCCACCTGGATGTCCCATCATCTCAACGCACCCACAGTTTAACTGATTCCCCATAGCTCAGGTTTTTTCCCAAACATTCTGTCTTGGTTAATACTGGGGAGGCAACAGGGTATAGTGGTTAAAAGCACATCAGTTGTAATTCCCAGCTGTAAATTCTACCTTGCCACTTACAGCTACATAACCTGAACAGTCTTCTTAACCTCTCTGTGCTTCAGATACTCTCATCTGTAAGATGAACGTGATTACATTTCATAGGGTTATTATGAGGATTAAATGAGTTAGCATTTCTAGGGACTTCCCTGGTGGCGCAGTGGTTAAGAGTCCGCTTGCCAATGCAGGGGACTTGGGTTTGAGCCCTGGTCTAGGAAGATCCCACATGCCATGGATTAACTAAGCCCCCGAGCCACAACTACTGAGCCCGTGAGCCACAACTACTGAAGCCCACGCGCCTAGAGCCTGCACTCCGCAACAAGAGAAGCCACCGCAATAAGAAGCCCACGCACTGCAACAAAGAGTAGCCCCAACTTTCCACAACTAGAGAAAGCCCACACGCAGCAAGGAAAACCCAATGCAGCCAAAAATAAAATAAAAATATTTTTTAAAATAAGAAAAAATATTTTTAAAAAATGAGTTAGCATTTCTAAATCACTTAGACCAGATCCTGGAACATAATAGGCATTTAAAAGTGTTAGTTAAATAAAATGCTGTCCCCCTTCCCCCAAATGGCTCTGATAACTATCTTCTCTCCACCTTTCTTTGCCTGTTTCATGTCCTACCTCCCCCATGAATCTCTTCTTTATCACATAAGCACACAGTGGTCCCTCTCTTTCTCAGCTGCAAATAGCACATGAAATTGATGGAGTTCTGTTCCTTCACTGGTACATATCTACTATATTCATTATGTCTTCTACTCATTTGTCCTTCCTCCTGGGGTAGGCACCCTTGGGTGTTGATGGACTTTGTTTCTATTCTATTAATCATCAAAGATCAGGGCATTCATAATTCTCAGCCGTCCCAGTGCTAACTATGTAGTAGGTATTAGATAACTAGTGATTAATCTGTTTCAGTAGTTGGGTGAAAGAAAAGAGAAAAAAAAAAAAAGAGTATGACAGAACAATGTAAGAAGCACTGAGCCTGAGAGAACAGGTCATGCTTCCTAGCCCTCTGCACTCTCAGATCATAGCCTTCCTCACAATTTAATTACTTGTTTAATGATTATATCCTCTTCTAGAATGTAACCTCTGGAAAGGTGAAGATCATGTCTAAAATTACTTGGGAATCAATATTATAGGGAATGCATTTCCACTGTACCTATGATTCTTAACTGTAAGTTTGTGGCTATCACTCTGATAATGCTTCCAGTCATGGGCTGTTATGATATATATGATGACACAGAATAGCCTGAGTGTGAGAAGATTTAGTAATTTATTATTAATCACCAAGAGTCACTTCAGTTAGATTTGTGCAAAGAAAAGAGAACTATTTACACAGGATTAATAAATTACCCACTGCCTATTGTTCAACTCCAAAGACTTTTACTAACTTAGACCTGAAATTCAGCATTAAGGAATTGACTGTTCTACCTTAACTTCATGAGCTTGTTTCTTTTCTAACACATAGGAGAAATCTATAAATTCAGTTCGGTGTTGCAACAAGAATGAAAGAAAAAAAACTAAAATCATCATAATTTACCATGTCACCAAGCACTCTTTGTCTCTACAATTTACCCTGACAGGCATCTCATAGTTTGACTGGGGTAGAATAAGCTACCTTAAGAGTGATTGACATTTGATTTGTTTCCATTAATTTGTGAAACTAGAGAAATAGCAAATTTAACAACCCTAAATTACTCTGGTGACATCTTACCTGTTTTAAGCATTTTGGCAGATTGGCAGTGAATAGAATGTCCTATTTCAGTACACTCAATTTAAAACACCTCATTTGCCCTGTAAAGAAAGATAACCATTAGTGAAAAGTTTATTTTTCAGAAGTCAAAAAGCAGCTGAAGCACGTCATGGTCTGTCAGAGAGCATACCTTAATGCCCCAGATTTTCCTTGTATGCTACTAAAAAGATAATCTCTAGAATGGCTACCAGGGTACATGAAAGACACTAAACTATGAAATAGAAGGTTAGAGACCATTCAGGAAGGAATCGTGACTCTTACAAGTGCCCTTCTTATAATGAATATCAACGAGGCAACATATTTCAGCCAGAGATTTCTCATTAATGTTCCTAATAAAGTATGATTTTCAAAAAAGTTAAAAACCTGATTCTCATATAAACACAAAATGAACACATGTAAAATTTTCCATTCACTCATTAATAAATGAGTGAGCCAGTAAGATATTGACTCATTAAAAAGGGAAGTAGGACTTCCGGGAAGATGGCGGAAGACTAAGACGCGGAGGTCACCTTCCTCCCCAAGAATACACCAGAAATACATCTACACGTGGAACAACTCCTACAGAGCACCTACTGAACACTGGCAGAAGACCGCAGACCTCCCAAAAGGCAAGAAACCCCCACGTACCTGGTTAGGGCAAAAGAAAAAAATAAACAGAGACAAAAGGATAGGGACAGGTCCTGCACCAGCGGGAGGGAGCTGTGAAGGAGGAAAAGTGTCCACACACTAGGAAGCCCCTTCGCGGGCGGAGACTGCGGGTGGCGGAGTGGGGGAGCTTCGGGGCCGCAGAGGAGAGCGCAGCAACAGGGGTGCGGAGGGCAAAGCGGAGAGATTCCAGCGCAGAGGATCAGGGCCAACCGGCACTCACCAGCCCGAGAACCTCGTCTGCTCACCCGCCGGGGCGGGCGGTGCTGGGAGCTGAGGCTCGGGCTTCTGTCGGAGCGCAGGGAGAGGACTGGGGTTGGCGGCGTGAACACAGCCTGAAGGGGTTAGTGCAACACGGCCAGCCGGGAGGGAGTCCGGGGAAAAGTCTGGACCTGCCGAAGAGGCAAGAGACTTTTTCTTCCCTCTTTATTTCCTGGTGCACGAGGAGAGGGGATTAAGAGTGCTGCTTAAAGGAGCTCCAGAGACGGGCGCGAGCTGCAGCTAAACGTGCGGACCCCAGAGACAGACATGAGACGCTAAGGCCGCTGCTGCCGCCACCAAGAAGCCTGTGTGCGGACACAGGTCACTATCCACACCCCCCTTCCGGGGAGCCTGTGCAGCCCGCCACTGCCAGGGTCCCGGGATCCAGGGACAACTCCCCCGGGAGAACGCACGGCACGCCTCTGGCTGGAAACATCACGCCGGCCTCTGCCGCCGCAGGCCCACCCTGCACTCCGTGATCCTCCCTACCCCCGGCCTGAGTGAGCCAGAGCCTCCGAATCAGCGGCTCCTTTAACCCCGTCCTGTCTGAGCAAAGAACAGACGCCCTCCGGTGACCTACGCGCACAGGCAGGGCCAAATCCAAAGCTGAGCCCCTGGGAGCTGTGAGAACAAAGAAGAGAAAGGGAAATCTCTCCCAGCAGCCTCAGAAGCAGCGGATTAAAGCTCCACAATCAACTTGATGTACCCTGCATCTGTGGAATACATGAATAGACAACAAATCATCCCAAATTAAGGAGCCGTGTGGATGAAAGGCTCTTGGTGCTGCAGCCAGGAGTCAGTGCTGTGCCTCTGAGGTGGGAGAGCCAACTTCAGGACACTGGTCCACAAGAGGCCTCCCAGCTCCACATAATATCAAAGGGTGAAAATCTCCCAGAGATCTCCATCTCAACGCCAACACCCAGCTTCACTCAACGACCAGCAAGCTACAGTGCTGGACATCCTATGCCAAACAACTAGCAAGACAGGAACACAACACCACCCATTAGCAGAGAGGCTGCCCAAAATCATAATAAGTCTACAGACACCCCAAAACACACCACCAGACGTGGACCTGCCCACCAGAAAGACAAGATCCAGCCTCACCCACCAGAACACAGGCTCTAGTACCCACCACCAGGAAGCCTACACAACCCACTGAACCAACCTTAGCCACTGGGGACAGACACTAAAAACAACAGGAACTACGAACCTTCAGCCTGCAAAAAGGAGACCCCAAACACAGTAAGATAAGCCAAATGAAAAGACAGAAAAACACACAGCAGATGAAGGAGCAAGATAAAAACCCACCAGACCTAACAAATGAAGAGGAAATAGGCAGTCTACCTGAAAAAGAATTCAGAATAATGATAGTAAAGATGATCCAAAATCTTGGAAATAGAATAGACAAAATGCAAGAAACAGTTAACAAGGACCTAGAAGAACTAAAGATGAAACAAACAATGATGAACAACACAATAAATGAAATGAAAAATACTCTAGATGGTATCAAGAGCAGAATAACTGAGGCAGAAGTACGGATAAGTGACCTGGAAGATAAAATAGTGGAAATAAATACTGCAGAGCAGAATAAAGAAAAAAGAATGAAAAGAACTGAGGACAGTCTCAGAGACCTCTGGGACAACATTAAACAAACCAACATTCAAATTATAGGGGTTCCAGAAGAAGAAGAGAAAAAGAAAGGGACTGAGAAAATATTTGAAGAGATTATAGTTGAAAACTTCCCTAATATGGGAAAGGAAATAGTTAATCAAGTCCAGGAAGCACAGAGACTCCCATACAGGATAAATCCAAGGAGAAAAAAGCCAAGACACATATTAATCAAACTGTCAAAAATTAAATACAAAGAAAGCATATTAAAAGCAGCAAGGGAAAAACAACAAATAACACACAAGGGAATCCCCATAAGGTTAACAGCTGATCTTTCAGCAGAAACTCTGCAAGCCAGAAGGGAGTGGCAGGACATATTGAAAGTGTTGAAGGAGAAAAACCTTCAACCAAGATTACTCTACCCAGCAAGGATCTCATTCAGATTTGATGGAGAAATTAAAACCTTTACAGACAAGCAAAAGCTGAGAGAGTTCAGCACCACCAAACCAGCTCTACAACAACTGCTAAAGGAACTTCTCTAGGCAAGAAACACAAAGGAAGGAAAAGACCTACAATAATGAACCCAAAACAATTAAGAAAATGGGAATGGGAACATACATATCGATAATTACCTGAAATGTAAATGGACTAAATGCTCCCACCAAAAGACACAGATCGGCTGAATGGATACAAAAACAAGACCCATATATTTGCTGTCTACAAGAGACCCACTTCAGACCTAGAGACACATACAGACTGAGAGTAAGGGGATGGAAAAAAGTATTTCATGCAAATGGAAACCAAAACAAAGCTGGAGTAGCAATTCTCATATCAGACAAAATAGACTTTAAAATAAAGACTATTAGAAGAGACAAAGAAGGACACTACATAATGATCAAGGGATCAATCCAAGAAGAAGATATAACAATTGTAAATATTTATGCACCCAACATAGGAGCACCTCAATACATAAGGCAAATACTAACAGCCATAAAAGGGGAAATCGACAGTAACACATTCATAGTAGGGGACTTAAACACCCCACTTTCACCAATGGACAGATCATCCAAAACGAAAATAAATAAGGAAACACAAGCTTTAAATGATACATTAAACAAGATGGACTTAATTGATATTTATAGGACATTCCATCCAAAAACAACAGAATACACATTTTTCTCAAGTGCTCATGGAACATTCTCCCGGATAGATCATATCTTGGGTCACAAATCAAGCCTTGGTAAATTTAAGAAAATTGAAATTGTATCAAGTATCTTTTCCGACCACAATGCTATGAGACTAGATGTCAATTACAGGAAAAGATCTGTAAAAAATACAAACACATGGAGGCTAAACAATACACTACTTAATAACAGAGTGATCACTGAAGAAATCAAAGAGGAAATCAAAAAATACCTAGAAACAAATGACAATGGAGACACAATGACTCAAAATCTATGGGATGCAGCAAAAGCAGTTCTAAGAGGGAAGTTTATAGCAATACAATCTTACCTTAAGAAACAGAAAACATCTCGAATAAACAACCTAACCTTGCACCTAAAGCAAATAGAGAAAGAAGAACAAAAAAACCCTGAAGTTAGCAGAAGGAAAGAAATCATAAAAATCGGATCAGAAATAAATGAAAAAGAAATGAAGGAAACGATAGCAAAGATCAATAAAACTAAAAGCTGGTTCTTTGAAAGGATAAACAAAATTGATAAACCATTAGCCAGACTCATCAAGAAAAAAAGGGAGAAGACTGAAATCAATAGAATTAGAAATGAAAAAGGAGAAGTAACAACTGACACTGCAGAAATACAAAAGATCATGAGAGATTACTACAAGCAACTCTATGCCAATAAAATGGACAACCTGGAAGAAATGGACAAATTCTTAGAAAGGCACAACCTGCCAAGACTGAGTCAGGAAGAAATAGAAAATATGAACAGACCAATCACAAGCACTGAAATTGAAACTGTGATTAAAAATCTTCCAACAAGCAAAAGCCCAGGACCAGATGGCTTCACAGGCGAATTCTATCAAACATTTAGAGAAGAGCTATCACCTATCCTTCTCAAACTCTTCCAAAATATAGCACAGGGAGGAACACTCCCCAACTCATTCTACGAGGCCACCATCACTCTGATACCAAAACCAGACAAGGACATCACAAAGAAAGAAAACTACAGGCCAGTATCACTGATGAACATAGATGCAAAAATCCTCAACAAAATACTAGCAAACAGAATCCAACAGCACATTAAACGGATCATACACCATGATCAAGTGGGGTTTATTCCAGGAGTGCAAGGATTCTTCAATATACGAAAATCAATCAACGTGATACACCATATTAACAAATTGAAGGAGAAAAACCATATGATCATCTCAATAGATGCAGAGAAAGCTTTTGACAAAATTCAACACCCATTTATGATAAAAACCCTGCAGAAAGTAGGCATAGAGGGAACTTTCCTCAACATAATAAAGGCCATATATGACAAACCCACAGCCAACATCGTCCTCAATGGTGAAAAACTGAAAGCATTTCCACTAAGATCAGGAACAAGACAAGGTTGCCCACTCTCACCACTCTTATTCAACATAGTTTTGGAAGTTTTAGCCACCGCAATCAGAGAAGAAAGGAAATAAAAGGAATCCAAATCGGAAAAGAAGAAGTAAAGCTGTCACTCTTTGCAGATGACATGATACTATACATAGAGAATCCTAAAGATGCTACCAGAAAACTACTAGAGCTAATCAATGAATTTGGTAAAGTAGCAGGATACAAAATTAATGCACAGAAATCTCTGGCATTCCTATACACTAAGGATGAAAAATCTGAAAGTGAAATCAAGAAAACACTCCCATTTACCATTGCAACAAAATGAATAAAATATCTAGGAATAAACCTACCTAAGGAGACAAAAGACCTGTATGCAGAAAATGATAAGACACTGATGAAGGAAATTAAAGATGATACAAATAGATGGAGAGATATACCATGTTCTTGGATTGGAAGAATCAACATTGTGAAAATGACTCTACTACCTAAAGCAATCTTCAGATTCAAGGCAATCCCTATCAAGCTACCAATGGCATTTTTCACAGAACTAGAACAAAAATTTTCACAATTTGTATGGAAACACAATAACCCTGGATAGCCAAAGCAATCTTGAGGAAAAAAAATGGAGAAGAAGAATCAGGCTCCCTGACTTTAGACTATACTACAAAGTTACAGTAATCAAGACAGTATGGTACTGGCAGAAAAACAGAAATATAGATCAGTGGAACAGGATAGAAATCCCAGAGATAAACCGATGCACATATGGTCACCTTATCTTTGATAAAGGAGGCAAGATATACAATGGAGAAAAGACAGCCTCTTCAATAAGTGGTGCTGGGAAAACTGGACAGCTACATGTAAAAGAATGAAATTAGAACACTCCCTGACACCATACACAAAAATAAACTCAGAATGGATTAAAGACCTAAATGTAAGGCCAGACACTATAAAACTCTTAGAGGAAAACATAGGCAGAACACTCTATGACATAAATCACAGCAAGATCCTTTTTGACCCATCTCCTAGAGAAATGGAAATAAAAACAAAAATAAACAAATGGGATCTAATGAAACTTAAAAGCTTTTGCACAGCAAGGGAAACGATAAACAAGATGAAAAGACAACCCTCAGAATGGGAGAAAATATTTGCCAAGGAAGCAACTGACAAGAGATTAATCTCCAAAATATACAAGGTGCTCATGCAGTTCAGTTTCAAAAAAACAACCCAATCCAAAAATGGGCAGAAGACCTAAATTGACATTTCTCCAAAGAAGATATACAGATTTCCAACAAATACATGAAAGGATGCTCAACATCACTAATCATTAGAGAAATGCAAATCAAAACTACAATGAGGTATCACTTCACACTGGTCAGAATGGCCATCATCAAACAATGTACAAACAGTAAATGCTGGAGAGGGTGTGGAGAAGAGGGAACCCTCTTGCACTGTTAGTGGGAATGTAAATTGGTACAGTCACTATGGAGAACAGTATGGAGGTTTCTTAAAAAACTAAAAATAAAACTACTATATGAACCAGCAATCCCACTACTGGGCATATACCATGAGAAAACCATAATTCAAAAAGAGTCATGTACCACAATGCTCATTGCAGCTCTATTTACAATAGCCAGGACATAGAAGCAACCTGAGTGTCCATCGACAGATGAATGTGTATAGAAGATGTGGCACTTATATACAATGGAATATTACTCAACCATAAAAAGAAACAAAGATGAGTTATTTGTAGTGAGGTGGATGGACCTAGAGACTGTCATACAGAGTGAAGTAAGTCAGAAAGAGAAATACAAATATTGTATGCTAACCCATATACATGGAATCTAAAAAAAAAAAAAAAAGGTTCAGAAGAACCTAGGGGCACAACAGGAATAAAGATGCCAACACAGAGAATGGATTTGAGGACACAGGGAGGGGGAAGGGTAAGCTGGGGCGAGGTGAGAGTAGCATTGACATATACACACTACCAAATGTAAAATAGATAGCTAGTGGGAAGCAGCCGCATAGCACAGGGAGATCAGTTCAGTGCTTTGTGACCACCTAGAGGGGTGGGATAAGGAGGGTGGAAGGGAGAGGCAAGAGGGAGGGGATATGGGGATATATGTATATGTATAGCTGATTCACTTTGTTATAAAGCAGAAACTAACACACCATTGTAAAGCAATTATACTCCAATAAAGATGTTAAATAAATAAATAAGGAAGCAGAGTCAGACACTCCATAGAAAGCTAAAATAAATCTGCCAATAGTTTCAAAACTCTAAATGTCCTACTAGGCAATAAATGGTAACCCAATGGTTCCTCTACTTTATGGGTAGGAATTACTTGCTTTGCCCCCAACACTAATCTGCAATGCTGTCAGTTAATATCTATTTTTACAAGGTTGTGAAAATCCCTAATTAACAGGAAATATGAAGTTTAACAAAGATATACCCCCCTGGATAATTAGATAGTCCGCAGGAGAGGTGGGTCTGCTAGAAATATGCAATATTGCACTGAAAAAAACAGTAATGCTATCTTAGTTAGCTTCACAGCCATAACAAAATGCCATAGTCTGAGTAGTTCAAACTACAGAAATTTATTCCTTAGAGTTCTAGAGGCTAGAAGTCCAAGGTCAAAGTGCCAGCAAAGGTTGGTTTCATTCTGAAGCCTCTTCTCTTAACTTGATTTGACTTGCAGGCAGCCATCACTGAGCCCTTTCTGTGCACTCAGTGAGAGAAAGAGGGAGCAAGCTCCCAGTGCCTCTTCTTATAAGGGCATTAATCCTATCATGAGGGCCCCACCTTCATAACCTCCTCTAACCCTAATTACCTCACAAAGGCCCTATCTCCAAATACCATCACATTGGGAGTTAAGGCTTCAACATACAAACTGGGGGTGGGGGGTGAACATTCTGTTCATAACAAATGCCTTTTTTCTAGTTCCACATTTTCACATAATTTTCTTAATTCTCTGAACACTTCAGCGTGATAAACGGAAAATATGATTTGTTCTGCTTCAAAGGCAAGGAAATTAAGATACTGGAGACAGTTTTGAGGAAGGATGCTCTGAACAAATATGGGATAATTAAGTACAATGTGAGAGATTCAAGGTCAGAGATGTTAAGAAAAAAAATAGCAAAGACAAGATAAAGATTTTTTGCACACGTACAAAAGCTGACATAATTTTTCATCAGCAAACCCTCACTATAAGAAATATTAAAGAAAGTCCTTCAGACAGAAGAAAAATGATACCAGATGGAAATGTATAAATATGAATCTACACAAAAGAATGAAGAGTTCAGATATGGTAAGTAGATGGGTAAATATATAAGATATATTTTATTATTGTCTCCTTAAAAGGTACTTGACTATAAAAACAAAAATAACAATGTAGTGTGAAGTTTATAATACATGTGAAAGTAACATATAATATTATAATAGCACAGAGGTTAGGAGGGGAAAAGAATTATACTATTTTGAGATCCTAATACTATATGTAAAGTGGTATAATATCACTTGAAGGTAAACTTTAATAGCTTAAAATATATACTATAAATGCTAATGAAACCTGGATCATAAGTTCAGGCTCAGAATTTTGGGAGAAAATAAGGATTTCACTAAATACAGGAAAATTGGTTAGCGCATCCTGAGAAGGTACCAGTATAAATACAGAGCCTTAGTCCTATTTTATTCAACAAACATGTATTAAACACCAACTGCATGAAGGGCATTGTTCCAAGTACTAAAAAGGACAAAAAGACAGTCCTTGTTTTAGTTCAGTTAAGGAAACTGTTTGCACTGACTGAAAAAACACACACACACAAGGCAGTATAAAATATGTGCTATAATATAGAGGGAAGAAAATGCTATTGAATAGGGTCAATACACCTAGAGGGGCCAGGTAGAAAATTTAAACCAGGGAAGCAGGTGAGCTTCGTGAAATACAGTCACAAGTAGTGGGATTGTTGCAACCTGCAGAGCACATATCTTTCTCAAAGCAGATTGTGCTATACAACTTTAGCCGATGGTTGCTATGAAGCAGCAAACTCTGACTTGACATGATCCCGCCCCATCTACATTTCCTACAACATCTCCCACAATTGTTGCCTCCATTTCACACTGCTCCAGTGTGGAAGATTTTCTTTCTTTCTCCAATTATACTATCAAAGGTCTTGTTGTTCCCTCTTCCAAGAATGCTGTTCATCCTGACCTCTGATATCAATATGACTCACTCCCTCACTGCCTTCTTATCTCTGCCCAATGATGCCTGCTCTAATCACCCTATATAACATAGAACCCCTCACTCTTATCCAGTAATGTGCTGGTAAATGTTTAAATATTAGTTCTCTGGGAAAAAAGTCCTGATTTCTAGCATTTGTTCATTTCCATGCTATAAATACCCCCATCATGGCCAATTTCAGTCTGCCAACATGACATCACTGAGTGCTGACTTGGGAAGACATGCACACAATGGGCTCTTGAGAGCCCACGTGAGTGGCTCCAGCACATTTCTGTACTTGGCACTCCCTTCCCCTTTAACCTGCTTTATTTTACCCTCTAGCACTTATCTGACATATTAAATATTTGCTTCTTTATTTATTTCTGGTCTGTTTGCTCACATACAGACCAGAATGCAAGCTCTATGGGGACAGGAATTTTGTTTTCTTCACTCACATATCTTCAGAGCCTAAAATTACTCATAGTATAAAGTAGGCTTTTAATACATATTTATTAAATGAATAAATGTGAGGGCAACCATGGCTCTTAGAGGTGAGAATTAAAATATTGTTTTTGTTTTATTTTTTATTTGTTTTTATTGAAGTATAGTTTATTTCCAATGTTGTGTTAGTTTCGGGTGTATAGTACAGTGATTCAGCTATATATATATATAATATATATAGATATAATATATATAGATATACACACATATATATTTTTTCAGATTCTTTTCCCTTATAGGTTATTACAGTATTTTGAGTATAGTTCCCTGTGCTATACGGTAGATCCTTGTTGGTTATCTATTTTATATATAGTAATGTGTATATGTTAATTCCATCCTCCTAATTTATCCCTCCCACCCCTTCCCCTTTGGTAACCATAAGTTTGTTTTCTATGTCTGTGGGTCTATCTCTGTTTTGTAAATAAGTTCATTTGCATCTTTTTTTTTTTCAGATTCCACATATAAGTGGTATCATATGATATTTACCTTTCTCTGTCTGGCTCACTTCACTTAGTATGATAATCTCTAGGTCCATCCATGTTGCTGCAAATGGCATTATTTCATTCTTTCTATGGCTGAGTAATATCCCATTGTAGATATATACCACTTCTTCTTTATCCAATAATGGAATATTCTGTGTGAATAAAGGCCATAAATTTTTATATAAAAGGTAAAATAGTTGGCCAACAAAGATTGTCCTCTAAGCCATAGGTTTCCAAACATGGGTGGACACATCAAGGACTGTGCATGAGACAATCAATTAGGAACTAGAGGAAAACAGTAGAACCTCTATTTATATGTTTTTATTTTAAAAATACGAAATACATTAAGCTTTACTAATTAATATTTAATATGAGAATCAACTATGAAATTCCATTTTGGTCAGACCAAATGTTGGTTGCTATTAGCAAATATGTTTCTCTCAAAAATAAAACATATATTATCTATCCTTCAAATTAAAGGTGCCAGTAAGTAGGGAAATAGCTGCTTAAAGCCAGCAAAAACAACAACAAAAAAAAACCCAACAAAATTTGCAGCATGGGGGCTGTGGGGAGAGAATTTTGAAAAACAGATGTTTGGAAATAATCATCAAAGAAATCCGTTATCTCCAACAAATATCCTAGCTGTATATTCTTTCTCAAACCCATAGCTCAGTATGGAGGATGCTATTTAGTGCCTTCTGGTTCCACATCCAAACTTACTTGCAGATTACTGATTATGTGGAACATATTAATTAAGTCCAAGTTCAGTGCTTATTAAAGTTTGGTATGTGGATGACCTACAACAGAATATCCTGGGGGTAACTGTTAAAAGTGTTAGCTATTATTATCACAGTGGTAATTACTTGCTCAAGGGTCTTTCCATGGTCAAAGGCTGTTTTCTTTTCAGTAATTCCTGTCTAACCCCTAGAATAACATTAGACAAGGATTAAGAATTTAATAAGTATTTGTGTAGTGAATGAAATCAAGGATAAAGAGTACAAGTATCATCAGTTACAAACAGACAGATAGAAGGGTATTCTTAATGAATTACATACTCACCAGTTTTATACATTCTCCATGGCATTTTGAATGGCTGGGCAGATGATATTCATATAAGGATTCCAGGATAGGGATGACAAGTTAATTACATTGCATTGAATTGTACATAGGTTATGGACATGACTTGCTGTTTGTTATAGTCTTCTTTGTTCACACGGCTCCTGGGGTTCAGCTTTGGGTTTGGCCCTGCCTCTGCATGTAAGTCGCCCTCTGGAGTCTGTTCTTAGCCAAGACAGGAGGGGGCTAAAGGAGCGGCTGATTAGGGGGCTCTGGCCCACTCAGGCTGGGGGGAGGAAGGGGTACAGAATGCAGGGCGAGCCTGTGGTGACAGAGGCTGGTGTGACGTTGTACCAGCCTGAGGCGCGGTGTGAGTTCTCCTGGGGAAGTTGTCCCTGGATCATAGGACCTTGGCAGTGGCAGGCTGCACAGTCTCCCGGGAGTGGAGGTGTGGATTATGACCTGTGCTTGCACACAGGATTCTTAGTTGCTGCAGCAGCAGCCTTAGCATTTCATACCCGTCTCTGGTGTCCATGGTGATAGCTGTGGCTCATGTCCATCTCTGAAGCTCGTTTAGGCAGTGTTCTGAATCTCCTCTCCTCACGCATCCTAAAACAATGGTGTCTTGATTCTTAGACAGTTCCAGACCTTTTCCCAGACCCCCTCCCTGTTAGCTGTGATGTACTAGACCCCTTCAGGCTGTGTTCACACAGCCAACCAGAGTCCTCTCCCTGGGATCTGACCTCCAAAGCCCAAGCCTCAGCTCTCAGCCCCCACCTTCCCCGGTGGGTGAGCAGGCAAGCCCCTCAGGCGGGTGAGTGCTGGTCGACACTGATCCTCTGTGCAGGAATCTCTCCACTTTGCCCTCTGCACCCCTGTTGCTGCGCTCTCCTCCGTGGCTCCGAAGCTTACCCCCACCTACCCCACGTTTCCACCAGTGAAGGGGCTTCCTAGTGTGCGGAATCTTTTCCTCCTTCACAGCTCCCTCCCAGAGGTGCAGGTCCCATCCCTATTCTTTTGTCTCTGTTTTTTCTTTTTTCTTTTGCCCTACTTAGGTACATGGGGAGTTTCTTGCCTTTTGGGAAGTCTGAGGTCTTCTGCCAGCTTTCAGTAGGTGTTTTGTAGGAGTTGTTCCACATGTAGATGTATTTTTGATGTATTTGTGGGGAGGAAGGTGATGTCCACGTCTTACTCCTCTGCCATATTGAAGCATAATCCTAGCTTTCTAACTTCTCTATATAGAAGGAGGGTAAAATGAAGACAGAGAAAGTCAATCTAAGTAACCAGAAAAGCTAAAACTAGTCAAATTAGCAAAGAGAATAACTGACTCAACATATGAAGTCATATATTAGCAATAAAACATTTTATCTATTTCCATTTTATTTGACAGTTTCTCAGTTTATAAACGGATAGCTCTTTTAAATATTAGTATGGATTTTAGAAGTCTAATACAAAAACCCAATTAAAAACGTATTTGCTTATTTCTGTGAACTTTATTAAAAAGGGTGCAAATCAGTATGCTGCACAAAAAGAAGTTGATCTTATTAGATACTTTTTAATACTACTGTACCTGTTGAATCTTGTTTACCTTACCTATAATATAGTAATGAAGCAACACTATTGAAAATAGTTTTAGGGGCTTCCCTGGTGGCACAGTGGTTAAGAATCTGCCTGTCAATGCAGGGAACATGGGTTCAAGTCCTGCTCTGGGAAGATCCCACATGCCACGGAGTAACTAAGCCCGTGTGCCACAACTGCTGAGCCTGCACTCTAGAGCCTACAGGCCACAACTACTGAGCCCATGTGCCACAACTATAGAAAGCCTGCGTGCAGCAACCGAGACCCAATGCAGCCACAAACAAATAAATAAAAATAAATTTTAAAAAAAAGAAAATAGTTTTAGGCTGTTTTTCTGGATTATCAAAGCTTTGTTCCCTTTCAAAGGCTAAAACAAAGTGGGATTTGACATCCACAAGGGAAAATGACGCAGGTAAAGATAAAGATAAGTGAACCTAACTATAAATGTCAAATGGCTATCAGGGATCTTGGAATGAACTGAAATGTCTCAAAACATGTTGAAAAGGTTCATATGGTAATGAAAACATCTACTTATTCCATGGTCACATGAGGCAGAATTAGCCAAAAAATTTTCTTTAGTACTTATTAAAATATTATTGTCAAACCTTTTTTGAGCAATGACTCTATTACTTTTGAGTCAACAGGTCACCAAGACTGGCCCAGGTGAAAATGACCACTGGCCTCAAGTGAATTTTTTTCATCATGTCTTAGTCATGAACCAGCAAGCAGACCTTGCAAAAGATGGGCCTAAGCTTCCAGAAATGTAGTAGTGTAAGTTGATTGGGCTCTTGAATCCATCACTGTTCATCATAGAAACCCAAAGTTCGGTGTCTCAATAGCCCAGGTAGTCTGAAGGAAGAATCAGAGTTGCACTGAACTTTGGGGTCACTGCTTTGTATTCTATTTCAGGCCAAAGAGTGTCATGTTGGGGAGAAGATGTGTCAGTATTCATAGGTCTAGTTTATTACCTTATATATCTGTAATTAAAAAAAATTATATGGCATCTATATTTTGCAAATGTGGTTTGTAAAACCTCCTTTAAATAGGTGCTATTATTATCCCTTTTTACAGATGAGGAAACTGAGGCACAGAAAAATGAAACAACCTGTCCAAGATCTCACTACTAATAAGTGGCCAAACAGGATTCACACCCAGGAGGTCTGTCTCCAGAGTCAATTATGCCAGTCCAAAATTGCCACAGCAAGTTGCTTCCATAAAAGAATGTCTTATAATGCCACGTTGTATACTTTCAAGTTTAATTTCTTGCTGTACCTTCAGGACTTCTCAAGTTTTTGGTGCAGTCGGCCTGAACATGGAACCTGTGTTCTTTATTCTCCTTATCTCAAGTCAAAGCCGATGGTTCAAATTACTCTCTGGATAGGGTAGAGTCCATCCAGCTGTATGCAAATAAGTCTGATTATTTACAAATGGACAGGTTTCTATTGATACATTCAAGCCACTATATGTTTACTTTTAAAACATTTGTTTAAAACTATTAAGTTCAGGGAGTCCACCAAAGTTGCTTACAAAAACATCAAACCCAAGCCTAATAGGTTTACAGAGAGGGAATATATTTACTCACATAACAGAACAGCCCTGTGGTTTCAAGTGTGGCTTAATTCAGGACTCAGAGCATGTTAGTAGGATCCATCTGTTAGCTTTACAGTCCCAAGGCTCTCCTGATAATACAAACCACTTGCCAGGAATGAATCTCATTAGCCCTGATTGGCCTTCCTGGAGTCATGTGACCTGCTTGGACCAAACAGGATGCTGGGTTTGAGAGCACACTGTCTGCTGTATGAAGTAACAGGGACCTCAAGCTCTAAGGTCTTGATAATCACTTCCCCTGCTCCACCCGGCATTTCCTAACATAATAAGAGAACCCGGAATTAAGAGGATTTCAGTTTGCATTAAAGAAGGGATATATCTTAAAAAAAAAAATACTGGGCACTCACTATCCTTCACATTTCCAATGTGAAATAAGCCATATCCCTAGAAATAGGAGCTTTATCAAGTCAGTATGTGCAGTGTTTTCAGGTGATTTTCTCAAAAGACTTCAATTTCAACTGCCTTATCATACACACAGAAAAATGCATTTCATTACTAAAACATGTTTGCCAATTTTACCTTTTTTTTACAGTAGTTTTTTTTTTAAAAGAAATGACACCTGATATGAAGAGATGAGGCTCCCATCTAATGTTGAAAGTTAGCCTTTGCATTAAGCTTTGGTAGCGTCAGAGCACCCACACTACTAGATTGTTAGCTCCTTGAAGAATGGCACTTTCTAGTCCACAGTTGAATATTCAGGACCTACTACAGTGCCTTGAGCATAGAAAATGTTCTTTCAATGCTTAATAAATGAATGAATGATAATAATCAACACTCAGTACTTACTGAGTGCCAGAAACTATTCTAAGAGTTTTATATTTATTAACTCAGTCAGTATCTGCAAAAAGCTTATGAGGCAGATACAGCTATTATTCCCATTTGTCAGATCAGGAAGCTCACACACATAGCAGGTAATGGGATGATGTTTTAATCTGGCACAAAAATCCGTGTTCTTAACCACCATAATGTACTGCCTGTGCACCATGACACTGACACTTGTGTCCATGGAGTAATGACTATATGTATAGTCTTAGGAATGGAAGCTACATGGCGGGGGTAATGAGTCTCTTCCTTGTGAAACCCAAGTTTCCAAACAGCTCTGGGATTAATTTGCTTAATCCCTCTGGGTCTTGTTTCCCTTTTCACCAAATACCCCAACATATCCCATATCTCTGACAAGATCTATTCCACCTCTAATATTCCACATGTTCTATATTTTAAGATGTGCCAGGAAATAGCTTATCCCTTACTGGGAAACAGAGGTCTCAGACTCAAGTGTCTCTGGGTTCTCACAGATAAAGGAGTTTTGACAAACGTGGTCAAATGTCACTGGCCTTTCCTGCCTAAGGACATTCAACTGTAAAATATTTACTTTACAGTGGTGGCCAAACAAACTTGTTGAGAGGGCTGCACTCGGGGCCCCCAATTTCCAGCTTTTACACTGAGCCTGGAGGCTTGTTCTAAGAAAACCTCACTGAGAAAGACCAAATGGTCTCAGAGGACATCCCTAAAATAAAATGAGAAGACTACTGAAGATAAATCAAGTGAGGTTGTTCCAAGTTACTTGTGGTAGAAATCGAGGGTGCTCAGAGTTGACCTTTTTTATTTAATTTTACTTTTGTTTTCCAAACAAATTATACCTTAAATATCTCTTCTTATATATCTTTCATTGGCTATTTTACCTTTTATATGAGCTGTGTGTTTAATTAAAAATGTTGGTTTCTTTGTTTTAAGAAATGCAAAGGATTTGAAGTTAAAAGGATAAAAGTTCCATTTTCATCACTTTGGAATCTATTCAATATTAATAGAGGCAGAGGTTCTCCTTGACAATGATAACATCTGTCATTTTCTTAGGTCTTGTTCTTTCTTTGTGAGAGCTCCACAGGCAACCCCCAAAGGAAAATTTCCTGACTATAAAACAATGGGAGCTCCTCACCAAGGGTGGACAGAACCCTTTCTGCGTTGAAATTGAATAGCCCTGCATGTGTCCAGAAGAAATCAATAAAAGCCAATAAAAAAGAAAAGCAAGCCAATAATTAACCAGAGAAATGCACCAAAAGTTGTAGTTCTGTGAAAACAGGCTTATCAAACATCTTCAATTAAGAAGTTTAATATGATTCTGTACATTAAAAAAAAAGGTGGAGGGGTACCCAGACCTTCAGTCAGCTCCATTTTAGGAGTGTTTTGGTTTATTTTTTCATTTTTATATCCCAACTCATCTAAAAGCATGTAATGTATAATGCTTTTAATCTGTTCAGTAAAACATCAATTGACTAGACTGTAACTAATTAGAACTTTTCATTAAGCAAATTTTGTTTTGTCTCTCAAATACTATCTTTAAAGAAAACTAATGGGACTTCCCCGATGGCGCAGTGGTTAAGAATCTGCCTGCCAATGCAGGCGACACGGGTTCGAGCTCTGGTCCAGGAGGATCCCACGTGCCGTGGAGCAATTAAGCCCATGCACCACAACTACTGAGCCTGCGCTCTAGAGCCCGCGAGCCACAACATCTGAGCCCTCGTGCCACAGCTACTGAAGCCTGTGTGCCTAGAGCCTGTGCTCTGGCACAAGAGAAGCCACCGCGATGAGAAGACCGCGCACCGCAAAGAAGAGTAGTCCCCGCTCATCGCCACTAGAGAAAGCCCGCGTGCAGCAATGAAGACCCAACGCAGCCAAAAATAAATAAAATAAATAAATTTATTTAAAAAAAAGAAAAGAATAGTAACAATGATATTACAGATTTCTTTACAATAGATTGCAGGGACTATCTAGCAGTTAGCACATATTCATCTCAATTTTCTATACTGTCTACATTTATAGGATTGTTCCATAAAAAAAGATTACTTTGAAATAAAGCTCTGAATCATCGAAGAAAGATTTACTCTGAATCATTTTGCTATATTAAAACTAAAGCAGAGGAGTGGGCTCATACTTTTATCCACATGTACTTGAGAAAGATTTTAGTAACAAATTAAAGTTGAGTAAACAGGATACTCCATGCTCTGGGTATTCTAGTTAACAGAAGTTTAAAAAAAAACACTGTATTTTGGAACCAGGGAATCACCGCTTCCAGGGCCATAGTGATGAGATTTTTGAATCCAACATATTTTCTTCTGGAAAAACTCCTCAAATCAGAGAAAAGAAAAATAAGGTCAGTCCTGCTGGAGGGAGGATTCATTACTCTTAGCAATGCTTTCTGAATCACCTTTATGAGAAAAAAAAAAAAAACCCACAATTAGAGGTGGGCAGGGGATACAAGACAGCAAAGAAGAAAGGCCAGTTTGCTCAGAGTGTAAAGAGCAGATAAAACCAGTTCCCTCAAAATGAATAGTGAGCAGGTGCCAGACACAGCCCAGTTCAACATGTTACCTTCATCAACCGTGCTCCATGTAGAAACAGCCTCAGCTGAATGTTGAACATCACCCAGAGAGATCTGTGCTCTGCCTAGCACTCTGGTAGTATTTCCACACCTGTTTACATTTCTTGTCTGAGTTTCTTCTATACAACTCTGGCTTTTGTCATAAAGCCATAGTGGGAAAAGTCTCAGCTTTGTGATTAGGCAGTTCGGGAAGGACTTTGGAACATTCACTTCACCTCCTTAAGCTCGATTTCCATACTAGGGTGTGAGAATCACATTAAAAAGAATAATCTTGCTCAGAACAAGGCACATGTTGGGCATTCATCACTTATGCTCATTACATTTTCTAAGTTCTAAATAGGGAATCTCTGGTATTGAAAGCCAATATATAGTCTCCCCTTCAACTTTTCACAGGGGAATTGCCTTACATTGGGCTCCTTAGGACTAGACATTAAGGTGGAGAAATGTATGCAGAAGGTTTATTGAGAAGTGTTCTCAGAAGATAGACCTGTAAGAACATGGAGAAGGCAGGTTTGGGCAGAGGGGGAAGCATGTCTGTAACCCGATTGCACCTCAACCTATGGGGAGTACATGTGTCATACGGTAAGTTTGACCCATTTGGGAACAGCTTCTCAAAGATCCTGGTGGTCTTGTTTCCTGGGGAACTTAAAAGAGTTAGGCAATTTATATCACCAGGTGACTATAATGGACAATACTATATTGTACACATGAAAGTTGCTATGTGATTAAATCTTTAATATTCTCATCATAACAACAACAAAATGGTAGTTATGTAAGGTAAAGGATGTATTAACTAACCTTACTGTGGTAAACCTTTCTCTACATATACATGTATCAAATCATCACACTGTACACCTTAAACTTTTACAATGTTCTATGTAAATTACATCTCAATAAACATGGACAGGGAAATTATAGCTCTTGAGGCTACGGTTCACTTTGACATCATAACTGGAATTCTCATTCCCTCCTCCACCTTTCACTCTAGATTGCCCTCATCCTCAGCCAACACCTTTGTCAAGTGGCTCATGGTCGGGGGCGGGGGGGGGGCGGGGGGGGGGGGCGGGGGGGGCGGGGGGGGGGGGGGGGGGGCATGACCCAAACCCTCATATGTAAGGAATGAAGCAGCACAGTTTTCACTACAGGGTTTCTGCTTTGCTTCCTGAAGGAAACATTATTTTAATACTTTCCTGCCCTTCTCTGTCACCTGCCCACTTTCCCTTGCCCCCTTTGAGGAGTAAATAATAAAACTGGAGTCTGGGGAGAGCCTTACATTCACTGGACCGTGGTAGCCAGTGGGTTATCTGTGACTGCTGCATTGAACATCACACAGTGCTGGGCCCTCTCTTATCTCTTTGACTCTCCCACCATCTTGGACTTGTCCACAGTTTGAGAAAGGTAAGTGTTAGCATGTCTAGTCTTATATCCATTTCAATTATAATCAGCTTTGTTGCGCTATGGTAAAAGACAGCACCAAAATTTCAGTGGCTCAATGAAAGTTGATTGCTTTCGCACCCAAGTCTGCTGTGGGTGTGGGACACTCTCCAAGGTCACTGTTTTCCAAGCGGTGGCTCTGAATTCCAGGCTGCTTCAGTCTTGTGGCATCTCCACCCTGCACAAACTTCAAGGTTTATCACAACAGGGGCAGATGGTGCTAGAGAGCTGCCAGGCATCAAGATGGTCAGTGAAGACAATGACTCAAACTGAAAGTATCAAGCCTTTATTCACTTGCTGTGATACTATAAGCAACAGGATTAACAGGAAAGGGGGAAAGGGCGTCAGCTTCCATGCCTATGATGGTCCATTTTTCCCCAGGGCACAGCACGAGGCTAAGGACAAATGACAGGCATCACAGATTGGAGGGAAGGAGAAGATCCCAGAACAAAAGGCTCCTGCTGTTTTTTGGACCCAGGGGCTGGGAGGAGGAAGAGAAGGAAGGGCTAGAAGAGGAAAAGTATTGAGTCGGAGTGGCTAAGATGTCCTGAAGCCCCAGCTCTTTTTGGAGGCCTCCAAATGAGGTGCCTCAGCTTGGAATGCAGATATGCATAAAGATCAGACCAGCTGGGGGTTGAGAACCTTAGTTCCTTCAGACACTGCCGTGCACCAAGTCTGATGTGAGGAGGGCAGCTTCCCCACATCCACAAGGCCTGCTGGGTAAAGCCTTTGCAGTTGTCTATATTTGTTCACCCTGCCCAAGGAGGTGCATTATGACTAAGGAAGAGCAGTTCAGATTTCTGAAAAGAAACTGAAACTATTTAATAGCAAACTATCATCTGTGTCCACTCATTCTGTCCCCATTATGCCTCCTGCACAGGAAGAACAGAAGTGTCGACACAGAACTCATCCAAACAGCCTCCAGATGTATAATCTTTTTACAAATTTTCTGGGGAAATAATCCATCTTCCAGTCTAATTAGACATGAAGCAAGAAAAAATGAAACACAGATACAGAGGGTATTGAGTTGATGAGAAGGCCCCTTTGCTTAAAAGAATACCTGCATAAATCAATCAAATGGAAATGATCTTATACTTGTTACACTACACTGAGATCAACAGCGTCTTTTGAGGTTCTTATTTTCTCTCTCTACCCTTCTCTAAATTCTTTTGCTTTTAATTCTTCATCTTCCCCCCTTTTTACAGCAGAAGATAGCCATATTTCTAAGGTTATGGGGGGAAAAAAAACATTTCCCATTTCAGAAGAAAGTGCTGCAGGTGGGGAAAAAAATGTTTACTGCAGTAACTCAGTTATGTTGTTCAGCAATTTATGTTCCTTTTGCAGAAAATCTTAGCTTTCCATGACACAAAATATTAGGGGTGTAACTATGTTAAAAATGGAACTACATGTAGAAAAATCCCTAGAGGCTATTTTACCAACATATTAACCAACTTTGTCTTTGGATGACGAGATTTCAAGTGATTTCCTTTGCTAATTGTGCCAGGTTCCTTAGAATGATTTACACTTTATTCTGTTGGGACCCATCTGGTAAGATGTCTGAGAAATGAGTTTCTCTTCAAGCTTCCCCTTTGACCTTGACTTCTCTCTTCCTCTCTTTTTTTCTTTCAGCTTTATTGAGGTGTAATGGACAAATAAAATTGTAAGATATTTAAAGTGCACAATATAATGATTTGATATACATATAACTTGTGAAAGGATTACCACTTTTGAACTAATTAACACATCTGTCACTACACATATATATTCTTTTTATTTAATTTATTTAAAGTAATAAAAAGCAGTTTACCTATTTCTCCCACCTCTGGCAACCACCAATCTATTCTCTGTATCTATGAACTTGGTTTCATTTGTTGTTAGATTCCACATATTAGAGAGATCATGCGGTATTTGTCTTACTCTGTCTGACTTAATTCACTTAGCATAATGCCCCCGAGGTCTGGCCATGTGTTGCACACAAATGGCAAGATTTCATTCTTTTTTGTGGCTGGGTAATATTCCATTATTATCCATTACTATTTCTTTATCTATTTGTCCACTGGTTATTTCCATATCTTAGCTATTTTAAATAATGCAGCAATGAACATGCAGATGCAGATATCTTATCAAGTTAGTGTTTTCATTTTCTTCAGATAAATACCCAGAAGTGGAATTGCTGGATCATACAGTAGTTCTACTTTTTATTTTTTGAAGACTCTCAATACTGTCTTTCATACTGGCTGAACACATTTACATTCCCACCTAGAGTGGAAGTCACAAATAGCAAAACACAAATAGCAAAACTCCTATTCAAAATGACATAAGCAGGTGTTCCCTTTTCTTCATGTCCTTGCCAACACTTATCATTCTCAGAGGGAAATCCTCCATACATAGCTGTACATTTGGTACATCTACAGGAGGAAGACAATTCAGGAGCCTCCTATGTTACATCTTGGTCTGAGGTCAACCAAATCCTCTCTTAATATCTGAGGAGTCCTCATTCTTTCAAACCAAAATAAATGTGTTTATTATAGTCGGGCCAGAATTTCAGCTATTGGTAGAAAGAAGAGTTTCTACAACTATTTAGCCCTCCTCGTTACTAAAATTGCAACTACAATATTTTTATTATGAACTGAATGTGTCCCCCCAAAACTGCATATGTTAAAGCACTAACCTCCATGTGACTCTCTTTGGAGATAGGGTCTTTAAGAGGTAAGCCATTTTAAATGAGGTCATAAATGCAGGTCCCTAATTTGATAGGACTAATACCCTTATCAGAAGAAACCCAAGAGAACTGCCCCCTCTTCTTCACCTCACAGGCACACTAAAGAGAGACCATGCGAGAGCACATCAAGAAGGTGGCCATCTGCAAGCTGGGAACAGAGCTCTAGAGCCAGATCAGGCCATTTCTCGATCTCGGACTTCTCAGACTCCAGAATTGTAAGAAAATTAATTTCTGATATTTGAACCACCCAGTATATGGTATTTTGTTATTGCTGCCTGAGCAGACTAAAACAAATTGTTTTTACTTTTATTTTTTCTTTTGTCTTTTTAAATTTTTCTTCAAGGAGTATGCATTTCTTCTGTGGAGGTTATTAGTTCTGTTCATTGAATATTTCTGGCTGTCTGCTTTCTGAGCCATAGAGCATTGCTCTCTTTTATCTCCTTTGACATTAAGCACAGCCATGAGAGTTCATCTGGCCAACAAAAAGAGCCTGACCATGATATACTTCTTCATTCTCTTCCCCTAGCTGGGGTGATCCTGGAACCTGGAAGCACATGATGTCAACATAGTGTTTCTAACATCCAGGGTCTTTGAGTGACTATGATTAGTGGAGACTTTCTATACAACGGTCATTGATTGAGAAATAAATCTATGATTTCTGGTTATTTGTTTCTGCTGCATAGCATAGCCTATCCTGACTGATATAGCTTCTAAATGACAAAAATAAATAAATAAACCTTTTATAATGTAAATAATATCTACTTCTTCATGGAATTAGACTTTACTTAGAACAAATTAAGCCATGTCAGTTGTCATTTACCTTGTGGGGTCAATGAACACTAACCTATCTCCCCAGCCCAAATACTTGATATATTGCTCTGTTGTCAATTATTAGTAATTTTATTCTTTTGAAGTCAGGTATTTCTATCACTTTATATCCCCTTGCTAAATGATCATACCCATAAGAATGATAACTCATTAAGAAATTTTTTATCAGGAGTAGCTTAACATGAATACAATCTGGGATCATTTATTGTAGATAACTAAATTCTTCAAGGACAGGAGACAGGTGAGGACGTTAGGTAAGTTGCACAGTGGACAGTTTTGGACATTAAGGGCATGAATCTTCTGGAAGTAAAAAGTGAAAGGTTTTTAAAAGACAGCTAGAATGTCTTCACAATATTACTCAGAGAAGACTCCAAGACACTCCAAGAGTGTAGTGAGTGCTTTTATCTGTGGGAAATTATTTTCTTATAAATTAGAAAAGGCTGGAGGAAGAAATGGAGTATGAAATGCACCAATTAAAAGAAGAAAGATGGACAGCAGTGGGAAAATGAAAATGCTTCTATATGTCACAAGGTATAGTTACAGGGCCCTCGTCAGAAACACAACTTCCCTCTGAATTCAGCATTCCTTGTTATACACACAGTATGAATAAAATATCAGGCACTATTTCCAGAAGAATAATCTGTTATAAAAATGGTAGCAGTGAAAGAAATAGGGACAGCAGGAGCAGTCAGGCAATTATACTATGAATGCCGTAACACATATTTTTCCATTAAAAGTAAACGCCCCACACAAATGCACTGCTTCACAGTAACTATTCTGTTTTGTAGTTTCTGTGAATCAAGCTTGGGCTATGAAGTGTGTAAGAGTGAACAATAGTGTGTCTTGCTAATTACCATCTTGTCCAGTTGGCTTGGAGTCTGGGTGGAAATATACAGTTTGTAGCTCCCTATTAAAAGCTCTTCTCCCCACAAATGTTTTCTAAAATATACCATTTTCTTTTTTATTTCCAAAACATATGAAAGGTGACAAGATACTCTTGCCTCTCTCACTTCTGCTGACCAGATTCCATACTAAATCGTTTGTAGGGATACTCACAGTTACTAAAATAAAGAACCAAATGGATCTTCAAATATGACACTGTTAGGAAAATCCCAAAATATCTGAATAAGTTCAGTTCTTCTCCTCTCTCCAGTTACTCCATCTTTCTCACTCCATTACGCCTAAGGCATTATCTCTTTGACTTCTTTGTGACTTCCAGGCCAAGAGCCCTTACATTCTCTCAGCCCTCTCCTGTCATCATTTCCTTCCCTCTCCATCTTAGACTGCAGGGTCCATCACCTCAAGCAGGATCTAGCCAATATCCTCAATGTCTTTTGTACCACTACCTTTCCAATGTGCTCATCTTGTGTATCAAATAGCAAAACTCCTATTCAAAATGACATAAGCAGTAAGGTAATTCTCTCACATAACAAGAAGGTCACTAGCTCAATTATGTTAACAAGGACCCAGTTCTACCTTTGAACCCTGCATCCTTATATGTCACCTTGCCTTCAGGCTACTTCCAAGCAGCACCTGCAGGCAAGACAGCATCCCAAGGTAGAAAAGTGACCATCTCTTCCTTCTCTCTCGTTTTAGAAGTAAGAAAACATTTTCCTGTCTGCGGAATCCACCTCATTGCTTAGAATTCATCACATGCTCATGCCTTTGCCCAAATCAGTCATTGACAAGGACCACCATGGTTGGTTGAGACTAATCAGGACCAGCCTCCCTTGAAGACTATGTCTAAAGTGAGGAGAGTGGTCACCTAAACAAAAACAGGGCTCTGTTAGCAAGGAGGAAGGGAGAATAGTGAGTATGATAGAAGCAGTTAATCATGTCTGAATTTTAGTGCAGTCTCACCGTTCACCTCTCCTATAGCCTGACCACTAGGCTCTGCTGACAGAACCACGCAGCACGTATGAGGAATGCTCATTCATGCCATTTTGACGGGTTGGGCACTCATACCTCCTGACAGTTCATTCAGTCATGTTTTTCCAGAGGGGATAGTCTAATCTTCCATGGCATTCCATACCCTAACGCTCACACCTCCCTCTCACTCTCTGAAAATTACAGGGGAAATTGGTACCATCAGACAAGAGCTCCATGAATTTTCTAAACCTGTTCTGCAAAGGTACTTACATCTGCCCCGAGCTGGTCTTCCTTCCTGTGACAATGGAAAAGTTGTTCCTGATCTTAAATACAGTAAACCTTTTACCTCTATTACCGATCCTGTCCCTTCTGTCTTTAGCATTCTGCCAGTATGCCCCCTTGCTACCCTATTTTCAATCTCTCCTTCACTACCAACTTAATCCTAATAATATGTGATTCCATCAGCATGCTCATCTCTAGCCATTTTCTTTAAAAGAAAAATTCCCCCTTTACCTTACATCCCTACCCACTTCCATGCTCTCTGTGTTCTCTCCGTCACAGGCAAACTTCCTGAAAGAGTAGTCTCCACTTCCTGTCTCTTCTTCCTTGTCTCCAATCACACCCCAAACCATTAAACCTGGCATCTATGCTCATCATGCCTCTAAAACAGCCTCACCGTGCTTACTAACAACCCCCTCATCACTTAACCCAAGTCACCCTCCAGGCCATTTCCCACTTGACATCTTGGCAGCATTCGCCACACTATTGTTCACTCCACTGTCGTTTCCTTTCTGCTTCACAGGTTGTTCCTACATCCTCTGTCCATCCCTGTGGTACTGGGGGATCTCAGGCTCCTTGTAGAGTTCTCTTCTTATATTATAGATAAACTTCCTGGGAGATACCACTTATTCTAATGCTCTCAGTGATCATCTGGGTGGTATGTAGCTGAGTGCATTATGGAATAGACTATCTGGGCTTAATTCTAGATTTTACCGTTATTTATGGTAAGCATTATTTATGTAACTTAGGCAAGTTACTTAACCTCTGTAAGCCTCAATTTCCGTATTTGTTTGAAAGGGATAATAGTATTTACCTTGTAGAGCTGTTATGAAAAAAGAGATAATGAATATAAACCACTTAACAATGCTTGTATGTAGTAAGCCCTCCAATGGTAATTTTTATTATTAATTTAATTATGCTGATGACTTTCAAACTGCTTGTTTGATCCAAATGTCTTCTAAAATTCAGGACCATTTATTCAATAGCGTATTCAGTAACTTGACAGTGTCTCATGGGCCACTCTAACTCAAGATATCAGAAACTAAAATGATCATAATTTTCTTTAATAGATTTTTATTGGAGTATAATTGCTTCACAACACTGTGTTAGTTTCTGGTGGACACCAAAGTGAATCAGCCATATGTATACACATGTCCCCATATCCCCTCCCCCTTGAGCCTCCCTCCCATCCTCCCTATCCCACCCCTCTAGGTCATCGCAAAGCACCGAGTTGATCTCCCTGTGCTCTGCTGCTTCCCACTAGCTATTTTACATTGGTAGTGTATATATGTCGATGCTACTCTCACTTCACCACAGCCTCCCCCTTCCAACCCGTCTCCTCAAGTCCATTTTCTATGTCTATCTCTTTATTCCTGCCCCGCAACTAGGTTCATCGGTACCATTTTTTTTTTTAAGATTCCATATATGCATTAGCATAGAGTATTTGTTTTTCTCTTTTTGCTTTACTTCACTCTGTATGATGACTCTAGGTCCATCCACCTCACTACAAATAACTCAATTTCATTTCTTTTTATGGCTGAGTAATATTCCATTGTATATATGTGCCACATCTTCTTTATCCATTCATCTGTCGATCGACACTTAGGTTGGTTCCATGTCCTGGCTACTGCAAATAGTGCTGCAATGAACATTGTGATATGTCTCTTTTTGAATTACAGTTTTCTCAGGGTATATGCCCAGTAGTGGGATTGAAATCATAAGTTTTTGTATTTTAAAAACTAAATAAATAAAATAAAAATAATTTTTAAAAAGCCTTAAAAAAATCATGTGGTTTAAAATAATCATCTTCCTTCCCATTGCCAAATATGTACCTCTTCACGTTCCTTGAGAATGGCAACCTCATCCTTGGGATTGTCCAAGTCAGAGGTGCGAGATGCATCCCTGAGTCCTCCTACTCTTTGACCTATTCCAAATCCTCTGCAATCCACTTCCTGAGTCCCTCTCCACCTTTCCCATCATCACTGCCACCACCCTGGCTCAAACCATTATCTCTCACTTGGGTGACTGCTGCAGAGCCTTGTAAAAATCCATTCTTCACTTTGAAGTCCGAATGTTCATCTTATAACATCACTCTGATGTGAGTGTCTCACATCCCCTTCCTCCTTAGCCCTTCCCTGCTCTGCCCTCATCTTCCAGCCTTTACGAGGTTTTTTGTTTCTCAAGTATTCTGTGTTTGTTATGGCCTCCTCAACTCACATGACACTCTTTGTCTTCCTCAGCCCCTATCTTATGCCTACTCTTACTTCACATCTCCACTTAACTCCCATTTCCTCTGGATGTCCTCCCTCACCCCCACCCCCTGACTATACACACCCTGAGTCAGATGGTCCTGCCATTTGCCGCAAAATTACCAAGTATTCTTCCTTTTCAAGGCATGGATAATTTAACTTCCTTACTAGGAAACATCAGTGAGAGCAAAGTCCTTGTTCACCATGACATCCCCGCCATCTACCACTGGGTTGGGCAATTCAGAGAACTTGTTCAATGAGTGAGTGTATTTTCCTTCACCTTTTTTAAAATTTTCATCCTGCTTCCTTTTCATTCCTCAAACCCAGAATACTCAGTTCTTTTATGTTATTCCTACCCACATACTTCCTAGAAATGTTTATTTCATCAAATTCTCTATCCTTTTAGTTCCCAAACCAGTCTAACACTAGAATCATCACAGAGCTGTTCACAAACAATCTTTCCTGGTCCTGCTCATAGACCTACCCAATCAGAACCTTCAGGATGTTAGAGTTTTAAAATATCCCAGGTGATTTTGATGACTACCCGGTATTGAGAACCCCTTCTGTATATAATTTCAATAAGGCCTGGCTTACAGATGAGTGTTTCTGGACATAGAATTGCTCAGTCAGACTAACTAATCCAAAGTGAGATACTAATGAATTAGTGTGATATCTTTCCCAGGGGATCTAAAACAACATAGTGCTTTATTCTAATTAAAGCCACTGTTTCTGAAAGCCCCTCAAAATCTAAATTTAATGGAGATATTTTGGGGCAGGTTGGTGGGTGTTATTACACTCAACAATATTTATCTGAGCAACTCTGGTGTCTTTATTTCTGGGCCAGTCAGTCAGAAATAGAAATATACAAGGTGTGGAGTTTACATTGTAGGGGGAGGACAGTGACATGTACATGGGCAGGTATGCTATATGGTGAAAAGACCAGAGGAAGTATGAAACCTCCATGGAACATAGAAGTGCTATTTGGGCTGAGCCTTGAAAGGTAGGTAGTACTTAATACGTGGATTTAGGATAAAGAGCATTCGAGGCAATAATAAGGACATGAACAAAGGTCAGGGCAGTAGAAGAGCATGTTCAGGAAATAGGGAACTTCTAGGTCTAATCGGAACATGGAGGAAGGAGTGGAAGTGATGTGGAATGCAGTCTATAACAGATGGGAAATGAGATGAGATAGTTAGATTGGAGTTAGGTTAGGGTGGGCCTTGAATGCTGAACCAAGGACTTAATTCTGTAAATGCAATGGGGAAACATTAAAATTTGGTGTTTTGAGGGGTAGGGGTAAATATGGGGCTATTGTAATCAGATATTTTTTTACTCAGCAAAACATGTTGAGTGCCAGCTATGTACGACATTACTCTGGGTGTTGGGCCAGTGGTGATGAACAAGACAAAATGTCTGTTACATTACAGAGTATATCAGGAACTCTAGCTTGGAGGAGGTAAACACCAGGATTACTGAGCAGATCACTGCAATGGTTTACCTACTAGACAGTCAAGATCTGAACTAGGGTTGAGAAAACAGATAAGAAAGTGAAATAATGGATTGGTGTTTTAAGAATTCTTAGAGAAATTTGCAATCAATCAAAACCAAACTGTTCAATGTTTCCCTAAAGAGGACATTGGAATTGATTACTATAGACCTTAACTGTTGACACTCCGAGCCAGAGACTATTATTCTAGTGGTAACAGATATAATTACCGAAGTTATGAGTCAAACATAACTTTTGTTTTCTCTGAACAAAGACAAAAATTAATAACACTTCGCTTTCTTTTTGGAAGTTATGGAACTTATCCCTCTTTTAGGCTGCTCTAGTGGATGGGCACTAAGACACCTAAGAATAAAAATGCTCACTATAGCCTAGTTTTTTACACTAGGTAGGTGATTTTTTTGTTGTTGTTGCAATGAACAATGAAAGAATGTCTTTCATTATCATATACTCTAATCCTTAGAGTGAAAGTTCACACATGCTCACACACAAAATATGGACTATGGGTCATTTTTAAAGATCTAACTTTAGGTAGAGATGCTGATTACTTAAAAATGAATCATCTCAGTAGATCTGATTACAACTCTGCTACTATTAAGTGTCTATGTAATCTCAGTAGAAAATTAGTAATGAACCTGAATAACTTGACCTGAGCATACTTTAAGTTTCCACTTTATTATTTATTTATTTTTTAGTTATTTATTATTGGCCACACCACGTGGCTTGAAGGATCTTAGTTCCCCAAACAGGGATCAAACCCACGCCCCCTGCAGTGGACATGAGGAGCTCTACCCACTGGACCACCAGGGAATTCCCTTAAATTTCCACTTTAAAATGTTTAAGCCAACTCATCAGAAAGACAAGAGAGAACAAATGCTGGCAAGTATGTGGAGAAAAGGGAATCCTTGTGCACCATTGGTGGGATTGTAAATTGGCGCAGCCACTATGGAAAATAGTATGGAGGATCCTCAAAAAATTAAAAACAGAACTATCGTATGATCCAGCAATTCCACTTCCAGGAACATAGCCAAAGGAAACAAAAACACTATGTTGAAGAGATATCCACACCTCCATGTTCATAGCAGCATTATTTACAATAGCCAACACATGGAAATAAACTAAGAGTCCATGGACGAATAAATAGGTAAAGAAGTTGTGATATTTATACAATGGAGTATTATTCAACCATTAAAAAAGGACGCCCTGCCATTTGTCACTTGGGACAACATTATGCTAAATGAAACAAGTCAGACAGAGAAAGACAAATACTCTATGATCTTACTTACACATGAACTCCAAAAAACAAATAAGCAAACTCACAGAAAAAGAGAGCAGATTTGTGCTTACTGGAGGCAGGGGTGGGGAGGGGAAATTAAATGTAGGTGGTCAAAGGTACAAACTTCCAATTATAGCATAAATAATTGCTAGGGGTGTAATGTACAATGTGATAACTATAGTTAACATCATTGGATGGTACATTTGAAAGTTAAGAGGCTCAATCCTAAGAGTTCTCATCACAAGGAAAAAAACTTTTTTTCTGTTTTTTGGCACCTAAATGAGATGATGGATGTTCACTAAACATATTGTGGCCATCACTTCATAATAAATGTTAGTCAAATCATTATACTGTACATCTTAAGCTTATACAGGGCTGTATGTTAATTATATCTCAATAAAACCAGAAAACTTAGATTGAGAAAAATAAAATAAAATGTTTGGGCCAAAATGTAAAAGGCGTAAGTGTATACAATTTGCTATATATGAATGATAAAGGTGAGAACTGTCTCAGAAACCCTATGCATGCTGATTTAATAACCAAATACATCAATATTCTGTAATAACTTAAATGGGAAAAGAACTTGAAAAAGAATAGATACATGTATATGTATAACTGAATCACTTTGCTGTACACCTGAAACTAACACAACATTGTTAATCAACTATATTCCAATATAAATTAAAAAATAAACAAATACAAATCCATCATATAATCAACCCTTGCTAAGTGATTAGTAGGTACACAGCCCTGGGCTAGACTCTCATTCAGCAATGTCTCTGCAATGGGCAGAGAAGCCAATGACTCCATGAAGTCTCCACTTCAGCTCAGCATACATCTGTTGAGTGTCTCCTCTGCTCAAGTGCAAAAACACACCTTCCTTTCCAACCATTTTAATAACAAAATCCATTCTGGCATTGATTAAAAGTTCCAGTCACTCTCTAGAAGAAGATTAGCATGACTCAACATTATTCCAAACATTTATCTAATTAACCTTTTTCCCAAGCAAGCTAGTTAAGAATATGGGGCACATTTGTTTGAACACAGGATTATCCAACATGTTCTAACAGGTCTTTGCAAAGCACTATAGCTTAATAAGATGGTCTTACAAGACAAATTTCCTAATAGTTTCAGAACAGTGTGAGCAAATCTCAGAGAACAATCTGGATTTTTCAGATAGATATAGCCATTTTAAGCTGAATGAACATCTGAGTTAGGTACTATTTTTATCCCCATGTTACTGATGAGGAAACAGATGCAAGGAGGGTTAAGTATCTTTCCCAAAGTCATAACTTGCTTACTTTACATAAGATGTGACACCTTGAGAAAACTGTGTAGCCCTCCTCACCTTTAGGTGCATTTGCTATAAAAAAAAAAATGTGATATAGTTGTAACTGAATAAAGGACCAAGAATGTAAAAGCCTTCAAGGGAAGTGAACAATCTTTCTCCCTCATTCAAGTAAGTGCAGATAATTCAGAGATCCATGGGAGAAAAGAGCACAACTTGGAAAACACATTCAGCTAATCTTTCTATGGTCTTTGAAAAACATCAGCAACACTTCACCCCTGTCACTGTACAGCTGGTTGAGACTGACTCAGAGTTCTTGGTTGCATTTATTGTGGGAATGGAATCACATTTCTTTAAAACAGAAAGTTGAGTGACTTTGAAGAAGAAATGCAATCTAACCTCTAATTAACAAAAGAAGATTTGCCTGCAATGCCAGGGATCTGAAGAACAAACAGAATAAATTTGCATATTGATTGAATGAGCACAACTCTACCAAATGGGAGAAGATATTCCCCAAAAAGGCAAAAACCATTTTTTTAATCATCCAAGCTCAGTGCATGGCATTGGTAGACTCTAAAAAGTTCATGTGCCACAGGGATCACAGACAACATACTCAATATTGCAGGCACTGAGTGTGGTCAAACAACCAGAATAAGAACATGATAGTATTAGAAAAGAGGGAGCCTGAGACAATGAGAAGAGAGATGAAGAAAATGTCAGTCCTGGAGGCTGTAGATATAAAGTACCACCAGCCTTTTCCTTTTCCAAGGACAGAAGACATCAGGGGACATTTCACCTGTAAAGATTCACACAGCAAAAAATGAAATGCATGGGGAAAAATATTTTAAAGAGTTTTTGTGTAAAGTACTTGCTACCATAATGGGGGGGGGAGGGAAGGAAAATTAATGAAGAGGAGGAAATAATCTGATAAAAACAAACAGGGGCTTCCCTGGTGGCACAGTGGTTGAGAGTCCGCCTGCCGATGCAGGGGACACAGGTTTGTGCCCCAGTCTGGGAAGATCCCACATGCCGCGGAGCAGCTGGGCCCATGAGCCATGGCCGCTGAGCCTGCACGTCCGGAGCCTGTGCTCCGCAACGGGAGAGGCCACAACAGTGAGAGGCCTGTGAACTGCAAAACAAAACCAAAAACAAACAAACAAACAAAAAAAACACAGGTAATGTTGAGAGATATACCCCTGGAATTCTTTGGCTTGCAAAATGCTTCTCAGTTATTAGGCAAGACACCCCACAGAAATAATTAATTTGGTACACATGTAGTTCCCTTTGCTCTGTGTGTCCCTGGTCCCTTCTTTTGCTTGGCAAACTTCACTTTCTTCAAGACTCTGCTCAGACATTATTATTATTATATATTATAATATATATTATATATTATTATTATCAATTATTATTATTATTCTCTCAGCACACTGTTGGTTTGCACCCTCAAGAGTTCCCCAGGTGAAATTCAAAACTGGCCCCTGCACACAGAGGGCAAGGAGAGACCAAAGAAAGAGGCAGACAGCTCCCAACTGGTAGGTAGCAGATTTAATAAACAAGGGAACTTATATATGAATCTTGCCTTGGGCAGCTGCAACACAAGTAGATCTCTGCACCTGTTCTACAGAATCCTAGGACTTTAGAGAGAGGCCTTAATGGGGTTCAGCCAGGTATTCAGTCCAGATGGTATTAACAGCACCTCTACTAATCTCCTGGTAGACTTGTATTTCAATATTTGTTTCTGTGGTTATCTGGCTGTGAGCTCGTTAAAAGCCAAGACTTGCCTTAGAAATGTTTGCATTCTCATTGCATACATATTTCTTCTCACACAGTATGAGTTCAACAACTGTTTGTGAATTATGGTGGCAATTCTTTTAAGAACACAACGTTTATTATAAGAAATGAGAGTATGGATTAGGAACCAAGATGGCAGAGTAGAAGGACGTGCTCTCACTCCCTCTTGTGAGAACACCAGAATCACAACTAGCTGCTGGACAATCATCAACAGGAAGACACTGGAACTCACCAAAAAAGACACCCCACATCCAAAGACAAAGGAGAAACCACAATGAGACGGTAGAAGGGGCGCAATCACAGTAAAATCAAATCCCATAAATGATGGGTGGGTGACTCACAGACGGGAGAACACTTATACCACAGAAGTCCACCCACTGGAGTGAAGGTTCTAAGCCCCACGTCAGGTTCCCAACCTGGGGGTCCAGCAACGGGAGGAGGAATTCTAAAGAATCAGACTTTGAAGACTAGTGGGATTTGACTGCAGGACTTCGACAGGAATGGGGGAAACAGAGACTCCACTCTTGGAGGGCACACACAAAGTAGTGTGTGCATCGGGACCCAGGAGAAGGAGCAGTGACCCCAGGGGAGACTGAACCAGACCTACCTGCTAGTGTTGGAGGGTCTCCTGCAGAGGCGGGTGGTGGATGTTGCTCACTGTAGGGACAAGGACACTGGCAGCAGAAGTTCTGGGAAGTACTCCTTGGCAAGAGCCCTCCCAGAGTCCGCCATTAGCCCCACCAAAAAGACCTGGTAGGCTCCAGTGTTGGGTTGCCTCAGGCCAAACAACCAACAGGGAGGAAAACCAGCCCCACCCATCAACAGTCAAGTGGATTAAAGTTTTACTGAGCTCTGCCCACCAGAGCAACAGTCAGCTCTACCCACCACCAGTCCCTCCTATCAGGAAACTTGCACAAGCCTCTTAGATAGATTCATCCACCAGAGGTCAGATAACAGAAGCAAGAAGAATTACAATCCTGCAGCCTGTGGAACAAAGACCACATTCACAGAAAGATAGACAAGATGAAAAGGCAGAGGGCTATGTACCAGATGAAGGAACAAGATAAAACCCCAGAAAAACAACTAAATCAAGTGGAGATAGGCAACCTTCCAGAAAAAGAATTCAGAATAATGATAGTGAAGATGATCCAGGACCTCAGAAAAAGAATGGAGGCAAAGATCGAGAAGATGCAAGAAATGTTTAACAAAGACCTAGAAGAATTAAAGAACAAACAAACAGAGATGAACAATACAATAACTGAAATGAAAACTACACTAGAAGGAATAAATAACAGAACAGCTGAGGCAGAAGAACGGATAAGTGACCTGGAAGACAGAATGGTGGAATTCACTGCTGCGGAACAGAATAAAGAAAAAGGAATGAAAAGAAATGAAGACAGCCTAAGGGACCTCTGGGACAACATTAAATGCAACAACATTCGCATTATAGGGGTCCCAGGAGGAGAAGAGAGAGAGAAAGGACCCGAGAAAATATTTGAATAGATTAGAGTCGAAAATTTCCCTAACATGGGAAAGGAAATAGCCACCCAAGTCCAGGAAGTTCAGAGAGTCCCATACAGGATAAACCCAAAGAGAAACACACCAAGACACAGAGTAATCAAACTGGCAAAAATTAAAGACAAAGAAAAATTATTGAAAGTAGCAAGGAAGAAATGACAAATAACATGCAAGAAGACTCCCATAATGTTAATTGCTGATTTCTCAGCAGAAAATCTACAAGCCAGAAGGGAGTGGCACGATATACTTAAAGTGATGAAAGGGAAGAACCTACAACCAAGATTACTCTACCCAGCAAGGATCTCATTCAGATTCAATGGAGAAATCAAAAGCTTTACATACAAGCAAAAGCTAAGAGAATTCAGCACCACCAAACCAGCTCTACAACAAATGCTAAAGGAACTTATCTAAGTGGGAAACACAAGAGAAGAAAAGGACCTACAAAGCAAACCCAAAACAATTAAGAAAATGGTCATAGGAACATATATATCGATAATTACCTTAACATGAATGGATTAAATGCTCCAACCAAAAGACACAGGCTTGCTTAATGGATACAAAAACAAGACCCATATATATGCTGTCTACAAGACACCCACTTCAGACCTAGGGACACATACAGACTGAAAGTGAGGGAATGGAAAAAGATATTCCATACAAACGGAAATCAAAAGAAAGCTAGAGTAGCAATACTCATATCAGATAAAATAGACTTTATTTAAAGAATGTTACAAGAGACAAGGAAGGACACTACATAATGATCAAGGGATCAATCCAAGAAGATATAACAATTATAAATATATATGCACCCAACATAGGAGCACCTCAATACATAAGGCAAGTGCTAACAGCTATAAAAGAGGAAATTGACAGTAACACAATAATAGTAGGGGACTTTAACACCTCTCTTACACCAATGGACAGATCATCCAAAATGAAAATAAATAAGGAAACAGAAGCTTTAAATGACACAATAGACCAGACAGATTTAATTGATATTTATAGGACATTCCATCCCAAAACAGCAGATTACAATTTCTTCTCAAGTGCACACGGAACAGTCTCTAGGATAGATCACATCTTGGGTCACAAATCAAGTCTCAGTAAATTTAAGAAAATTGAAATCATATCCAGCATCTTTACTAACCACAATGCTATGAGATTAGAGATGAATTACAGGGGAAAAAAACGTAAAAAACACAAACACATGGAGGCTAAACAATAAATTACTAAATAACCAAGACATCACTGAAGAAATCAAAGAGGAAATCAAAAAATACCTAGAGACAAATGACAATGAAAACACGACGATCCAAAACCTAAGGCATGCAGCAAAAGCAGTTCTAAGAGGGAAGTTTATAGCTATACAAGCCTACCTCAAGAAACAAGAAAAATCTCAAGTAAACAATCTAACCTTACACCTAAGGGAACTAGAGAAAGAAGAACAAACAAAACACAAAGTTAGCAGAAGGAAAGAAATCATAAAGATCAGAGCAGAAATAAATGAAATAGAAACAAAGAAAACAATAGCAAAGATCACTAAAACTAAAAGCTGGTTCTTTGAGAAGATAAACAAAATTGATAAAACATTAGCCAGACTCATCAAGAAAAAGAGGGAGAGGACTCATGTCAATAAAATTAGAAATGAAAAAGGAGAAGTTAAAACAAACACCGCAGAAATACAAACCATCTTAATAGACTACTACAAGCAACTCTATGCCAGTAAACTGGACAACCTGGAAGAAATGGACAAATTCTTAGAAAGGTATAACCTTCCAAGACTGAAACAGGAAGAAATAGAAAATATGAACAGAACAATCACAAGTAATGAAATTGAAACTGTGATTAAAAATCTTCCAACAAACAAAAGTTCAGGATCAGATGGCTTCACAGGTGAATTCTACCAAACATTTAGAGAAGAGCTAACACCCATCCTTCTCAAATGCTTCCAAAAAATTGCAGAGGAAGGAACACTCCTAAATTCATTCTATGAGGCCACAATCACCCTGATACCAAAACCAGACAAAGATACTGCAAAAAAAGAAAATTACAGACCAATATCACTGATGAATATGGATGAAAAAATTCTCAACAAAATACTAGCAAACAGAAACCAGCAACACATTAAAAGGATCATACACCATGATCAAGTGGGATTTATCCCAGGGACACAAGGATTCTTCAATATATGCAAATCAACCAATGTGATACACCATATTAACAAATCAAAGAAGAAAAACCGTATGATCATCTCAATAGATGCAGAAAAAGCTTTTGACAAAATTCAACACCTATTTATGATAAAAACTCTCCAGAACGTGGGCATAGAGGGGACCTACCTCAACATAATAAAGGCTGTATATGACAAACCCACAGCAAACATCATTCTCAATGGTGAAAAACTGAAAGCATTTACACTAGAATCAGGAAAAGGCAAGGATGTCCACTCTCACGACTCTTATTCAACATAGTTTTGGACGTCCTAGACACAGCAATCAGGGAAGAAAAAGAAATAAAAGGAATACGAATTGCAAAAGAAGAAGTAAAACTGTCACTATTTGGCAATGACATGATACTATACGTACAGAATCCTAAAGATGTCACCAGAAAACTACTAGAACAGAACTAATCAGTGTATTTCGTAAGGTTGCAGGATGCAAAATTAATGCACAGAAATCCCTGGCATTCCTATACACCAACAATGAAAAATCAGAAAGAGAAATTAAAGAAACACTCCCATTCACCATTGCAGCAAAAAGAATAAAATACCTAGGAATAAATCTGCCTAAGGAGGTGAAAGACTTCTACTCAGAAAACTATAAAACACTGATGAAAGAAATCAAAGATGACATAAACAGATGGAGAAATATACCACGTTCTTGGATTGGAAGAATCAATATTGCGAAAATGTCTATACTACCTACAGCAACCTACAGATTCAATGCAATCCCTATCAAACTACCAATGGCATTCTTCACAGAATTAGAACAGAAAATCTTACAATTCATATGGAAACAGAAAAGACCCCAAGGGCCAAAGCAACCTTTAGAAAGAAAAACGAAGCTGGAGAAATCAGGCTCCCCGACTTCAAAGTATACCACAAAGCTACAGTAACCAAGACAGTATGGTACTAGAACAAAAACAGAAATATAGATCAATGATACAGGATAGAATTCCCAGAGATAAACTCATGCACGTATGGGCACGTAATTTATGACAAAGGAGGCAAGAATATACAATGGAGAAAAGACAGCCTTTTCAGTAAGTGGTGCTGGGAAAACTGCACAGCTACATGTAAAAGAATGAAATTTGAACACTCCCTAACACAATACACAAAAATAAACTCAAAATGGATTAGAGACCTAAATGTAAGACCAGACACTATAAAACTCTTAGAGGAAAACATAGGCAGAACACTCTATGATATACATCACAGCAAGATCCTTTTTGACCCACCTCTTAGAGAAATGGAAATCAAAACAAAAATAAACAAATAGGACCTAACGAAACTTAAAACCTTTTGTACAGCAAAGGAAACCATAAACAAGACAAAAAGACAACCCTCAGAATGGGAGAAAATATTTGCAAATGAAGCAACTGACAAAGGATTAATCTCCAATATTTATAAGCCACTCATGCAGCTCAATATCAAAAAAAAAACAAACAACCCAATCCAAAAATGGGCAGAAGACTTAAATAGACATTTCTCCAAAGAAGATATATAGACTGCCAACAAACACATGAAAGGATGCTCAACGTCACTAATCATTAGAGAAATGCAAATCAAAACTACAGTGAGGTATCACCTCACTCCAGTCAGAATGGCTACCCTCAAAAAATCTACAAACAATAAATGCTGGAGAGGGTGTGGAGAAAAGGGAACCCTCTTACACTGTTGGTGGGAATGTAAATTGATACAGCCACTATAGAGAACAGTATGAAGGTTCCGTAAAAAAATTAAAAAGAGAGCTACCATATGACCCAGAAATCCCACTACTGGGCATACACCCTGAGAAAACCATACTTAAAAAGAGTCATGTACCACAATGTTCATTGCAGCTCTTTTTACAATAGCCAGGACATGGAAGCAACCTAAGTGTCCATCGACAGATGAATGGATAAAGAAGATGTGGCACATATAAACAATGGAATATTACTCAGCCATAAAAAGAAATGAAATTGAATTATTTGTAGTGAGGTGGAAGGACCTAGAGACTGTCATACAAAGTGAAGTAAGTCAGAAAGAGAAAAACAAATACCATATGCTAACACATATATATGGAATCTAAAAAGAAAAAAAGAATATTTCTGAAGAACCTAGGAGCAGGACAGGAATAAAGACACAGACGTAGAGAATGGACTTGAGGACACAGGGAAGGGGAAGTGTAAGCTGGGACAAAGTGAGACAGTGGCATGGACTTATATATAGTACCAAATGTAAAATAGATAGCTAGTGGGAAGCAGCTGCATAGCACAGGGAGATCAGTTTGGTGCTTTGTGACCACCTAGAAGGGTGGGATAGGGAGGGTGGGAGGGAGACACAACAGGGAGGAGATTTGGGGATATATGCATATGTATAGCTGATTCACTTTGTTATAAAGCAGAAACTAACACACTATTGTAAAGCAATTATACTCCAATGAAGATGTTAAAATAAAGAATGAAATTAGGACACTACCTAACACCATACACAAAAATAAACTCCAAATGGATTGCAGACTTAAATGTAAGAACAGACACTATAAAACTTTGAGGAAAACATAGGAAAAGCACTCTTTGACATAAACCACAGCAAGATCTTTTTTGACCCACCTCCTAGAGTAACAGAAATAAAAACAAAAATAAACAAATGGGACTTAATTAAACTTAAAATCTTTTGCACAGCAAAGGAAACCATAAACATGACAAAAAGACAACCCTCAGAATCAGAGAAAATATTTACAAATGAAACAACAGACAACTGATTAATCTCCAAAATATAAAAACAGCTCATGGAACTGAATATCAAAAAAATAATCCAGTTAAAATATGGGCAGAAGACCTAAATAGACATTTAACCAAGGAAGACATACAGATGGCCAAGGGACACATGAAAAGATGCTCAATCACTAATCATTAAAGAAATGCAAATCAAATCTACAATGAGGTATCACCTCATGCCAGTTAGAATGGCCATTATCAAAAAAGCTAGAAACAATAAATGCTGGAAAGGGTGTGGTGAAAAGGGAACCCTCCTGCACTGTTGGTGGGAATGTAAATTGACACAGCCACTATGGAGAACAGTATGGAGGTTCCTTAAAAAACTAAAAATAGAACTACCATATGACCCAGCAATCCCACTACTGGGCATATATCCTAAGAAAACCATAATTCAAAAGGAGTCATGTACCACAATGTTCATTGCAGCTCTATTTACAATAGCCAGGACATGGAACCAGCCTAAATGTCCATCGACTGATGAAAGGATAAAGAAGATGTGGCACATATATACAGTGGAATATTACTCCGCCATAAAAAGAAACGAAATTGAGTTATTTGTAGTGAGGTGGATGGACCTAGAGTCTGTCATACAGAGTGAAGTAAGTCAGAAAGAGAAAAATAAATGCCGTGTGCTAATGCATATATATGGAATCTAAAAAAAAAAAAAGAAAAAATGGTACTGATGAACCTAGTTGCAGGGCAGGAATAAAGAGGCAGACATAGAGAGTGGACTTGATGACATGGGGTGGGAGGGCAAAGCTGGGGCGAAGTGAGAGTAGCATCAACATATATACACTACCGAATGTAAAATAGTTGGCTGGTGGGAAGCAGCAGCATAGCACAGGGAGATCGGCTTAGTGCTTTGCGATGACCTAGAGGGGTGGGATAGGGAGGATGGGAGGGAGACTCAAGAGGGAGGGGATATGGGGACATGTGTATGCATATGGCTGATTCACTTTGTTGTGCAACAGAAACTAACATGGCGTTGTGAAGCAATTATACTCCAATAAAGAACTATTTTTTTAAAATGACCCAGATTATAGATTAAAATACAAATTCCTTGAGTCCATCAGGGAATCTACATATTTTAAAAGTGCCCCAGCTTTTAAAAATTAATGGAAAGTCAATTTGGAAACACTGACTTAGGAAGTAAAAATGTCACAAATCAACTTTTGGTAAACTAATCTGTAACTATTTAATGACTTTTCAGCAAAAAAAATCAAAGTCTGTGGACTCCATAATGACATATAAGGGTTAACGCTCTGCATTACGAACTAATTAGGCTAATTGCCTTCTCAGAAATCTAGATTTGAATATACTATAAACAGTTACAGTTTATTCCCACATGACTAATGCTACGGTTGGAGTTTAATCAGCAATTCCATTATGCTCTCAAATTCAACCTTCAAGTTCAGGCAATCTTTCTGGGCAAAAGCATTAGCAAAGTTGCAGATTGTAATCATGTCCTGCCCAAGAGTTTCTCAAATTTCAGTGACAACATGACCTAGTGCCAATAGTACTGGGAGAATTGAAGACATAGGTCAGTGATTCCCACTGGGCCCTTCTTTTTCTCCAGAATGGGAATCACCCAGGACCACCAGGGACAGCTTTGAAATCTGCATTTCCACAAACTACACAAGGTAATTCTGATGTGAGAACACTGCTCAAGATTCTATTTTCAACCTTGTCACTAAATGTATTGGCCAGCATATACAAAGTACATAATCTCTCATGTCTTGATTTGCCAATCTATATATCAGAATAATGACATTTGAACCTTTCTGCTAGGAACACTGGAGAGATAACATTAGTGAATTACATTTAAAAATTGAAACTGAAGATTATGTTTAAAAGAGTAGCATAACCGGTTTATCATTAGAAGAATCTGGATACAAAACTCAGTCAACTGCTTACTCACTGAACTTGCATCTCAAATTCATATCTGCAAAAAGGAGATAATAATGCCAACCTCATAGAATTATATGAGATTAAAGAAGATATTATATGCAAAGTGCTAGTCTCATGATTGTCACATTGTGGATACTAAAAAAAAAAATGCAGATGTTACTAAGGAGGAGAAGAGCTACAAATCTGGTGGGTTTTTGTCAAGTAAGAGTAAGAAATAAAATTATGTTGTCACAGCCACTAATATTTTGGGAATGTTTGTTACCCACTGCATATAACTAGCCCCTCCTGATTGATACAAAAGTCAATTGATGGTAGAGTGTTTTGCTTTTAAACAAAGGAACCACGAAGTAGGTACAGCTTTCTTTATGAACTTTGGTCACTCTGTATATAAAACTCTTTAAGCAATGAACCATCTGCAAGGAAGTTACACACTGATCTTCTGCTTATAAATATCACTTGCAGAGGCAAACATGAAGAGCCCCGGCAGGAATACACCTCTTGCCAGATGTTAAGTTTCACATTTAACCAGACGCCCTGTTGTTTTTATTTTCCAGCTGCAATTCGTTTCTCACGCTCATGAGGATGAGATCTTGAGACACCATAGAAGCAAGCCTCTCTCAGTGGAGAGTTTGCCTCTACCCAGGGATCCCAGACTCTCTAGAAAGCATTCTATTTGCCCAGATCCATCAATGCTTGTACTGCGTGAGACACCAGCAGCCCACTCTCCACTTGTTTACCGCCCTGACAGCTCTCAACCGTTCCTCCCTGAGGTGGGGAGGACCCCTTGAGTCTTGTCAACATCTGTCACGGATGAGGAGTTTGCATGGGAAGACACTACCTGACGTGTGTCAGGAGAGAAAAGTAGTGATAAGAAACCACCAGGAGTGTAGCATAAAGCCTATCATTGTTACAGATGAACACCAGTTAGGAAAACAGAGCAGAGGGGTTGAAAGAACACAGAATTTGGAGTCAAAAATCCGGGATTTGAAACCCAGCTCCTCCAGTCCTACCAGTAATGTACTTAACATTTGTTGAGCACTCTCTAAGCACATTACATGCACCATCTCACTTAACCTTCACAATTACACATGAGATGGATTCTATTGTATCATTACCCTGGTTTTCTAGACTGGGGAACTGAGAAAAAATGAGGTGTACTGAAAACAAAAGTGTTGCTTTCAGTTCATCAAACAATTCCTCTTTTTTTAAACTCCTATAATGGTCAATTCTTCTGTATATCTGCCAACTATATTCAGGGAGACAGGATTCTGAAATGTCTGTGTAATTAATTTCTGGTACAATCAAGGGACGGTGGGTCGGTTAGGAAATATCTCCTGCCAAGCAGAGCAGTGACATTTACTAAAGGTGAGATGTAAGACAGCAGTGTGTGAGTATTAGATAGAATTCGGCAGAACTGGACTACAGTTAATAAGGCTACATCATCTATAGGCTAAAGAGAGTTGGTCAGTTTCTTCACACTGGGTTAAATGAGCATTTCCTCAGATATTTTCCTCCAAAAATGTTCCATGTAGATTAAAAATAATTTAAATAGCTCTAGACATCTTACCCTACCCATTTGAAACCTTCAACAGCTCAGCACCCAAAGGAAAATGTGCATAACCCTAAACAAGGAACCACAGGTCTTCACAATCTTCCCCAAACATACCCTTCAGCCACCCTTTATCTTCCCCCCAAGCACACACACTGACCCTAGGTCACAGGACCTCGTACCTCTGTTACCAGAACATGCCTTTCCCTCCATGTCTTCGTTCATGCTGTTCCCTCTACCAATTATACCTTTTTCCTAACCATTGTCTGTCAAAACAATATCCATGTGCATTAGTGTGCTAGGACTGCTGTAACAAAGTGTCACGAACTGGGTGGCTAAAAGACCAGAAATTTATTGTCTCACGATTCTGGAAGCTAGAAGTCTAAGATCAAAGTGTTGGCTGGGTTTGTTCCTCCTGATGACTATGAGGGAGAATCTGGTCCATGCCTCTCCCCAGCTTCTGGTGGTGTTCTGGTCATTTTTGGCACTCCTTGCCTTGTAGATGAATCATTCCAATCCCTGCCTTCATGTTCCCATCACATTCTCCGAGTGCGTCAGTGTCCAAATCTCCCCTTTTTATCAGGACACCAATCAAAGTGGTTTCGAGACCAACCCCACTCTAGTTTGACTTCATCTTAACTAATTACATCTGCAACCACCCTATTTCCAAATAAGTTTACATTTTGAGGTACCAAGGCTAAGGGCTTTAACATAGGAATTTGGGGGAATACAACTCAACCCATAACACAATGGTTCAATTCTTACATCAAAAACTACCACTTCATTTAAAAATGCTCCCCCTCAAAAAAAAAAATCCTCAAGTTCCAAGGCAAGATGTAAGTTCCTCTCCTCTGAATTTACAAGGTTGATTCACACTGAATGACTTTCAAATGTCTTATGGTACATCATACACTTCTGTGTTTCCTAGTTGTTCACCATGTATGTTTTTCTCCTGAAGGTAAGATTGATGTCTTGTTGATCTTCATATTCTCTTCATGAATAATACCTCATCCGTGTTTGCAGTATAGAATTTTAATATCCTCTTCATTCTTGTGTAGTCACTTTTTCATTCCTGTTTTTCTACCAAGAAGCCACACCCCGGGGGGGTTCATTCCCTGGCAACATACATCACCACAGAGCTGAGCTGGTGACATACATGAAGTAACCACATTCCTTAACATTTTAGCTGATGTTTGAGAAGCCTTACCATAGCAGCACAGACATTTCTCACAAATAAAGCCACTTGGTCCAGAACACCAGGCTAGTGTCTTACACAGGTAATTATACACGTGTTTAAATTCTTGCTCTACCAGCAGATGCCACTAGACTTATCATAAAGAATTTGACATATTTAACCTGCTAAACCTGCAGCTGAAGACAAGAGCCTCTTCAGATTCCAAGGAGCCTGTGTTGTGTGGCTTTTTCTAGTTGACACTAGTAGCATCTCAGACAACTAGGGGGTTTATAGATAAGGATTGCAGAGGATTCCAGAGATTACTACTTCTAACGTTATTTCCATTCCCTGAAAAAAATACACATTTAATCACAGCATGTACATAAATATTAATAAGTTTATGCTCATGCAAATGATGTAATACCTTAAAAGCAGCATTTAAATGCCTGCACCTAAAGCCAGTATATAAAAGACAAGAAAGACTGATCTATTTGAGATTCCTCACCTTATACTCTTTATTTCTTGCATATCTGTTGTTATTTATCTTATCTAAGGTTGCCAGCCTGTTTTACTCTCTCCTCTCTACCCATTCCTTTCACAGATTTCCAAGAGTCAGCATGGAGAGGATGGGATGTCTTTCTGCTACCCCATCTGTCTCTGGCTTCACTCTTTGTACAAGAAGCTTGTTAATCAGGAGAATCTTCAATATAAGTCAGTGATTCTCATCCCTGACTGCATATTAGAATCACCTTGGGAGATTTAAATGATTCTGATCTCTCAACCCCAAATTTTCTGATTTAATTAGTTGTGAAAAGGGTCCATGCACAAGCATTGCTTGGATATTTCTGAAGAGCTTCCCAGTGATTCTAACATTCAGTCAGTTTAAGAATCGCTGAATTAACTTTAGCCTGTCTCTCAAAACCACTGTTTCTGAATGTGTGATCCACAGACTTTCTGCATCAGAGTCATCTGGGAAGATTATTAAAAAGGTAAATTTCTAGGTCTTATCCCAAACCTACTGAATCAGAATCCGTGGGACTGAGGCCCAGAAATCTGCTTTCAACAAGATTTAAATGATTTGGAAAACTTGAAAATGACTGTTCTAAAACAGTAGTTTCCCAATTCCTTTTTCTGGGGCTTGTTTTTGGTCAATTTTTGTCACTCAAAGGTAAGACCTATGACATGCCATGATACACACTGCTGGCTGGCTGACCCAGTAGCCAATTCTAGCCTGGTTCTCCCACTTGCCCTCCAATGTAGATGCCAGAAAAGCTGAATATTCACTTTTGTAGGATCTCTCTCAGCTACTAGAAATATGATGTCACCATGACCCAGTATGGCAAATAACTCACAAGGGGAGACCTGCTAGCGTGACTGGGAAACTCTTGTTTCTTTATAAGAAGGACTTGTATAAGCTACATACTCCTGGCTTCACCTCTTCCCTGTTCTTTCTGCACCTTTGAAACTGGATGTGACGCCATCTTCTGACCACCGAGGAGCAAGAGAAAAGACAAAAGACCAGCACACTATGGCTGAAGAAGTAAAACAATGGAACGACGCTGGCTTGTTGATATCATTAAGAAGTCCACAAATGATTCCAGCATTCCTAACTGATAAAGGACTTTCCTCCATAATCCATTCCACAGAAGAACCACATTCAAAGAAGCACGATGCATTAGAAGTCTCAATTTTTTATTCCTTTTCTAGCATTTAATATTGTCCAAGAATTAGTCTACAAAACCTAATATATAAACCCTTGTACCACAGTCTCCACCTCCACTTCCACCCTGTCTAATCTTGGAGGTCTTTCATTCTACTGCCTCCCATCTCAAAAACAGAACTATCTTACCCAAGTCATCTTGCTTCACCTTGAGGTCCCTTGAGTCCTTCTTTCCTCCTCATAATGCTCTGTCCTCTCTCGGAGGACAGAGTACATTCACTGGTTATTTTCTTACTCCCCTAAGAGAATGGGAGGAGCAAGAAGAATTCAAGAAGGGTACAGAGGGCTTCCCTGGTAGCGCAGTGGTTGAGAGTCCGCCTGCCGATGCAGGGGACACAGGTTCGTGCGCCGGTCCGGGAAGATCCCACGTGCCACGGAGCAGCTGGGCCTGTGAGCCATGGCCGCTGAGCCTGCGCGTCCGGAGCCTGTGCTCCGCAACGGGAGAGGCCACAACAGTGAGAGGCCCGTGTACCGCAGGAAAAAAAAAAAAAAAAAGGATGAAGGATACAGAGAGTGGAGAAGCTATGGACACTTCATTTTAATGATTTTTAACCCCTCACACAAAGAAACCTAAAATGTAAAAACGGCATAGGCTTAGAATTTTTAAGACTGAAGACACACACCAGTCAGAATGGCCATCATCAAAAACTCTACAAACAATAAAGACCCAGCTCCACTCAATGACTAGCAAGCAACAGTGCTGGACACCCTATGCCAAACAACTACCAAGACAGGAACACAACCCCACCCATTAGCATAGAGGCTGCCTAAAATAATAATAGGGTCACAAACACCCCAAAACACACCACTGGACATGATCCTGTGCACCAGAAAGACAAGAGCCAGCCTCATCCACCAGAACACAGGCACCAGTCCCCTCCACCAGGAAGCCTACAAAACCCACTGAACCAACCTTACCAACTGGGAGCAGACACCAAAAACATTGGGAACTACAAACCTGCAGCCTACAAAAAGCAGACCCCAAACACAGTAAGTTAAGCAAAATGAGAAGACAGAGAAACACACAGTAGAGGAAGGAGCAAGGCAAAAACCTGCCAGACCTAACAAATGAAGAGTAAATAGGCAGTCTACCTGAAAAAGAATTCAGAGTAATGATAGTAAAGATGATCCAAAATCTTGGAAATAGAATGGAGAAAATACAAGAAATGTTTAACAAGGACCTAGAAGAACTAAAGAGCAAACAAACAATGATGAACAACACAATAAATGAAATTTAAAATTCTCTAGAAGAGGCTTCCCTGGAGGCACAGTGGTTGAGAGCCCGCCTACCGATGCAGGGGACATGGGTTCATGCCCTGGTCCAGGAAGACCCCACATGCCGTGAAGCAGCTGGGCCCATGAGCCACGGCTGCTGAGCCTGGGCGTCCAGAGCCTGTGCTCCACAATGGGAGAGGCCACAACAGTGAGAGGCCCATGTACCACAAAAAAAAAAAAAATTCTCCAGAAGGAATCAATAGCAGAATCACTGAGGCAGAAGAATGGATAAGTGACCTGGAAGATAAAATAGTGGAAATAACTACCACAGAGCACAATAAACAAAAAAGAATGAAAAGAATTGAGGACAATCTTAGAAACCTCTGGGACAACATTAAACGCACCAACATTTGAATCATAGGGGTCCCAGAAGAAGAAGAGAAAAAAAACAGGCTGAGAAGATACTTGAAGAGATTATAGTTGAAAGCTTACATAATATGGGTAAGGAAATAGTCAATCAAGTCCATGAAGCACAGAAAGTCCCATAGAGGATAAATCCAAAGAGAAACACACCAAGACATATATTAATCAAACTATCAAAAATTAAATATGAAGAAAAAATATTAAAAGCAGCCAGGGAAAAACAACATACAAGGGAATCCCCATAAAGTTAACAGCTGCTCTTTCAGCAGAAATTCTGCAAACCAGAAGGGAGTGGTAGGACGTATCTAAAGTGATGAAAGGGAAAAAACTAAAACCAAGATTACTCTACCCAGCAAGGATCGCATTCAGATTCAACCGAGAAATTAAAAGCTTTACAGACGAGCAAAAGCTAAGAGAATTCAGCACCACCAAACCAGCTTTACAACAAATGCTAAAGGACCTTCTCTAGGCAGGAAACACAAGAGAAGGAAAAGAATTATAATAACAAACCCAAAACAATTCAGAAAATGGTAATAATAACATAAATATCGATAATTACCTTAAGTAAGAATGGATTAAATGATTGAACCAAAAGACATAGACTGGCTGAATGGATACAAAAACAAGACCTGTATATATGCTGTCTACAAGAGACCCACTTCAGACCTAGGAACACATACAGACTGAAAGTGAGGGGCTGGAAAAAGATATTCCATGGAAGTCAAAGAAAAGCTGTAGTAGCAATTCTCATATCAGACAAAACAGACTTTAAAATAACGACTATTGCAAGAGACAAAGAAGGACACTACATAATGATCAAGGGATCAATCTGAGAAGAACATATAACAATTGTAAATATTTATGAACCCAACATAGGAGCACCTCAATACATAAGGCAAATGCTAGCAGCCATAAAAGGGGAAACTGACAGTAACACAATCATGGTAGGGGACTTTAACACCCCACTTTCACCAATGGACAGATCATCCAAAATGAAAACAAATAAGAAAAAACAACCTTTAAATGATACATTAAACAAGATGGACTTAATTGATATTTTTAGGACATTCTATCCAAACACAACGGAATGCACTTTCTTCTCAAGTGCTCATAGAACATTCTCCCGGATAGATCATATCTTGGGTCACAAATCAAGCCTTGGTAAATTTAAGAAAATTGAAATCATATCAAGTACCTTTTCTGACCACAATGCTGTGAGACTAGATATCAATTACAGGAAAAAATCTGTAAAAAATACAAATACATGGAGGCTAAACAATACACTACTAAATAACCAAGAGATCACTGAAGAAATCAAAGAGGAAATCAAAAAATTCCTAGAAACAAATAACAATGAAAACACAACAACCCAAAACCTATGGGATGCAGCAAAAGCAGTTCTAAGAGGGAAGTTTATAGCAACAAAATCCTACCTAGAAACAAGAAACATCTCAAATAAACAACTTAATTTTACACCTAAAGCAATTACAGAAAGACAAACAAAAAACCCCAAAGTTGGCAGAAGGAAAGAAATCATAAAGATAGGATAAGAAATAAATGAAAAAGAAATGAAGGAAATGATAGCAAAAATCAGGAAAACAAAAGCTGGCTCCTTGAGAAATTAAACAAAATTGATAAACAATTAGTCAAACTCATCAAGAAAAAAAGGAAGAAGACTAAAATCAATAGAAATAGAAATGAAAAAGGAGAAGTAACAACTGACACTGCAGAACTACAAAGGATCATGAGAGATTACTACAAGAAACTATATGCCAATAAAATGGACAACCTGGAAGAAATGGACAAATTTTTAGAAAAACACAACCCTCCGAGACTGAACCAGGAAGAAATAGAAAATATGAACAGACCAATCACAAGCACTGAAATTGAAACTGTGATTAAAAATCTTCCAACAGGGCTTCACTGGTGGCGCAGTGGTTGAGAGTCTGCCTGCCGATGCAGGGGACACGGGTTCGTGCCCCGGTCTGGGAGGATCCCACATGCCGCGGAGCGGCTGGGCCCGTGAGCCTGGCCGCTGAGCCTGCGCATCTGGAGCAAAATCTTCCAACAAACAAAAATCCAGGACAAGATGGCTTCAAAGGAGAATTATATCAAACGTTTAGAGAAGAGCTAACACCTATACTTCTCAAACTCTTCCAAAATACAGCTGATGGAGGAACACTCCAAAACTCATTCTACAAGGCCACCATCACCCTGATACCAAAACCAGACAAAGATGTCACAAAAAAAGAAAACTACAGACCAATATCACTGATGAACATAGATGCAAATATCCTCAACAAAATACTAGCAAACAGAATCCAACAGTCCTTTCAAAGGATCATACACCATGATGAAGTGGGGTTTATCCCAGGAATGCAAGGATTCTTCAATATACACAAATGAATCAACATGATAAATCATATTAACAAATTGAAGGACAAAAACCATATGATCTTAATAGATGCAGAAAAAGCTTTCAACAAATTTCAACACTGATTTATAATACAAACCCTCCAGAAAGTAGGCATAGATGGAACTTACCTCAACATAGTAAAGGTCATATATGACAAACCCACAGCCAACATCGTTCTCAATGGTGGAAAATTGAAACCATTTCCACTAAGATCAGGAGCACGACAAGGTTGCCCACTCTCACTACTATTATTCAACATAGTTCTGGGAGCTTTAGCCACAACAATCAGAGAAGAAAAAGAAATAAAAGGAATCCAAATTGGAAAAGAAGTAAAGCTGTCACTGTTTGCAGATGACATGATACTATACATAGAGAATCCTAAAGATGCTACCAGAAAACTACTAGAGCTAATCAATGAATTTGGTAAAGCAGCAGGATACAAACTTAATGCACAGAAATCTCTGGCATTCCTATACACTAATGATGAAAAATCTGAAAGAGAAATTAAGGAAACATTCTCATTTACCATTGCAACAAAAATAATATGATACCTAGGAATAAACCTACCTTAGGAGACAAAAGACCTGTATGCAGAAAATTATAAGACACTGATGAAAGAAATTAAAAATGATACAAACAGATGGAGAGATATACCATGTTCTTGTATTGGAAGAATCAACATTGTGAAAATGACTATACTACCCAAAGCAATCTACAGATTCAATGCAATCCCTATCAAACTACCACTGGCATTTTTCACAGAAAAAGAACAAAAGAATTCACAATTTGTATGGAAACACAAAAGACCCCAAATAGCCAAAGCAATCTTGAGAACGAAAAATGGAGCTGGAGGAATCAGTCTCCCTGACTTCAGACTATACTACAAAGCTACAGTAATCAAGACAGTATGGTACTGGCACAAAAAAAGAAACATAGATCAATGGAACAGGATAGAGAGCCCAGAGATAAACCTACGCACATATGGTCACCTTATTTTTTGATAAAGGAGGCAAGAATATACAATGGAGAAAAGACAGCCTCTTCAATAAGTGGTGCTGGGAAAACTGGACACCTACATGTAAAAGAATGAAATTAGAACACTCCCTAACACCATACACAAAAATAAACTCAAAATGGATTAAAGACCTAAATGTAACGCCAGACAGTATAAAACTCTTAGAGGAAAACATAGGCCAAACCCTGTATGACATAAATCACAGCAAGATCCTTTTTGACCCACTAGAGAAATGGATATAAAAACAAAAATAAATGGGACCTAATGAAACTTAAAATATTTTGCACAGCAAAGGAAACCATAAACAAGATGAAAAGACAACCCTCAGAATGGGAGAAAATGTTTGCAAACAAAGCAACTGACAGAGGATTAATCTCCAAAATTTACAAGCAGCTCATGCAGCTTAACATCAAAAAAACAAACAACCCAATCCAAAAATGGGCAGAAGACCTAAACAGACATTTCTCCAAAGAAGATAGACTGATTTCCAAGAAACACATGAAAGGATGCTCAACATCACTAATCATTAGAGAAATGCAAATCAAAACTACAATGAGGTATCACCTCACACAAGTCGGAATGGCCATCATCAAAAAAATCTACAAATGATAAATGCTGGAGAGGGTGTGGAGAAAAGGGAACCCTCTTGCACTGTTGGTGGGAATGTAAATTGATACAGCCACTATGGAGAACAGTATGAAGGCTCCTTAAAAAAACTAAAAATAGAACTCCCATACGACCCAGCAATCCCACTACTGGGCATATACCCTGAGAAAACCATAATTCAAAAGGACTCATGTACCACAATGTTCATTGCAGCTCTCTTTATAATAGCTAGGACATGGAAACAACCTAAGTGTCCATCAACAAATGAATGGATAAAGAAGATGTGGCACATATATAAAATGGAATATTACTCCGCCATGAAACGAAATGAAATTGAGTTATTTGTAGTGAGGTGGATGGACCCAGAGACTGTCATACAGAGTGAAGTAAGTCATAAAGAGAAAAACAAATACCGTATGCTAACAAATATATATGGAATATAAAAAAAAAAAAATTTGTTCTGAAGAACCTAGGGGCAGGACAGGACTAAAGACGCAGACATCGAGAATGGACTTGAGGACGTGGGGGGGGGAAGGGTAAACTGGGACGAAGTGAGAGAATGGCATGGACATATATACACTACCAAATGTAAAATAGATAGCTAGTGGGAAGCAGCTGCATAGCACACGGAGATCAGCTCGGTGCTTTGTGTCCACCTAGAGTGGTGGAATAGGGAGAGTGGGAGGAAGACGCAAGAGGGAGGCGATATGGGGATATATGTATATGTATAGCTGATTTACTTGGTTGTACAGCAGAAACTAATACACCATTTTAAAGCAATTATACTCCAATAAAGATGTTAAAAATAAATAAAAAAAAATTAAAAGTACTAAATGCAGAGTATAATTTCCATAGCTAAAAAATGTCATTAGTACCAGTTATTAGTTCATCTATTTTAGTAAAATGATTCTCCTTAGAAACTGATTTTCCTTCGTTAAACATGCTGAACCCAAATAAAATTGAGGGCTTATAATTACCAGGAGAAGGAAAGATCAATTGCATTGATTCTGTTCCATAGGCTGTCCTTTTCATTTCTTCCTTGTGAATCATATGAACTTTAGTGAGATCTCACACCCATGTTTTTCATTAAGGAACAGGTAATGTATTTAGCTTTCTTTTTATGACTCAGTCTAGAGAACACTATGATCTGGCCCCTGGGGTTTTGAAATAAATAAACTACTCCCTCATCAATATTGAGATAACCTCAGAGAAGCTGAGAGATAGGTTTTACTCAGCATAGGAAAAAACCAGTACATTTCACAAATACATATATATATATATATATACATACATACATACATATACAGCACGGTGATAGAAGTTGTCTGCCAAGGTGTGTGACACAACACCCACCTGGGCTTGCAGGTCAGGAGGGTAATTCTCTCTGACACAGTAGCTTCCAGGGTCAACTCTGAGAGGGAGGCTAAGGACTGATTTATCACCTGCATTGGGAGTACTGATTCCCACTGCTCTCCTGATTCAGGCAGTAAATCACCTATACGTTTTGTACCCACATTATCATTTGAGGCACAATTTGATTCTAACTACAAAGGGAGCAATACTTGGGACTCGGTGGGGGTGAGGGGCCGGGATCTGTCTCCTTCATTGGTGGGGCAACATATGTATAGCCCCCCATCCCCATAACCAACTATATACCTTCCTTTTATTTCACAGTCTTGCTTTTCCTAAAATATTCTCAGCATAGCCTTCCCTGTTGAGTTAACACATTACTCTTTTTTTTTTAATAGCTTTATTGAGGTACAATTGATATACAAAAAAACTGCATATATTTAATGTATACAACTTGATGAGTTTAAACATATGCATATACCTGTGAGACCATCACTACGATTAAGGTAATAAACATATCCCTCAACTTCAAAAGACTCCTCCTGCCCCTCTGTGGTTTTTTTCTTTGTTATTTTGTGTGTGTGTGGTAAATACACTTAACATGAGATCTACCCTCTTAACAAAAGTTTTAAGTGCACAATACAGTGTTGTTAACTTTAGGCAACATACTATTCTAAAAATATTGTTGAAAAGGAGCTACATTTGCAGAGTGTGCTCAAGGAGAAAGACTGTTTATCCTGCTCTTCCCCTAGTAGTGCTTCTTCTTGTCATTAACAGATTTCAAATGATCACTAAATAATGTCATCACTGTCCTAAAGAAAGAGAAACTATAGGATGTATTCTTTAAAATGACTTTGTATGGACTCTTGGAACAAACTGAGATCTAAGCTATATGGACCCAAAGTCTTATCCTTTCCCAGATGTTATTTCTTACCTCCAAATGACATTCATTAGATGAAGAAGGCAGGTTTTTTTGTTCATTACAAACAAGTACAAATACTGTTAGAAAACGTCCCAATCTATTCTTAGCACCTTTTGAAGTCTCTCAATTTCATAAAATCTAGCACACATTGTTTCTACTCTTTCCTGGTCATTCAACCAAATTTTCTCTAAGGTCTCTTCCTCTCCAACACAGGAAATGGAGATTGACTCAGTCTGCACATACATACAAAGCTAATGTCTTTATGATCCTGACTACAATACAAGAACCAATTTAAGTCATCTACGTCTCAGACTCCTGTCTCTGTGTTTTGAATCCAGCCACCTTGTCGTCTTAGGAATGGCTTTATTATCCCACCTCAGCAACTAGCCCTTCTCCCTGGTAGAGGGGCATTAAGATGTGACAGGGGAGGAAATTATTGTTTTGGTGCAGAAGCTAAATCCAGGAAAGAGTGGGATAATTGTCAGGTAACTTGAGGTAGGTAACAATTGAAAGGGAGTGGATTTTTGACTCAGTTGTAAAACTTGACCTCAATTATGGGAAAATTTCAAATCAGTTCCAAGCACAAAGTTAGTTTACTTGGATTGTGTTAGAGGCAGAAAAGGGGAGGTGAAAGTTAGAGAAAGTTTAAAGGAGGACAAGTATGTAAGAAAGGAAAATGAGGAGAAAGAGGCTGAACCATCCAATTAATGTTTAATGATAACTCATGGTGCTGCCCATGAGTCACTTAATATATTGTTGACAGAAAATGAAGATGTATTTAGATACCTTCCTACCTATTTAAAAAGAACATAAGGTACTTTGGAGCTCATCATGAGACGTTTTGCGTGGATATGATGAACAAAGATGAGTTATGACTCAGTGACTAACTAGAGGAAATGAGTCATAGGATGGAGTATGTAGCTGTTTGAGCTTCTGCACCAAAATCAGCCAATATGACATTCAGTTTGTAAACTTACTGAACACTATTACTATGGTTAATATATTCATTTATCAACATAACATGCATTTCTTGATCCTGTAACTTGAGATCCAACTTTATAATTGTTTTCTCTCAAGAGTCAAGAGATTTTTACTTTCTTTTGTTCTTTTTTTTCCAAGTAAACATCTGCATTGATCATGGAATTTATTCAAATTACAGGAAACTCATAAATACAATGAAATAATCTATGCTCTCTTCCTGTGGGGCATAACAATTCATATGTATTAAAAAGAAGCCAATCATGGCAGCTATGTCACAACCACATCATAAAATATACAACCTCAGGGTCTAGAAAATGATTCATAATTTATCCAATGAAATACAAAATACCAAATTTTTCATGTTAAAGGAAAAGATGGTCTTACATTTCTGTTGCATTTGGTTCTCTTATATTCATCCAAACACTTGGATTCATATTTATAATGAATAAACATCTCTTTTTAAAGCAAAGTGAGACCCTGAAGATAGAACATATTTTCTTTTTTTCCAGCGTTACTTAAGTATAATTGACAAATAGAATTGTACATAAAGTGTACAACTTGAGGAATTGATAAATGTGTATTATGTATCGATAGCCATAATCAAGTTAACACAACCACCCCTGCACAAAGCTATGCTGTGTGTGCGTGTGTGTGTGTGTGTGTGTGTGTGTGTGTGTGTATGGTGAGAATGTTTAAGATCTACTCTCTTAGCAAATTTCAGTACAGTATTATTAACAACAGTAACCATGCTGTACATTAGATCTCCAGAACTTATTCATAACTGGAAGTCTGTACCCTTTGACCAACATCTCCCCACTTCCCCTTCCCCACCTCTGACAACCACCATTCTACTCTGATTTATGAGCTTGACCTTTTTTTAAGATTCCATATATGAATATGATCATATAGTATTTTTCTTTCTCCATCTGGTTGACTTCACTTATAATGTCCTCCAGGTTTATACATGTTGTCACAAATGGCAGATTTGCTTTTTTTCTGGCTAAATAATATTTCATTGTATATAATTATACCACATTTTCTTTATCCATTCATCTGTCAAGACAATGAGGTTATTTCCATATCTTGGCTATGTGAATAATGCTGCAACGAGCACAGAAGTGCATGTTTTCTTCAGATATAAACTCAGAAGTGAGTTTGCTGGATCTTATGATTGTTATATTTTTTATCTTTTGAGGAAGCTCTGTACTGTTTTCCTTTATTGTTGCACCAGTTTACATTCCCACCAACAGTGCACAAGAGTTCCCTTTTCTCTACATCCTCGACAACACTTGCTTATTTCTTGGTTTTTTGATAACAGCCATCCTAACAGGTGTGAGGTGATGTCTCATTGTGGTTTTGATTTGTACTTCCCTAACGATTAGTGATGTTGAGCACATTGTTATGTATGTGTTGGCCATTTTTATGTCTTCTTTTGAGCAATGTCTACTCAGGTTATTTGATAATTTGGATTACTTGGGGGTTTTGTTTGTTTGTTTGTTTTGCTATTGAGTTTGAGTGCCTTATACATTTTGGATATTAACCCCTTAACAGATGTATGGTTTGCAAATATTTTCTGCTATTCTATAGGTTGTCTTTAAATTTTGTTGATTGTTTCCTTTGCTGTGCGGAAGATTTTAAGTTTGATATAGCCTCACTTTATTTTTGCTTTTGCTGCATATGTCAAGGAGATTTATCCCTATATTTTCTTCTGGGATTTTTATGGTTTCAGTCTTACATTTAAGTCTTTAATTCATTATGAGTTAATTTTTGTGAGTGGTATAAGATAGGGGTCCAGTTTCATTATTCAGCATATGGCTGTCCAGTTTTCCTAACACCATTTATTGCAGAGACTGTCCTTTTCCCATTGTGTGTTCTTGGAGCTCTTGTCAAAGATTAGTTGACCACGTATGGGGTTTTATTTCCGGGCTCTCTATTCTGTTCCATTGACCTATGTGTCTGTTTTTAATCCTGGTACCATACTATTTTAATTACTATAGCTTTGTAATATAGTTTGAAATCAGGACGTGTGATGCCTCCAGCTTTGTTCCTCTTTCTCAAGATTGCTTTCGCTATCCAGGGTCTTTGTGGTTCCATATGAGTTTTAGAACTATTTTTTCTATTTCTATGAAAAATGCCATTGGGATTTTGATAGGGATTTCATGAAACCTCTAGATTGCTTTGGGTAGTATGGATATTTTAACAATATTAATTCTTCCAACCATGAACGCAGGAAATTTTTCCCCTTATTTTTGTCTTTTCCTATTTCTTTTAACCATGTTATACTTTCCAGTGTACGGGTTTTTCACTTCCTTTGTTAAATTTATTCCTAAGTATTTCATTCTTTTTGATGATATTAAGGAGGTTGTTTTATTAATTTCTCTTTCAGATAACTCATTGTTAGTATATAGAAACACAACTGGTTTTATATATTTACTTTGTATCCTGCAACTTTACTGAATTTGTTTATTAGTTCTAACAGTTTTTTGGTGGACTCTTTGGGGTTTTCTATATATAAGATCATGTCATCTGCAAACAGAGACAGTTTCACTTCTTCCTTTCCTATTTGGATGCTTTTTATTTCTTTGCCTTGCCTAATTGCTCTAGCTAGGACTTACAACACTGTGTGAGTAAATGTGGTGAGAGTGGGCACTTTTGTCTTGTTCCTGATCTTAGAGCAAATGTTTCCAACTTTTCACTGTTGAGTGAGCTTTTCATATGTGGACTTTATTATGTTGAGGTACATTCCTTCTATACCTAATTTGTTGAATTTCTATCATGAAAGGATGTTGAATTTTGTCAAATGCTTTTTCTGCATCTATTGAAATGATCATATGATTTTTGCCTTTTATACTGTTAATATGATATATTATCAAATTTATTGATTTGTTTATATAGAATCATCACTGTATCCCAAGCCCAAATCCCACTTGATTATGGTGTTGAATCCTTTCAACATGCTACTGAATCTGTTTTCTAATATTTTGTAAAGTGTTTTGAATTTATGTTCATCAAAGATATTGCCTGTAATTTTCTCTGCTTGTAACGTCCTTATCTGGCTTTGTTATGATGTTAATGCCAGCCTCATAAAATGAGTTAGGAAGTTTTCTCTCCCCTTCAGTTTTGGGAAGTTCAAGAAGGATTGGTGTTACTTCTTTAAATTTTTAGCAAAATTCACCCAGGAAGCCATCTGATCCTGGGCTTTTCTTTGTTTGGAGACCTTTAATTACTGATTCGATCTTACTAGTAATTGGTCTTTTCAGATTTTCTATTTCTTATGGTTCACTCTTGGTAGGTTGTATGTTTCTAGGAATTTTTCCATTTCTTCTAGGTTATCCAATTTGTTGGTGTGTAATTGTTCATAGCAGTCTCTTATGATCCTTGTATTTCTGTGATATCAGTTGTAATATCTCCTCTTTCACTTCTAATTTTATTTATTTGAGTCATCTCTCCTTTTTTCTTAGTCAGTTTAGCTACAGGTTTGTCAACTTTATTTTTTTAAAAAAACAGCACTTAGTCTCACTGATCTTTTCTGCTGTTTTTCTAGTCTGTATTTCATTTATTTCTGCTCTGATCTTTATTATTTCCTTCCTTCTGCTAATTTTGGGCTTAGTGTATTCTTCTTTTTCTAGTTCCTCAAGATGTAAATGTAAGTTGTTTATCTGAGATCTTTATTTTCTCTTAATGTAAGCCTTTTTCACTATAAACTTCCCTCTTATAACTGCTTTTGCTGTGTTTCATAAGTTTTGGTATGTTGTGTTTCCATTTTTCTTTTTTTAAGATACTTTTTGATTTTCCTTTTGATTTCTTCTTGACTCTTTGTTCAGAAGGGTGCTATTTTAGTCCACATATCTGTGAATTTTCCAGTTTTCCTCCTGATTTCTAGTTTTATGCAATTGTGATCAGAAAACATACTTGATATTTCAATCTTCTTAAATTTGTTAAGTCTTGTTTTGTGACCTAAAACATGGTCTATCCTGGAGAATGTTCTCTGTGTGTTCAAGAAGAATGTATATCAATGTTACTGTTGAATGGAATGTTCTTTAATGTCTGCTAGGTCCATTTGGTCTAAGTGTCATTTAAGACCAGTGTTTCCTTACTAAATGTCTGTCTAGATGATCTATCCATTGTTGACAGTAGGGTATTTAAGTCTCCTACTATTATTGCATCACTGTCTATTTTTATCTTCAGATTTGTTAGCATTTGCTTAATACATTTGGGTACTCTAATGTTTGGTGCATATGTATTTACAATTTTTGTATCCTGTTGTGGAATTGACGCCTCTGTCATTATGTAACAACCTGTTTTGTCTTTTGTTACAACTTTTTATTTAAAGGCTATTTTTCCAATGTAAGTATAGCTACCCCTACTCTCTTTTAGTTTCCATTTACATGCAATATATTTTTCTATCCATTCACCTTCACCCAATGTCTGTTCTTAAAGGTGAAGTGAGTCTTGTAGGAAACATATAGTTGGGTCCTTTTTAAATCCATTCAGCCATTCTCTGTGTTTTGACTGGATAAATAATTTATTTACATTTAAAGTAATTATTGATAGGTAAGGACTTACTACAGTCATCTTGTTATTATCCTTGTCTTGTTATTTGTCTTCTTGGCTTCAATATGCAACATCATAACATCATATATTGAATATATACATATTTATTTAAAATATTTGATCAATCATCATTACCTAAAGGTGTTGGCAGGATGTACAAATTACTTTTGATAGGTAGAAAATCAAATAGCTGCTCAAGATTTTTATTTTCCATTCCTGATCTCCATGGCTTGACATCTCCTGAGAAATGTAACCTCATCTGGTGTAGAAAAAAAAAATGATAATGACCCAAAGATTCACTAATTTAAATCAGGAACTGGCAAATTGGCATTTTCTATAAGTGATCAGATAGTAAATATCTTAAGTTTAGTGGGTTTTACAGCCTCTGTCACAGCCTCTGTCACAACTTCTCTGCTGTTGTAACACAAAAGTAGCCATAGACTGTATTTAAAAGAATGGAGTTTGCTGTGTTCCAATAAAACTTTATCTACAAAAACATGTGGTAGGTCAAATATGGCCCATAGACATAGTTTTTCTGACCCTTATCTAAATTATCACAGGTGATTTTACATGTCCTACTCTTCCTTAATCAGGTAGTAATGAGAAAATGAAAAATATAAAACAGTAAAATTTAGTCATGAGAATAATCCATAGGACTTTAGTTCTCAGAGAATAACATGACAAACATCTTTTCCTCCATATTTAACTGATAGTAATGTCTTGAACTAGTGAAGTTCAAAGTATACTTTGGCAAGATAACCAACAGCAAATAGGACTCGCTAATGTAAGAGAGGAATCAATGATGACTCCAAACTTCTCAGCATAAGTAAATGGTGATGCCATTTATTAAAATAAGAAAGACTAGGTAGGAATATACTTGTGGCTGGGGTTAGAATTAAAATTCTAGATTGGAATGTTGATTTTGAAATGTCTATAAAACATCAAAGTAGAACTGCCAGGTAGGCTGTTGAATGTACTCAGAGAAGAGGTTTTTGACTAAAAAAGATAAATTTGGGAGTCATCAACTCATAGATGGCATTTAAAGCCATAGAAATGGATGAAATTAGGCAGACGATGTAAAAAGAGAAAGCAAGACAAGGAAAGATCTTGATGTACTTTCTGAATCATCCAAGAAAGAACTAATCACATTCAGCATAGTTAACTAGTGCTAAGAGGATTTTATTGTACTCCCAATCTTGGTGAATCTATAATATGTGAGTGGCAAAAAACCCACTTTTCTATTCCCCAAATAATTTTTTTTCAAATGTATTGGATCACATAACCTTTCTCCAAGAACTGTCTTGGCATACATGCTCATCTAAACAAAATTTGGGAAATGCTTATAATTGTGATTAGTGTGATATATTTAATATAGCTTTTTTTTTGTTTTTTAGTCACACGGTGCGGTATGCAGGATCTTAGTTCCCCGACCAGGGACTGAACCCATGCCCCCTGCAGTATAAATGCAGAGCCCTAACCACTGGATCACCAGGGAATTCCCATAATATAACATTTTTTAATAAATTGATTTTCTTATACACATCACCTATTTTTTTCTAGTCAAAGGGATAATACTAGCCTTCACAGAATGAAGAAAAGCTGCTGATTTCAAATAATCTCTGCAGTTCAGACTTGCACTGCATTTTTATTTCTATCTATATAACATACTCAATGCACTCCCTCGTGTGGTGTTACCTGCCCAGAGAGATAGGTAAATTCCCTGCAGTTTAATAATGTGAAGAGAACAAAAAAGAGTGGATACTTTCTGTCATCTGCTCAAACATTTTATCCTTCACATGTACAAGACCACTCCCTATTTTTAGGAAGGTAATAGGAAAAGGAAAAGGGAATAATAGGTGAGAGAAGAATAAGAGTGCTCAAGACAATGAATTTATTGCAAACAGCCATTCCATTTTCTGGAGAATGGGGAAAGAGGTGGAGTAGTTCTACTTTCAGTATGGTTGAGTGGCTCCTTTCAGACCAACCCTCCAGTAAATAACAACTACAAACTCTGGACAAGGTATAAAACAATTAACTGAAGGTACTGAAGGGTGAACAGAAGCAGGCAGAAAATGGAGTCAATATTTATAAAAAGAGAATGGCACTAGGTAAAATTTTAGTTTTATAACTTTCTGATGGATGGGAGTCTTTTTTTTTTTTTTTTGATGGATGGGGGTCTTAAGGATAAAAGAACTGAATTGAAATTTGAGTTGCCACCTACTGCAGGAGAGACAAAAATTTTCTATTTCAGTACAGCCAAGTGACCAGCCTGATTTGTTTTTTAAAAAATCAATATTCTTCAAAGGAACATAATAGAATCAAGAGTTTCTATAACACATTCTTCACAATGTCCAGGATATAATACAAAATTTCTCAACATATAAATAAATAGAAAAACATGGCCCATTCTGAAGAGAAAAGACAATATAATATAGACCAGTCCTGAGATGACTCTGATGTTGACATTAGCAGATTAGGATTTTAAAGCAGCTACTATAATTATGCCCAAGGATGTAAAGGAAAATATTCTCATAGTGTGTGAAAATTAGGACATCTCAGCAGAAAAATAAAAACTATAAAGGAATCAAATATAATTTCTTCACCTAGAACATGCTATATATGAAATTAAAGTGTTACCAGATGGACTTAACATCAGAGTGGAGACGATAGAGGAAAGATCAGCCAACTGGAAACTAGATCAGTGGACGTGATCCCATCTAAAGACAAGTAGAGGGACTTCCCTGATGGTCCAGTGGTAAGGAATCTGCCTTCCAATGCAGGAGATGCGGGTTCAATCCCTGGTCAGGGAACTAAGATTCCACATGCTGTGGGGCAACTACTGAGTTCGCACACCTCAATGAGAGAGCCCACTTGCCACAAACTACAGAGCCCACTCACACTGTAGCCTGCGTGCCACAACAAAGAGACCATGTGCCACAACTAAGACCCAACACAGCCAAAAATATAAATTAAATAAGTAAATAAAATAAATAAATATTTTTTAAAAATAAAGACAAGTAGAAAAGAAGATTGAAAATATGAAAGGAACAGAGCCTCAGGGACTTGTGGGACAATATCAAAAGGCCTACTATATGTGTAATTGGAGTCCCAGAATGAGTGAAGAGAAAGTATGGGGTAGAAAAAATTTTTGAAAAAATTTTCAATTTCAATAGGTGAATTGTTTTCAAATTTGGTTAAAGTAATAAATTTACAGTGAACACCAAGCAGAATTAATGCAAAAAGAACTACTCCGATACCCATCATAGTCAATCTGGTGAAAACCAAAGAGAAAATCTTAACAGTAGACAAAGAAAAATAACACATTACACACAAAGGAAAAAGAATCACTGACTTCTCATCAGAAACAATGATTTTTAAAGTGCTGAAATGTTTTTTTAAATAGTGAATGCAAAATTGTATCTCCAGCAAAATTATCCCTCAAAAATCAAGATCAAATACGGACATTTTCAAATAAGAGAAAACTAAGATTTCATGGCCTGCAGACCTACACTGCCAAAAATGGTAAAGTTCTTCAGGCTGAAGGGAATGGAAACCTAAATCTTCAGGAAGAAATGAAGAGTATTAAAATTGAAAAATATATGCAAATATGTAAGAGATTATTTTTCTCTTAAATTTAAAAATACATATTGACTATTTAAAGAACCACATTGATCCAAATATTTGAAGATAGGATTTTTCACTTTTCATCTAAATGTTATCAAGCTTAGATCTTACAAGGTCATCAAATTTGTCCTGGCATGAAACTGACATTTGAACATAATAGTTATTATTTTCTGAAATTAAATATATGTTTTCTATCAACATTTACTTGTCACATTCATTCTATTTGCATTTTTTTCTCCCCTTTATAGAGAAATGTGTCTGGAGTTAATAAGCTTAGCAAGCTTCTAGCCTAATAGGATTATTCTCAGAACATCTCTTCTGAAAGGGAGACATTTCCTAATGGACTTTCTTTTAAAGAGATTTCTGAGTTGTGAATCAATGATAAATAATGAACACACTCCTGTGTAGTTAGAACTCCTAGGTCCCAGAATATGTACTTTATACATTGACTCTACTGACATTAAAGTTAAAATAAAGATCGAAACATGTTCAGATAAGAGTAAAATTCTTAGAGGAAAACAATAAAATTTATACCCCCTGGAAAAGAATTATAATGTAAAATTCCTCCAAAAAGCAAAGTGTAATTTAAAAATTAACTTAAAAATGCATTCAAATGCTGGTGGACAGAAGAAGGAAATTATGTACTATTTAAAATCTTGAGCAAAACTATCCAAAATAAAGTCATCAAAATCATATTATATTCAGAATCTTTTCCTAGTTTCTAGAGGTAAACAAAAAAAAAAATATTTTCCCGGTTCTTGCATTTGCCTGCCGGACATTTGTTCTGGGTGCGCTAACAATGCCTCAGTATCTATGTATCAGCAGTTAAAGTCATCTTCTGTCTTGAAACGTTTTCTCTCCTAACTTCTCACTCCCTAGTATCACCATTGTCATTGTCTCTGAAGTTCCAAACTTAAAAATGAGGCTTGGTTTCCTCTTACCTCTCATAAAAGGATTGACCATGTCCTGACTATTTTTTAATTGCAAAGTTTCTCTAAACTAACCTTTTATTTCCCTTGCCCCTGCCTCCAATCTAATTCAGGATACAGAATATGTCACTTTTCACCAAGAAACCTGGATGTGGGGATAAAGAATACAGAGGTAAAAAAGATATTGCCCAGGCCTTAAATTAACTGGTATGTATTGAGCATTTAAATTAATTCATCTAATCTTACTACAACTCTATGAGGGAAACATTATTATTACCCTAACTTTAGAGAAGACTAATATAGAGAGAAATTAAGTAACTTGTCCAGGTAACGCCATCTATGTACAGTAGGCCTAGACTGAAGTCAAGTCAAAGTATAAGTCTTAACCAATACAAGTGTTGCCTTCCAGGGTCAGGTACTCAGGTCATAAGGTAACCTGATGGCATCACCATGCCTTTACTCCAGGACAAGTCCTCTCCAGTCAATTAAGTTCAACGTGCCAAAACACGTTAGTCATAGAAATTTGTTCCATGGATCAATACCTGTTTTTTTCTGTTATATTCACCCTCAGCTTTAGAGGAAAGATAAAGATGGAATCTATCTAGCTAATTGGCAATATTTTCTTGTGTTAGGGGACCAATCTATCCTATATTCCCAGTGGGTTCAGCTTCTGCTGGGTTGGCCCTAATTATTTATCGCTTCCCTGCTCTCAGTCGCTAAGGTCCCTCCTATCCAGAAGAAGAAGCATAAGATACAAACAATTTTTTTAAACTTTTTATGTTATATTGGAATATAGTTGATTAACAATGTTGTGATAATTTCAGGTGTACAGCAAAGTGATTCAGTTATACGTATACATGTATCTATTCTTTTTCCATTTAGGTTGTTACATAATATTGAGCAGAGTACAGTATAGGTCCTTGTTGGTTATCCATTTTAAATAAGATGCAAAAATTTTAAAGCAGCTGGAGTTTAAAAGTGTCCCTGCCAGACCTGCAAGAAGATAAAAGAACCGTTGCTACTGAAAACACCAGTACCACCAATAGAAAGCTATTCTTCCATGATCCTGAAGATACAGAAAGAGAAGAGCTGGAGAGGGAGAGGAGAATTTATGGGGCTGCCAAGGCTGCCAACATAACTGGAAATTTTTCCATTGCATTTTGGGATGAACTTTCTTAGTATGAAATCCATCTTCAATTGTGCAGGAGGCCTGTGGTGAAGGAACTCTCTTCCCCTCTAAATCTGTTTATCCTATTAGCACAGATTAGGAAGAGGGTCCCAGAGACTGGGCTAGGATAGCCTGGAGGTCAAGGGGGACTTGCTCCATATGGGATCCCAGGAGCAGAACATTTCGTCCAACCATCTGTTCATCATCTCCACAACCAGTGTCTGCAAGCAGCTTTCAGCCAGAGCCACGGCTTAAGGGGCCATACTCTTGGGAGAAACTGGCAGGATCTGAGCTTTTAGCCTGTCAAAATCCATACTGGCTGGCACAAGAACAGAGATTCCTTTTAAAATTGAACATGTCGGCCAAATTAATCCTATTAAACTCTAAATGACCCTCCATTGAGGAAAGCACGTTAAGAAGATTGTTGCTATATTACAATTCCTTCTCTACCATAGAAATCTTCTTAGGAAAAGAGAATTTTTTGAAATGTCATAGAATGTCAGAGGTAGAGGTAATCTTGAAAGACTATAGACTGCCTTAGTAATCATCCCATGCAACCATTTTATTTTACAAATGCTTGGCATAAGGAGAAAGAAAATTCATCAAAGTATGTGAATCACCTAAGGTTTTTTCCTTAATTGAAACATAAAATATATATAATATATTATATCTATAATTTGGTTTATGAAATAAAATAATAAATTCTGATGATTTTTAGTCCCTTAAAATAAATCTCAGTATAATCTAATCCAAAGCCTCTTCTAAGGATAACTTGAAATACCACTCCTGTGTTGATGCAAATGTCTACTCTGGCCAGACTGATCTTCTCTCCACCATTAGAATAAGCCTTACAACGCATTTCTTTTTGAGCTCTAACCCACTCTTGATAATATTTTCACAGGTTGAGTCCACTGTCTTCGCCCCTGTATTACTATACATATCTTGACTTCCTTCTTCCCTGTGGACTTAATTCTAGGTTGAACTTTTAATATGGTAGAAAGTTCTCAAACTGCAGGTTTGGGGCTTCCAGTGTCAATCATACTTTAGGAAAAACAAGCGAAGTCCAGCATGAGATAGACTATTGCCAACCATCACTAATAGTAACATTACGGCTAATAGGTAGAGAGTGCTTAGTAAGTGTGAGACAACTTAGTAAGCGAATTACCTCATTATCATGGCACCTGATTTTATCTGGAGGTTGGTGATATTAAACTCTCCATATTTCCTACAAAGAAAGAGGCTCAGGGACTTCCCTGGTGGCACAGTGGTTAAGAATCTGCCTGCCAATGCAGGGGACAAGGGTTCGAGCCCTGGTCCGGGAAGATCCCACACGCCGTGGAGCAACTCAGTGTGTGTGCCACAACTACTGAGCCTGTGCTCTAGAGCCCGCGAGCCACAACTACTGAGCCCACATGCCACAACTACTGAAGCCCGTGCACCTAGAGCCTGTGCTTTGCAATAAGAGAAGTCACCGCAATGAGAAGCCTGGGCACCACAACGAAGAGTAGCCCCTGCTCGTCGCAACTAGGGAAAGCCTACATGCAGCAACAAAGACCCAACACAGTCAAAAATTAATAATTAATTATTAATTAATTAATTTTTAAAAAAGAAAGAGACTCAGAATTAGGAAATTCTCCCAAGGTCACATAATTAGAAATAGTAGAACCAGAATTCTAATCCTAGCAGTCTGATATCAGAGTCCTCTCTCTTAACCACTATGCAAACCTGCCTATAAACCTATGATGGACCATAGTGAGAGACAAAGCTGGGAATTAATTTGTGATTAGATTTATTGGGAGGCTTCAAATTTTGTGCTACAGGCCTGAATATAAGAGGGGCACCTAACCCAGCTTGGGGGGAGTTCCAGGAAAATTTCATAAATGAGTTTCCTTCAGAGCTGAGTTTTGAACAAAAAGTAGGAGTCACACACTATGGCAGAGGTGTTCTCTAATCAGTGGGAAGACCACTGAGGAAAGAATGGAGGTATAAAAGGGTGTGGGGCACTTTTTTTAACAATTTATTATGATTTATGTGTCATTTTAAAAATGTCAGTCCATTAAACTATGTAGAAATAAGTATGCAAAAAGTTGACAAGACAAAGTATAATTTAGATATGTTTAAGTAGATAGATTGTCTGAAATTCTGGATTTTTCAGTCACTTTATTATTATGCTAGGGCAGCTAAGTAATCCTTAACTTCAGCTGGAGTAAGACTTGTAAACCTGGCTTCACTGAAGATTCCAACTTGTATGTAATCTTCTGTCCTTTGCCCTTCCAAACTTTCCTTTAGGATTAATTTGACTGTATGAGCGGCATCTTCAAGTTCCAGATCTTGGTTATGTCTTTTCTCAAGGAAAGGTTTCCCATTCACATAGTTCTTTCCCATTGATGTGACTTTCCAGGCAAAGTAAGATCGATGGATCTGACTGAAATAAATATGGTCATCCCTCATTCCAACCACAAATAGTTAAAAAAAAAACCTCCAAGTGGAGGCACACCACCTGACTGGGTGTATTCTTGCATCACAGAAGTTAAGCTCTGTACTAGCAGAGTTGTGAGAATGGTTTCTCAGTAAACAAGATAGATTGCTGAAGTAGTTTTCCAGCTCTGTGCACCGGCACTCTGAGATCTGGACTTATGCCACCGTACACCAAACCTCTATGCTTGGTCATCACTTCCACTTTGTGCACACTTCCCTCATCTTACAGAATGGATTTCTGTTTCTTCTCAGTTGCTGATACCACACCATTTGCATCTATAATTCCCACTGAAGGGGCTCCTCCAGCTACAGCAGACAAAGCATATTCAATCTGGACAAGTTTTAGATACAGGCTGAATGCGGTCAGCGAAAAGCTATAAATGTGCCCCACCATTTTTACCTGGAGATCCCTTTTTTGTCGTTTATAGTAGCTTTATTCATAATTGTCAAAAACTAGAAACAACTCACATGCCCACTCATCAGTGAGGAAAACAGAGTGAGTTCACTGATTGTTGAGTAGGCAATTGGTGGGTATCAAAGGATAACATTAAAAACTCCCAAACCAGATAGTGAAGATTAAATAATAAAACAGAGGAATGGAGGCCTTTCAAAAAAGATAACAGTGCAAAAGTAACTACTAGAAAAGTAAAACCTTCCTAAATACCAAAAGGAAAAAAAAATTAAAGAAAAAAAACACATCACATAAAGAAACATGGAAAACAGTACAGTACATAGAAAATAATTTGAAGAAGTTAAGACCAAACACAAAAACCCATCAATAAATGGACTTAACTCACCTACTAAAAGAAATAAATCGCAATTATATTCACAGAGAAGATCTAACTTTATGCTGTATTCAAGGGACACATGTAAAACAAAGCGATTCAGAGGTTTAAATGAAATGAGCAAAAATATACTAGGAAAATATAAATAATAAGAAAGCAAGTTTTCAGATTCTGATGTCTCAAATAAATAGAATTCAAGCCAAAATTCATTAAAGATAACCAAGGTCCATATAAATACTGTTTTAAAATTCACAAAAAAGATCAAACATCTCTGAGCATCAAAGCACTAAATAAGGTCGAAGCTAGTTTTATTAAGCAAAACCATAGGAGATGCAAAGAGAAAAGGAAACATACTAATAATAGGAGATTTCCACTCTCAGTACAAGATAAATCAATAGACAATAAATAAATATATAGAAGACCTAAATAACATATTTAATAAGATAGCTCTTACAGACCTATACTGAACTGTAACCCTGGTAATAGAAAGCATATTTTCTTCTCAGGAACACATAGTCTATTTACAAAAGTGATCAAATATTAGGTCACAGGGGAAACAATAGTAAGTTGCATAAGACAGAAAAATAACTCTCTGATGACAATGCAATAAAACCAGTAATTATTAATAAAGTATTTTTTAAAAAGCTGAAAGACCCTTCCTCCTGGAAATTTGAAAGCTGCTATTTAACTGGCACAGGCCAGAGGAGACTAAGGAGATATGACAACTAAATGTAATGTGATCCCCTGGATTGGATCTTGGAACAGAAAGAACATTAATGGAAAATTGAAAAATCCAAATACAGTCTGGAGTATAGTTCACAGTACAGTGTACCAATATTGGTTCTCAGTTTTGACAGATGTACCATGATAACCTAAGATATTAACAACAGAGGAAATTGGTTGAAGACTATGTGGGAACTCTGTATTATCTTTGCAACAGTTCTGTAAATATGAAATCATTCCCAAACAAAAAGTTTGTTTTAAAATTTTTCAATTGAAAAACACTGCTATCAAATAGCTATTAAGTACAAAGAGCTTTATAACCGAAATAACAGAACTTCTAAAAATTATTATATTATTTTTGACTCAGATATTTATTATTCTCTAAGACATGACCAATGGGCCTACTTATCATTCATAAAACCTCCAAAAATCTATTAAACTTTCTAATGTCTGTACACTGAAATCAGTATTACAAGCCATATTATTAAAGAATTATGATAGCAAAACTGAGTGCTTGAGAGATTTTGACATAGAGCCTAATATATAGGTAAGAGAAGCCAAAGACTCACCGTTCCTCATTAATCTTTATAATTGGTTGAAACACTAGAATTCAGAATCTGTGGGATAAATTTAAATCTGTTAAGAGAGGAAAATTCGAAGCCTTAAATACTTTATCAATACAAGAAAATATTTTTTTAAAGCTAAACTCCCAACTCATAAAAGCCAAAAAAACCCACCACCACTACAACAAAAAATAAACCATGGGCTTCCCTGGTGGTGCAGTGGTTAAGAATCCGCCTGCCAATGCAGGGAATACAGGTTCAAGCCCTGCTCTGGGAAGATCCCACATGCCACAGAGTGACTAAGCCCATGCACCACAACTACTGAGCCCGTGAGCCACAACTACTGAAGTCTGCACATCTAGAGCCTGTGCTCTGCAACAAGAGAAGCCACTGCAATGAGAAGCCTGGGCACCGCAACAAAGAGTAGCCCTTGCTCGCCACAACTAGAGAAAACCTACGCACTGCAACAAAGTTCCAACACAGCCAAAAATAAATTAAATAAAATAAATAAATTTTTTAAAAGCTTTAAAATAAATAAATAAACCAAAATATAAGATAAGGAAATAAATAATAACTATAAAAACAGAAATTAATGAGGGAGATGACAGAAAAGCAGCATATCTAATTAGTAAGACAAAATATTAATTTTTAAACAGTAACAAAATGAATAGAACACTAACTTAATTGTAGGAGAAAGCACAAATACACAAAATTAATGCGTTGGGGGAAATAATCACTGAAATAGAAGACTTTTAAAATAAGATTAATTTGCAGACCTCTATACAAATACATTTGAAAAATTAGATGAAATGGATAATTATGTAGGAAAATAGTTTTCCAAAACTGACTCATTAGATAGAGAGTTCAAAGAGATATATTGCTGTAGAAGAAATATAGAAAGTTTATAAATTGCTTGTATAAATTAAAATAAAAAGAACAAAAGAAAACTTTTGAAAAATTAAAAAGGTGAATTCTAGACTCCCCACCTATTCTGAAGTTCTTCATTTTGATTCATTTTATTTTTTTCCTGGTACTCTCTTCTGCCATTTCCCTCCATATTTTTCAGCTTGGACACTGGTTCAGAAAGAATTTTCTCATCTAAATTTCTCTTTTTTGGCTTCAATTCATATTAGAAGATCTTCCAGTAACTTCATCAATAATGTAATTTCAGTTTATTGGTCTTACATCTAATCCCAAATGGCAAATATAACTTTCATATGCCCTTCTGAAAATCTTATTGTTGCTTAAAATATTAATTTGTTAAAGGCTAGAAAAAATTCAAATTCCAAACAAGAGACTTGGCTTTACATTTGAAATAGGTCTCTTCCCAATTGGACTTGATCAATGTCTTACGAACTGTCTTTGAATTCAAACCTGTCATGTTTCCCTCTGAACTCCTCCTAGAGGTACCATCTGATCTCTCCCCTCAGAAGCATTTCTCCTTCTCATAAACTGTCACTTGAGTGAGTAAACAAGTTTCTTTTTGGCATTTCCTCACTTTTGCCATCATTGTGATATTGGGTGTTTTTCTCTGAATTCCATCAGCCCTAGTGGAAATCACTGGCATGAACGATCAAAACCATTTATGTGGTTCACAATGAATTAAAGTAATTCTTATTTTAATGGGAATAATAAAGTACTGAATGACCTTTGTTATCAAATGATAAAAAATATTGTTATTGATTATTCTTTGATTATTTGATTATTCTTTGATTATTCTTTCTTTTGAGTTTGAGTATTTTTTTGTTGAGCCAGACTCTTAAGAAATAATGTTGGGGCTTCCCTGGTGACGCAGTGGTTGAGAGTCCGCCTGCCGATGTAGGGGACACAGGTTCGTGCCCCGGTCCGGGAAGATCCCACATGCCGCGGAGCGGCTGGGCCCGTGAGCCATGGCCGCTAAGCCTGCGCATCCGGAGCCTGTGCTCCGCAACGGGAGAGGCCACAACAGTGAGAGGCCCGCGTACCGTAAACAAAAAACAAAACAAAACAAAACAAAACAAGAAATAATGTTAATTGGACCGGTGCTATTTTTTCATTTATATGTTTCATGCTGTCAGCAGAACTTAAAATTTTAAAGAAAATCAAGCTTTTCTTCTAGAGGAGTTATAATGAATGTACAGACAACTCTGCATAAGATTCAGTTGAGACTGTGTCTTTTTAGCTGCAAAGAGGAAAATACAATTATTTATCATTTTTTCTTAAATATTCTCAATAGAATAAAAAATTAAAGATGCTAGAAAGTGTCCTGGTTTCATCTTTCACTCCCCTCTGCTATCTCTCTTCAATTTCCTTCTTTCTGTGACTTCTCTTTTCTTTTAGAGCTTAAGACAAATTTTGTTTTTCATCATTATCTTGGGTTAAGTTCTGTTGGGAAAGAAATGAGAAGCATAGGAGTTGATAAGCATAAAAATTCAATTCAAATAAAACTGGCTTTTGCATTTTTCAGTCTTCAAATAAGAGTCACAGTTAGGTTTGAGAGGGGCGTTCATTCTGCTGCAGTATTGATACCCACTTCTTATTCAGTAAGTATATCCTGTGTGCCAACCACTGGGAAGGGGTGTTGCTGGACTCTGGGGATAAAATGGTGAGAAAAACAAGACAGAAACCTGACCTCACAAAGTATAGAATCAAGTCAGAAGGTTAATTAAATAATCATGTAAATTAATGTAAGTTTGGAGCATGCTAGAAAGGAAAGGTAGGTGTCGTGATGAGCACATATTACAGGGAGATCTGGAGCATTCCATCAAGGTCAGATGAGGCTTCCCTGAGGAAATGGCATTGTGCTTGAGAGTTGAAGATGGCTGGTAACTAGGCATGGGGTAGAGGATGAGCAGAGTATTTGGGTAGGGGAATGGACTGTATGAACCTTCTGCAGAAGGTTGGTGTAATAGGAGCCGTAAGAAGTGCTTCATAATATAACGTCACAGTGATGCATCCGTCATTTTGAGGGAAAAAATAGAAAAATGGGTCACAGTACTTAGCACAGAATAAGTACTAAATAAACTTGGGCTTCTATTATTATCATTTTCCATTTCAACATGCCAACTCCCACCTCTCTCCACAGCTGCAGTTCTCCCAGCCTGCTTCCAAACAGCTTCTGAGGATGACAGAACTGTACTCTCAGCCCCCAGGCGAGAACCCCTTGCGATGCGTATTCTAAATTCTGTGACATAGCAGAAGTCTTCTTGAATACATAAAGTTAATGTATTGTTCATTTAGCAAATACGTGTTAAGCAAGTATGTGATTAACAATAAAGACGCTGACGTTGGCTGAGGATGTACTCTTGTGCCAGGGATATCTTATGAGTTGTGAGCTCTTCAGAACAATTTTATGAGGCAGGAACTTTTGTGGCCATCATTTAGCAATGGAGGACAGAGAGGTTAAACAATTTCTCCAGGGCCACATACCTAGAAAGTGGCAAGGCTGGACTTGGAATGCAAGAAATCTGTCTCCAGGGTGTGAGAGCTCCATACTGCCTCTTTGAAGACAGACAAGTCATTTGCTCACCTAGAGCTTACAACCTACTTGGAAAGAGGCAGGGAGGTGGTGGAAATTCCATAAACAAGTAAATGAATAAGCTGGATAATTGCCATTTGTGATTAGTCTTACAAAGCAATTAAACTGAGTGATGTGATGAATAGGGATTAAGGGTGGGCAGGGGAACACTGATTTAGAAAGAGTATTCAGAGATGACTTCTTGAAGAAGGGGCCTTAGAACTGATACTTAAGAGATGGAAAAGAGACAGCTCTGTGAAAAGGGGAAAGATTCCCAGCAGAGGAAATAGCAGATGCAAAGATCTTAAGGTAGGTCAAGACTGGTGCGTGGGAGGACTAAAGGAAGCCAGAGCAAGAAGATGAAAGAGGAGGGAGATAAACCAGATCATGTAAGACCCTGCTGCCATGATGGGAGGTTTGAATGTCACCTGAAAAACAATGGGAAGCCAGTGGACATTTTAAAACAAGAACCAGGGTAAAAAGATCTGGTTAATATTTTTAGAGTTTCACATTAACTTTCACAGTGGAGAATAGATTATAGGAGTCAAGAATGAAAGAAGAGGGCTTCCCTGGTGGTGCAGTCATTAAAAATCTGCCTGCCAATGCAGGGGACATGGGTTTGAGCCCTGGTCCGGGAAGATCCCACATGCCGCAGAGCAACTAAGCCCGTGCACCACAACTACTAAGCTTGAGCTCTAGAGCCCATGAGCCACAACTACTGAGCCCATGTGACACAACTACTGAAACCCGCGTGCCTAGAGCCCGTGCTCTGCAACAAGAGAAGACACCACAATGAAAAGCCCGTGCACCGCAATGAAGAGTAGCCCCCGCTCACGGCAAGTAGAGAAGCCTGCACGCAGCAATGAAGACCCTACGTAGCCAAAAATAAATTTTTTTTAAAAAATGAAAGAAGAGAGACCAATTCAGAGCACTGCTGTCAACCCATTGAGAAGTGGCAATGGTTTACATTAGAGTATTGACATTGGACATGGAGAGATGGAAATAAAGATATAAATTTAAAGTCTTACTCATGAATTGGATGTAGAGAATGAGGCCAGGGAAACCAAAGATGACTCTTAGACATTTTGGCTTAAATAACTACAAATGGTGGTCCCTCCTAAGGGAGACAAGCAAAGAGCAATTTGGGAGCAAAAGTCATGAGCTCCACTTTGAATATGAAGACTCAAATACCAATCAGATCTTCAAGTAAAGGTGTAAAGCACAAAGTTGTATATGCAGTTGGACCCTAGGGCTAGAGAAAGAAATGTAAGAGTCATCGACATTTATGGCCTACAAAGCCATAGAGATCCCCCAAGAGGGTAAAGAAGAGAAGAAGGCTTAGACCATAGTTCCTCGGTATCACTGGCTAGTTCACCATCCCTTTCTGGGTCTCAGATTCCCTACCAGTTCAATGGAAGCAAAGCAATAATGATACATTCTGTCTCAGGCTGAAGGAATTCCTTTTATTCATTCTTGATCATTCCTCTACATTGCTGGTGAGTAAGGAGATATTTTTATTCTTTTCCCTAACAGGTTCTCAAATAGGTTGAAAGATTGATGAGGGCTTTGGAGCAAAACAAAGAATTATTCTTAGAACACAGTTCAATTTTCCTTCCACTGAATGTGGCCTGCAGATAAAGCTCCAGAAAAGTCCTTATTCATTTTCCTTTCAGAATGTTTATGATAATGGAGGCAGGGATGTTATTAACTTCTTTATGTAAACCTGACGAACCTGAATGACATTCCATGGCTCTAAGGAGTAAAGAGGCACAAACCTCTGTATTTAAACCACATAATCATACCTGAAAACTCAGTTTCAGCACCAAGATTTACAAGGACCAAGCAGATGCTTTTGTCAGTCAATCAACAAGTATTTACTGTGTGCCCTTAGGGTGCCTGGTAGTGGATGAGACTGTTTTTGTGAGCGAGCAAGTGGGTTCTCTGCTTTGAAAACAGAAATTTAATCTCTTTTTCATCCAAGCATTTCCCTTCAGCTTTTCCAATATGCCCTTTTTTTGTGAATGACTAACAGAATAGCTCCTGCAAAGGCAGCCTGCAAATCCCAGGCAGAGGCCCAGAGAGGAAAGATGACTCATCTGCACCTGACATCAAAGCCTCTGCTCCTTTCAGAGGAGTAGGAAGAGAATGGTAATGGCCTGGGTAAAATGACCCAGATGCCCTCATGAGTCTGTGTGGGTCGTGACGGCTTACTCCTCCCCCGCCTGATGATGATTTCAACCCAAAGAAAGTTTAAGCTGTGAAAGCACCAACTTCATTGTCAAGTTGACTGGAAAATTAAAAACAGGAGTTTTTCTTCCTGTCGAGTAAGAGCCAATCTTTGTTGTGAGTTTTTTTCTCTTTGGAAAATGCTGAAGGAATGCAGTTCCTTTTCATAGTGTGTTTTGTATTGATGTGTGTCTTAGCTCAGGCTACTATATCAAATACCACCAACTGGATGGCTTAAACAACAGACGTTTATTTCTGGGATATCCAAGGTCAAAGTGCCAGGAGATTCAGTGTCTGACCAAGACCACCTTTCTGGTTTGCAGATGGCTGCCTTCTTGCTATATCCTCATGTGACGGAAAGAGAGAGAGCTCTGGTCTCTTCCTCGTTTTATAAGGACACTAATCCCACCTGGGGGTTCACCATCATGACTTCATCTAAGCCTGATGAAGGTCCAAAGGCCCCATCTCCGAACACCATCACACTGGGGGTTAGGGCATCAACGTATGAATTTGGGAGGGACACAAACATGCAGTAAATAATAATTTACTTACAACATATTAAAAGTGATCATTTCCAGTTTGCCTTTTACTTCCTGATTTCCAAGGACTTTACCAGGTTATGCACAGAGCCATTCCACTATTTAATCACACTTATTCAAACAGAGGTTCAAGTGCACCAAGTAACCCCTGGGTCACAGTTCAACAAAGCTCTGACAGTAGTCAAAAAAGTCAAACAAATGTGCCCCTGGAAACTTTCTGGCCATGTGACAGTTCAGCCCCCTTTGATATTGGTCCTGGGGACTCCCACCCAGGCTCTGTCATTGTTTAGTCCCCTGGGTCATCTGATCTATTCTAAGTCCTTCTCTTCTTTCCAGGGAAACTAGATATCTAATTAACAGATCAAGCCTAAATTGATGATTGTTAATGGGTTACTTGGTCTTCCTCTGAAATCTCCATTCAAGTAACCGTCCACTCCAGCACCCACAGATCACTTGATTCTCTGAATTTCTATTTCATAAAGGTCTTTGCCACGCCTTTCAGCATTTCTTGATACACTACTAAGTTTTCATTGTACCTTATAGTTTGTTTTGTGGCTCTTGAGAGAGGTAAACTTACTTTATCGTCATCCTAATTTTTCTTTTGTTCTTTTACTCAGAGCACCCATCACAATGCTTTGCACTAAAAGTTCACCCAATAAGAGTTTTTGAGGTTAAATATAATTTACATGATGGTGGCCTCTGGAACTACAGTCTAATGGCATAAATCTAATAGCAGCATTTCAGATAATATAGTAAGTGGGTAAGAAAGATAATTCAGGGTAAGAAAGACTTTTGGGACCTCTTAACATATCCACATATACACTATGGATGTGGGAAACTAATTAATTTGATGCTAGTCCTGCCCCAGCTTAGGCCTCAGTGTAACATCGTCACCCAAATTCACACAGGACCGATGAGTAACAGAAAACCAGTTGTTAACATCATGAGAGAAGGACCTAGCCTATGCACGACAACACTAGAAGAGGACACTTCCTAGAGTACAAGTTTGCTAAGGAAAGCAAATTACAACAAAAAGTAGATGCCTGATGAATATCGGAAAAGAGTTAAACAGAGATATTCTCAACAAGCTTTGGAAAGCTGATGAAGTGCCCTGTCCTTCTCTAGACGAATAAAATTTTGGTCTCTTGAAATTGGAACCCCAATCTTTGGGAAATGCCTAGAGTCACCAAGATCAATTCTTGTTCTCTGACTCCTTTTTCTAAAGTTTATGTAAATCTGTATCTTCTGAATTCTATACCTGCATTTTATTTCAAAACTCTCTTCCTTTCCCCCTGTCTTTAGGGGGGGTCATTGCTATGCTGGTTGTTACTATTATCACTCTCATGGAGACCCTGACTAATAGACCCCTGAGGAACATCTGCCTGGTAGCCTCTAACCCTTTGTATTCAATATTCAACCTGGAATGTCCCAAGTTTGGGTGTGTGTCTAGAGAGTGAATCAGTTACAGGAGTTCATCCTAAAGAGATCCAAACTCTCGGCATCTACTGGGGAAAAAAGGAAAAATCATAAATAATTACTAGAGTATATACATAACTGATTCACTTTGCTGTACAGTAGAAACTAACAACATTGTAAAGCAACTACACTCTAACAAAAATTTTTAAAAATAATAATAATAAATAAAACCACATAAGATAATATCATTAAAAATACTGCAATTTTTCAATTCACATTCAAAAAACAATAGTATTCTAGCTATATTCATATATCATCCACATAAGTATCTTCATCATAAAAAAAATTATTATTAGAGATCAGAAAAAGACAGGTGGTTCATGGTTATTATACGGGAAATCTTTAGGGAAAGAGCAGGCTCAGAATGAAGCATGTGATAAGTGCAGGAGGAATAAAGGCACTTATATTTTAACTCTATAAAATCAATGTGTGATGGTGTAATAATAATCTCAAGGTTTAACAATGTGAGTAATGTCACAGCTTGTGATAAAGCTGAGATTTGAACTAAGTTCTTGTCTGGCTCAGATGCTTCTCTATATTTCCCACCATGTGCTGGGCCCGTGGGTTGCTGCCTCTCACCTCCAGGAATCAGTCACTATATTTCTATTGACTTTCTACTTGTTTTCTGTAGGCATTTCATCTCTGCCAACATCGATGCTAAAGTGAATAAAAATGAGCTATATCTGCATGAAATATATCCTACATTTTCTTGAATATTACCTCATCTTATATATTTATTTCTTCATCCCATTCCTGAAATACATCAAGTCGAATAAATTTCCCAATATGGTAAGTATAAACTGATGTTCCAACAGCCTTGAATGAACCTTCATTTTCTGTCCAACAATAGTTCCTACTGTTAGTTCTCTCGTTCTTCCATTGGTGGAAGATCTGAATGTCAGTAACTCCGCAGGGCCACCGCTTCCCCAACCCCCAAGTTCTGAAACTTATCAGAGGCCCAGGCCCAGCTCTGGAATATTCCTCCTCCAAGATTCTAGGTTCCAATAACTCCAACCTCTTTCCTCTTTTCCATAAGACTGTGAACTACCTCTGTGACACATGATGATTCCCTTTTAGCCTTTTCAACCTTCCATCCTGTCCAACAAATTCTTTATATTAAATTCTTTCTGCTAAAATGATGGATATCTGTTTTCATGACTGAATCCTAACTGATACAGTTACTGATACCAGAAATTGAAGTTCTTTCCCACTCACTGACTCACATTTGCTTTAGCGAGGTACCTAAAGTAACTGGTATTTCCTGTTCACCTAAGTCCAATGGGCACAATGTCATTGATGTTGTAGACTAGTGTATTATTTTTTGGACTATCAAGATGATCAACATCTCTACATACTACATTGTGGCAGACAGTAAGAGAGTGAACACAACCCTGAGCCTGTAAGAAGATATACTTTGGGCCCTGTCAGGTAAAAGCAAACTACGTCTAGTAGTCCTTGCAAACTGGCATAGGGACAAAAGCAGTTGTGAGGTCAGTCACTGCATACCAAGCGCCAGGGGCTTTCTGATTTGCTTCAGTAAAGATACTACATCTGGAACAGAGGCTACAATTGGAGTCACCTCTGATTAAGTTTATAATAATCCACAAGCATTCTCTCACACCTCTCTTCCTTCTGCATAAGCCAAATAGGCAAGAAAAATGTGGATATAATAGACTTTACCACCCCTGTGTTTTACAAGTCTTTGAGGTCATTTTGTGAAAGGCTTAGGGAAAGACTTAGAGTATATAGCTGTGATTCTGTATGTGTGTGTGTGTGTGTGTGTGTGTGTTTAAACCAATCAGTAATGATATTTTCTCAGCACTACTATGTATCAGGCACTGAGCAAAGGATGAAAAGATAATGAGACAAGAGGGCTGCCCTCAAGGAGTGTTTTTTTCTGGAAGAGGCAGTCCAGTAGAAGTACATGTACACAGATAAACTGTAATACAATCATTAAGAGGGTATGATGATGTACAAAATTAAGTGATGCGGGACTACTTTATATAAGAAGAAAGCTACCATTTATAGAAAAGATCCTTGAGAAGGCTGTAGATACATTATTTTGGAATTGTCTTGAAGCCAGTGTTAGTAGTATAATCCAGGTCTTCTTGATACAGTAGGATAGTGAGCAGGATTCATTTTCTTTCTTTAAATTAAAATTTTTTTAATTTTCTAAACTCTAATGAACTTACACTTGTTTTATAATTTGAATAAATCTTGTTTAAAAATCCTCTCAGGGAATTCCCTGGTGGTCCAGTGGTTAGGACTCCACACTTGCATTGCAGGGGGCATGGGTTTTGATCCCAGGTCAGGGAGCTAAGATCCCACAAACCACGCAGCTTGTCCAAAAAATAAAATAAAATAAAATAAGATTTAAAAAATAAATAAACAAGATCCTCTCAAAAGAAAGCCCTATCCTATTTAATAGCTACACAATAATCCTCCTTCATATGTAGTCCCCAAAGCCAGATATAAGTAATGGTGGTAATAATGATGCTTGTGATGATGATAATCCAGTTTCACTACTTACTTACCAGCTGTGTGATCCTGTACTCTCTGATTGTTTCCTCACATGTTAAATGGAAATGATAAGAATATCTACTTAATAAGACTGTTGTAAGAATAAAATGCACAAAGAAATACAAAGCCCCTAGAAAAGTGTGTCCCACATAGTAAGAGCTCAGTAAATAGTAGCAATAATAACAACAGCAACAAAATAATTGCAACTAGCATCTACTTATCACTCACTGTATACCAGGCACTGTGCTAACCATCTCAGTGGATAATGTCATTTGCTCTCCCAGCCAGATGTAACTAATGAAGATGAGATTTTAATTTCAACTGCCTTAGTGACCCACATTCACAGTCTTGAATTAGAAAATTGTGCACAGGTATGAATAATTCATTACTCCATTAGCTACTCATGTCTATAATTCTTTTCAGTCTTTCTACTTAGAAAACAACAGGACAGATCACATCGTCACACCATGACCTTGGACTTTTTCCCAAAACTGAACAAAAGCTTTGGACTCTTTCAAGGCAACACAGACTTGCTTTTACAACTTGCCCTTTGGAATAGGGACTGACTTCAGCATGGACCTTGGTTAGCAATCTCACTGCCAAGTGATCTAATTACTGTTGTGGTTGTATTTACACTCGTTTAATGAGGCTTCAGTGACCCAAGAAGGAGGAGGAGGGGGAAAGGGGGGAAAGGGAGGAAAGAGAGAAAAGAGAGGGAGGAAGGAAGGAAGGAAGGAAAGAAAGAAAGAAGGGAGGGAGGGAGGGAAAAAAAAGAAGGAAGGAGGGAAGAAGGAAGGGAGAAAGGAAGAATGAAAGAAAGAAAGAGACAGAAGAGAGAGAGAGAAGGAAGGGAGAAAGGAAGAAAGGGAGGGAGAAAAATGACAAAAACAAACGAAATGAGCTTTGAATATGTTCTGCACTGCAAGTCACAGGTGGAGGTATTTTTTAACCTTAAATAAGGATATCTTTAATAAAATGCTTCTTGCTCCCAGTTTATCCAGATAAAACCAGATTAAAAGGGACAGGCTCAAATGGGAGCTAGATGGAAACCCTGAGATAAACTTTTGGCAATCTCTCTTAAAAAACTGCCTGGGGCTTTTGAAGCTATATTTAGTCTTCTGAATTCAATCATAAATACAGTAATATGCAGGCTGCTGAGTGTCTTTGAGGGGTATAATTCTCACATCAACACCAGTTATTCTTATTTTTCTTATTTTTCTGTGTCATTCCCTCTTCAGGGACAATTTTAAGTCATCTGTGGGTAGACAGTTCAGCCAACTACAAGTAACTTTTTCAATTTTTATAAAATAGATCCTATACAATAAAACAAATGAACATAAGGGCACCTTATTCTCCTTTTTTGGGGTATTTTTCTCTCTATTTGCATCCTCCCTTAGCATAATAGACAAACTCATTCATCCCGGAAAAGACTGTGTGCTGAGTACATACTCATACCTTCAGAAAATATTTAGCATCCATTGCCATATACAAAGCCTTGGTGCTAAACTCTAGGGGTAAAAGGACAACCAACACAGAGCCCATGGTCTCCAGGAACTTATTGCCTAGAGATGAATACAGATAAATAGACAAGCGGCATGAAAGTGCTAAGCCAGGGATGCACTAGAGAGTAAAGAAGTACCCAGCCTGAGTATATGCGTGCATTACTACTGAGTCCGGGGAATCAGAGGAGGCCTCCTGAGGCTAACATACAGGCTGAGGTAGAAGGAATTTAATATCAGTCCTTTATTCAACAAATATTTATTGAGCCACTTATCTGCACAACCTTAGGGATACAGTAATGAGTAAGACAGAACCCCTGCCCTCAGGTAGTTTATTGAGAGAGACTGACAATAAATAAGTAGATAATAAATATATACTAGCACTTCAGGTACTGATAACTGCTAAAAGAAACTAAAGCAAGGTAAGGAAATAGAAAGAATTTCTGAAGAAATATAAGTAAGGTAATAATATAAATAAATAAATTTATTTTATTAAACAATAATAATTAAAATAGTAAATAGAAAATGATGGAAGAGTCAGGAACAACCACTTTGAGTAGGAGACATTCAAATATAAATGAGTAAAGTGAGGAAGTCAGACAGTTGGCGCTTTTTTTTAACATTCTTTTTTTTGTGTTTTTTTTTGCGGTACGCGGGCCTCTCACTGTTGTGGCCTCTCCCGTTGCGGAGCACAGGCTCCGGACGCGCAGGCTCAGCGGCCATGGCTCACGGGCCCAGCCGCTCTGCAGCATGTGGGATCCTCCCGGACCGGGGCACAAACCCGTGTCCCCTGCATCGGCAGGCGGACTCTTAACCACTGTGCCACCAGGGAAGCCTCTTTTTTTTTAATTGAAGTACAGATGATGTACAATATTATATAAGTTACAGGTAAACAATATAGCGATTCACAATTTTTAGAAGTTATACTCCATTTATAGTTCTTATAAAATATTGGCTATATTCCCTGTGTTGTACAATAACAGATAATTGGCTCTTTATTGACAAATGGTGCCTATAACAAACAAGCGTGGAACCTCTGTGGAATATAGCACTGAGCTTGTGTTGCCCACATGTCCAGGAGGCTTAGCTGGGTGTCTGCTGATCTTGGCTGGGCTCCATCACAAATCAGGGGTGAAAGCCAATATGGCCACAGTAAACCAAAGGGGAGAGCAACCTGAAGGTAGAGACGTTGGGTTGAGCCAGGTTCATGCAGATGATGATAAAGAATTTGAACTTGATATATGTGTGATGGGAAGCTTCTGGAGGCTTTTGAAAAAAGAAGTGCCATGATGTGATTATTATTTCAAAAAGATCACTTATTGTTACAGGATGAATGGAAATGGCCAGCTAAAGGACCTTTATGATCTCCAGGCAATAAATTTTGGTGGCTTGACAGACTCAGATATAGAGAACAAACTAGTGGTTACCAGTGGGGAGGGGAGGGAAGGGCTATATAGGGGTGGGGGAGGGGGTACAAAATATTGGGTGTAAGATGGGCTCAAGGATGTATTGGACAACCCAGGGAATATAGCCAATATTTTGTAATAATTTGTAAATGGAAAGTAACCTTTAAAAGTTGTATAAATTTTTTTTTAAAATTTGGTGGCTTGAACTAGGGTAGTAAAGGCAGAGGTGACAATAATAGTCTGAATTTTTAAAAGCTTCTGAAGAGACAATTGACAGGTCTCAGAGGTAAGCTGGAGGTGAGGGAGAGGGATAAGCAAAGTCTAGAAGCAGATTCTGCAGGCTGGACTCACCAGTCAGCCCCACAGCAACATAGATTGGGTTCCCTTCTTAGCCCCTCTGACAGTTGTCCAGAGAGGTGACATTGCCCCTCTCCTCCACTCTGACAGGGGGCATCAGCAGATTAGACATAAAGCAGAGTGGCCCTCACCCCGATTGCCAGTGGGAACACTGAATCCACACCCAGCAGGCTCAGGGTCAGCAGTCTTGGGATTAAACCCTGTCTCTACAGTCTCTGCAAAACTACTTCACTTCTTGAGTCTCAACTTCCTCTTTACAACGAAGTAATGACTGACAGCAGCAAGTGCTGACAAAGATGTGGAGCAACAGGAACTCTCATTCATTGCTGGTGGGAACGCAAAATGGTGCAGACAGTTTGGAAGACAATCTGGCAGTTTCATAAAAAGCTAACATACTCTTACTATACAATCTAGCAATCACACTCCTTGGCGTTTACCCAAAGGAGATGAAAATATAAGTCCACATAAAAACCTGCACATGGATGTTTATAGCAGCTTTACTCATAATTGCCAGAACTTGGAAGCAACCAAAATGTCCTTCAGTCAATAAATGGATAAATAAATTCCAGACAATGGAATATCATTCAGCATTAAAAAGAAATGAGCTATCAAGCCATGAAGTCATGGAGGAAACTTAAATACAAATTACTAAGTGAAAGGAGCCAATCTGAAAAAGCTATATACTGTATGAGTATGTAGACAAAACTACAGAGAAAGTAAAAAGATCGGTGGTTGCCAGGACTGGGGTAGAAGCAGAGCACAGAGGACCTTCACGGCAATGAAAATATTCTGCATGGTATTCTAATGATGGATGGATGTCTTTATAAATTTGTCCAGGACCACAGAATGTATAACACCAAGAGTGAAGCCTTAAGTAAATCATGGACTTTGAGTAATTATGATGTGTTGATGTAGGTTCATCCTTGGTTAAAAAAAGAAAAAGGTACCATTCTGGTGAGTGATGTTGATAATGGGGGAGGCCATGCATGGGCTGGGGTAGGGAGTATATGGAAAACATCTATACCTCCTTTGATATTTTATTGTAAACCTAAAAATGCCTAAAACGTAAGAAAATTAAATGGGGGTAATAATGTCCACTTTGTAGTGTTCTTGAACACTAAGAGGGAAGACTGTGTGGACAAGCACCTACCATGGTGTGACCCTCTCCCCATTGGAGCATCAACTTTACATGAAGCAAAGGCAGCGTCCTCCATGAAGCATTAGTTCTCTGGGTTGTGAATAAGTACTTTCTGGAAAAAATGTTTCTATCACTCAAATACAATTAGGAAACACCAAATTAAAAGGTCTCTTTGCAGTAGGAGTTTCCCAAGCCTGCAATGGGCTCAGATGTACTGTGACTCTCCACGAGGGAGGAGAGGCTGCAAAGTTCTGAATGTTTCTAAAGCATTTTTCATCACAGAACCTTATTTTCTTGAGTATCTCCTGCAGAGACGGATGTTTCACACCTAGGGGAGGAGCAGGGTAAAAGCAGAGTAGTCCAAGGACCCCCTAGTAAATACTCAGGAGAAAAAACCATTAACCCACTCACCTTCTCTGCAGGGAAGTGGGTATGATGAGGTCCAGTCTCAGACTTCAAGCTGCTGGGAAGGGTGGTTCGGAGGAGTGGACTCTGAGGCCAATTCCAAGAGGTCAAATACCAGGGAAGGTTCTGGAGCCATACGGAACTGGGAAGAGAATGCAAGCAAGGAACCTGTGGTCAGAGGTCAGAGATCAGAGTTGGAAAACCCCACCCCTATGGGCCCCAAAGCTGAGGGTAACAAAAGAAAAGAGGGAATACGGAGCCAGGGATGAGCACAGGTCGACAGAGAGGGAGCGATGTTCAGTCTTGGCTCCAGGCAAACCTTGTGACTATGGAACTGTGACCCTGTGATCCCCTGATCTCTGGCTTAGCCTGTTCTATTTGAGCTGGGGCAGGGCCTCTCAGAGGCAAGGGCTGCTTAGATGATTGGGATGTTTGCATGGATTTGCCAACGGGACAGAAATGGGTCACTTTGCACCAAGGTGGGGTACCTCTGCTGGAGCAGCAAACATGGAGAGGCCCCTTGGAGAAGGTTGCAGGCAGGAAGGGACTCCAAGCAGGAGTCTGCAGAGAAGAGCCAGGGATGGGCCGCATGGCGAATGGCTTCTCAGTGTTGCACAGGCTTAGCTTGAGCCCACAGCGATTTCTCTCACTCTAGGTCAGAAGTCCACGGAGGACCCTGTGCAGGATCCTGTGTACCTCCAAGGACATCCAGAACTTGGAAGCACTGAAAGACACAACCACATTCCTCTCTTGCCCTCCTCCTTCTGGTCAAACTTCCATTCTTCCATTTTGAGCACATTCTTGGCCAATCTAGGAATAGGCAGGAGTCCATTTTTAAAAACACTGTGAGCCAGGAATTTGACCTTTCACTCAGCTGTTTCTTTGGCAAAGTTCCTCAACACATTTATCATCTACCCACTCACCAGCATCCTGGACCAATTTACTTTCTGACTGCAGTGTGGCTGTCTCAGAAGAATGTCTGTCACTGCAACAGCTGAATTCCACTCATTCAAGTACCCATAACTGGGTTTAGCTGACATTTATTGAGGACTTTCTGATTGTTAGGCATTGAACCAAGATCTTACAAGCTTTACTTCATTTAATTCCCACAACAACCTTAAACAAAAAGGGGATTTTTTTTCCCCTCAGTTTCACTGATGAAAAAATTGAGAAGTTAGGCAAAACACAAGGTCCCACAGAGAATAAGTGGCAGAGCTGGGATTCAAACCCAGCTCCAGCTTGAATATTAAATATGTTAACTATGACATCGAATAAGGAATTCTAGTCTAAACATGGCATTGAATAAGGAATTCTGGTCTAACTTCAGCACTAAACAAAAAATCTGGAGATGTGGGTTCCAGCTCCAACTCTGCAATTCGCTATCCAATAGGAAAGTCACTTGCTGAAAATAAATTTATTTTAAACTTATTCAAAAGCTTTTCAATTATAATAAAGACATGGGGTACCGGAAAGTGTTATGGGTGAGAGAGCTAGATTGCAACTTAACTGGAGTGATCAACAAAGAACTCTCTGAGGAGGTGACATGTAGGTAGTAAGTTCCAAACATGCAACATTTCAGAAGAAAGCAAGAGCTTATCACATGTTGGAGGTGCAGTTACATGGGGCGTACTGTGATCACTGAGGTAGAGAGACTGGGACAAGACCTCGTTCCACTCCAAGGAGTTTGGACATTATCTTACTGGCACCAGGGGACCACGGCAGGGTTTAGAGTAACAAAGGGAAAAGTATCTTAGCTGTGCTTTGCTCAGTCCCAAAGAAATCACTGGCACAGGACCTGAGTTAGAAAATTCCTCTCAAATTCTTCATTGGAAAGACTAAAACAATCAATGTCTCTTTCCCTGAAAAAGGGCAAACATTGTGAACTATATCTGATGTTTTTCAACAGAACAAAAATGTGACCATGATTATATTCCTGGTCAAGGCTGTGAAGACAGACTTTTACAGAAATAACCACAAAAGCCACAGGAAATGAGATATATGTAACAAGTCTTACAGTATCTGGTTTCAGAAAGACATAAATCAATTAAAGAGCATAAGAATCCCATGCACCCACAGCATACTCTGTGGAAACGTGGAGGAAGGGGTCCTGAGAGATGCTGGGAAAAGGAGAAGCTTCTTTAAGAGAAAATGAAGAATAGAGTGCCCTGAGCTTGAACACCTCTCCAAGTAAACTGTGCAACCCTGGTCACCTCCTTGCTACAAGGGTCCTAAAAGCCAGAGCACAGGTATCAGGAGCTGTCAGGTCTATTCCTTAAGTTCAAGGCAGAACATCCTCAAATTTTTAAATGTGCAGTTTATCCGACATCTGCGTTGAGCACTTAGGAGTGAGAAGACGTGGGTGAGCCATGGCAATCCATCGAGCCTTCCTAAGACAGACAAAATTCACAATCCCAGACCCGTGGCCCTCACTAGCCATCACTTAATTGGTGGTAAAACACCCTCATGTGCATTACTTAATAGTCACATAACTATCCCTCTATCCTAGGACCAATAGATCTAAATCTATCCATTTAGATTGGTCCTAATCTTTTGAACTATTGCAAAACTATTGCAAAGATCATCCTTGTTCAAGTACATGCCCCATATTTTGGATTATTCCTTAAGTAAGATCTGGAACAGGCAAATTTATGGTGGAAAGGGCCAGACAGCAAAAAGTTTAGGCTTTGTGGGGCATGCAGTCTTCCTCCTCCTTTTTTTTCTCTTTCCTCTTTTAATATTTCTTTAAAACTGCACATCCATCCTTACCTGGCTGGTCATACAAAAAGAGTCCTTGGGTTGGATTTGGCCCATGGACCAGTTTGCCAACCCCTGCATTACATTCTCAAAATTCCTGGGTTAAAAGATATGATCAGGGCTTCCCTGGTGGCACAGTGGTTGAGAGTCCGCCTGCCGATGCAGGAGACGCAGGTTCGTGCCCCGATCAGGGAAGATCCCACATGCCACGGAGCGGTTGGGCCCGTGAGCCATGGCTGCTGAGCCTGCGCGTCCGGAGCCTGTGCTCCGCAACGGGAGAGGCCACAGCAGTGAGAGGCCCACGTACCGCAAAAAAAAAAAGATATGATCATTAAAATGTTATTTACATGCACTAACATTGCTTCTTCAGCAACGTATGCTGTTCACCTGTGGCATCCAACATTGGGTGTCATGTTTAGTTTTCATTCTTTTTTTGCTAAATATCACTTGAATTTTCATTAAAGAAATTTTGCCAGAAATTCTTATCATTTCAATTTTACTAAAACTTTTAAGAGTTTCGAAATGGAGCCCATGGCCCCAGAAAAATAAAATGCCTCCTTATACCTTTCTTTTAACTGTACCGTGGGGAGGTAGCCTAACCATATCACAGAAGGTACCGTTTCACATCAGGCCCTCAACACACTGAGGATATTATGCTCCAAGGCTAGCCTGTGGCCTTTCCAAGCTATGTAAAAATTAGCTTTTCATTTGGGAATTATCCTGAATATGTCAAAGGAAGAGACTATTTTAAACCTAGAGTTTGCCTATGATTAAAGCTCATCTTGTGTCAAATTTGTCCTCTTGGCCTCAGGGGTGATATTAGTCTCACGCTTGCTTTGTCCAGTGAAACAAGAAATTCGTCCTGGCCCCCATCACAGCTGCAGACAGGAGCCCAGGAAGGACCCCACGGGGAGAGGGAGAGAAGGAAGACCACCATGTTTGCCTTAAAGGAATCCTCTTCTTTGAATTCAATATGTAAGAACTGGTATTCAAGTGCAATTTCTGTAATCTCTAATTTCTATAAACTCACAGGATGCTCTATTTTTCTTCCATGAAGCTATTTTAGGCAAAACAAACCATCTCCCCAACATCAGAGTTGGGATAGCTCTTCTGCCGCTTATCAGATTGATCTCAGATGGCCTGGATTGGCAGTAGCTTGAAGCAGCATCTCAGTTCGCTGACCAGAGATTGAAGCCAGGCCACAGCAGTGAGAGCACCGAATCCTAACCACTAGACCATGAGGGCCAGTGGCTAGTGACAAGGCCCTGGCTTGTCTGCTTTGTAGAAATGAATTTCAACAAAGAGATGGAAAGTAGTGAAGCAAGTAAGGTGCTTCATAGGAGGAAAAACAGTATAGTACTTGTGGATAGACACACAGGCGGGTTCAGAGAGAGAGTCACACCTCCATAGTAGTTTGTATCACTTATATGGGGCATTTCTTCCGGGTTTCCTCTGGCCAATTATCTTGCTTTGCCTGGCTCTGAGTCCGCATTTGGTTTATCTCAAGGTCCTCCCCGTGTGCGTGTGCATCTCTTAGCCAAGATGGATTCCAGCCCAGAGAGAGGCCTGTGGGAAGGTTGACACCACCTATTATAGGGTGGTTCCCCCTCCCTTTTTGGCCCCCCGAGGAACCTTTCTGCACAAGTATAGTCAGGAAGTTCTCCTTGACCTCAAGAATGAGAAATATGTGCTCTGTTTATCTCTTATCTGGGCAGGACTCAGCTCCTCCTTCCCCCCACCCCACCATTGTCTTTATCTTGGAGTGTCTGTCTACAGAGGACAGACTTCACTGCTCAGCCTGGGGCCTATCTACCTCCTGCCTCGAGATGATCCAGAAGAGAAACCAACACCAGCATTGACTAAGCACTTTCGAAGTCACACAGCTGGTGTGTGCCTGAATCCTGAAGTTCCAGGTCCAAAGCCCACCTTACTAATCAGTTCAGAGATTCTAGGTACTAATTTCAAGAGTTCATAAAATGCAATACGTAAAGAGATTCCCCTGGTCTTAGAAGCTGAGACAGACCCACCTCTCCCCTTGCTCCCATGCAGGTCTGCCTTTCCTGATCCTCAGAAGGACCAGTCCCAGCAAGGCTGATGGACAACCTTCCCCGGGCAGAGTTAGAACCCCAAGTCTGCAAAATTGTCAGTTCTACATATTACCTTTTCTTCACCTCATCTTTTTCCCTTGGCAACATGGAGATGCATCCAATGTCAGAAGAAATAGAGCTAAGAGTCTTTCCCCAGCCAGTTCAACTCTGGCTCTAACTATGTAATCCCGGTAAAGAGGAGAGACCCAAACTCCTCACGGGACCCACTACACTCTGCCCCCAAAACACCTTCCCTGGCTTTCCCCTTATTAGTCTCCATAATTATTTGTTTTCAATACCATACTTCTAAGTAATAGCATCTGACTAAGGTTGTTGTCGGGGGTCCGCAAGACCAACCTCAGGCTCGATAATTCGCTAGGACTCACGAGTCTCAGAAGCTATGAGGCACAGTTACAGTTTATGGCAGTAAAATTATAGAAAATAGAATCAGCAAAGGGAAAAGGGATGTGGGGCAAAGTCCAAGAGAAACCAGGCACAAGCTTCCATGTGTCCCCTCTTGGTGGTGTTGAAACAGGAGGGAAAGGGGCAGGGCACAACTTTTAAAAGAATGACTTGGCCCAAGGACACGACATAAACTGATTAGAACAAAACAGGTCCAAGATGGCAGACGAGTCGATTTCCACTAGACCTTGAACCTCAGTATATGCTCGCTGTAACACATCAAGAAATTAAATGACACACCCACCCACTCCATGACAGTTCCAAGGCTGGCCATAAAGGTCAAAAAGTGGGCAGTGGGGCTTCCGGGAAGATGGCGGAAGAGTAAGATGCTGAGATCAACTTCCTCCCCACAGATACACCAGAAATACATCTACACGTGGAACAACTCCTACAGAACACCTACTGAACGCTGGCAGAAGACCTCAGACCTCCCAAAAGGCAAGAAACTCCCCACGTACCTGGGTAGGGCAAAAGGAAAAAGAATAAACAGAGACAAAAGGATAGGGACGGGACCTGCACCAGTGGGATGGAGCCGTGAAGGGGGAAAAGTTTCCACACACTAGGAAGCCCCTTCGCGGGCGGAGACTGCGGGTGGCGGAGGGGGAAAGCTTCGGAGCCGCGGAGGAGAGCGCAGCCACGCGGGTGCGGAGGGCAAAGCGGAGAGATTCCCGCACAGAGGATCAGGGCCGACCGGCACTCACCAGCCCGAGAGGCTTGTCTGCTCCCCCGCCGGGGCGGGCGGGGCTGGGAGCTGAGGCTCGGGCTTCGGTCGGAGCGCAGGGAGAGGACTGGGGTTGGCGACCTGAACACAGCCTGCAGGGGGTTAGTGCGCCACGGCTAGCCGGGAGGGAGTCCGGGGAAAAGTCTGGAACGGCCTACGAGGCAAGAGACTTTTTCTTCCCTCTTTGTTTCCCGGTGCGCGAGGAGAGGGGATTTAGAGAGCTGCTTAAAGGAGCTCCAGAGACGGGCGCGAGCCGCGGCTAAAAGCGCGGACCCCAGAGACGGGCATGAGACGCTAAGGCTGCTGCTGCCGCCACCAAGAAGCCTGTGTGCGAGCACAGGTCACTCTCCACAACCCCCTTCTGGGGAGACTATGCAGCCCGCCACTGCCAGGGTCCTGGGATCCAGGAACAACTTCCCCGGAAGAACGCACGGCGCGCCTCAGGCTGGTGCAGCGTCACGCCGGCCTCTGCCGCCACAGGCCCGCCCCGCACTCCGTGCCCCTCCCTCCCCCCCGGCCTGAGTGAGCCAGAGCCCCCGAATCAGCGGCTCCTTTAACCCCATCCTGTCTGAGCGAAGAATAGACGCCCTCAGGCGACCTACACACAGAGGCGGGGCCAAATCCAAAGCTGAGCCCCGGGAACTGTGAGAACAAAGAAGAGAAAGGGAAATCTCTCCCAGCAGCCTCAGGAGCAGCGGATTAAAGCTCCACAATCAACTTGATGTACCCTGCATCTGTGGAATACATGAATAGAAAACGAGTCATCCCAAATTAAGGAGGTGGGCTTTGAGAGCAAGATTTATGATTTTTTCCCCTTTTCCTCTTTTTGTGAGTGTGTATGTGTATGCTTCTGTGTGAGATTTTGTCTGCATAGCGTTGCTTCCACCATTTGTCCTAAGGGTCTATCCGTCCGTTTTTTTGTTTTTAATTTTTTTCTCTTAATATTTTTTTAATTTTATTAACTTTATTATATCTTATCTTACTTTAATTTATTTTACTTTATCTTCTTTCTTTCTTTTTTTCCTTCCTTCCCTCCTTCCTTCCTTCCTTCCTCCCTCCCTCCCTCTCTCCTTTCTTTCTTACTTTCTACTTCTACTAAATCTTTCTTTCTACTTTTTCTCCCTTTTATTCTGAGCCGTGTGGATGAAAGGCTCTTGGTGCTGCAGTCAGGAGTCAGTGCTGTGCCTCTGAGGTGGGAGAGCCAACGTCAGGACACTGGTCCACAAGAGGCCTCCCAGCTCCACTTAATATCAAATGGTGAAAATCTCCCAGAGATCTCCATCTCAACACTAACACCCAGCTTCACTAAACGACCAGCAAGCTATAGTGCTGGACATCCTATGCCAAACAACTAGCAAGACAGGAACACAACCCCACGCATTAGCAGAGAGGCTGCCTAAAATCATAATAAGTCCACAGGCACCCCAAAACACACCATCAGAAGTGGACCTGCCCACCAGAAAGACAAGATCCAGCCTCATCCACCAGAACACAGGCACTAGTACCCTCCACCAGGAAGCCTACACAACCCACTGAACCAAACTTAGCCACTGGGGACAGACACCAAAAACAACGGGAACTGCGGACCTGCAGCCTGAAAAAAGGAGACCCCAAACACAGTAAGATAAGCAAAATGAGAAGACAGAAAAACACACAGCAGATGAAGGAGCAAGATAAAAACCCACCAGACCTAACAAATGAAGAGGAAATAGGCAGTCTACCTGAAAAAGAATTCAGAATAATGATAGTAAAGTTGATCCAAAATCTTGGAAATAGAATAGACAAAATGCAAGAAACATTTAACATGGACCTAGAAGAACTAAAGATGAAACCAACAATGATGAACAACACAATAAATAAAATGAAAAATACTCTAGATGGGATCAATAGCAGAATAACTGAGGCAGAAGAACGGATAAGTGACCTGAAAGATAAAATAGTGGAAATAAATACTGCAGAGCAGAATAAAGAAAAAAGAATGAAAAGAACTGAGGACAGTCTCAGAGACCTCTGGGATAACATTGAATGCACCAACATTCGAATTATAGGGGTTCCAGAAGAAGAAGAGAAAAAGAAAGGGACTGAGAAAATATTTGAAGAGATTATAGTTGAAAACTTCCCTAATATGGGAAAGGAAAGAGTTAAGTCCAGGAAGCACAGAGTCCCATACAGGATAAATCCAAGGAGAAATATGCCAAGACACATATTAATCAAACTGTCAAAAATTAAATACAAAGAAAACATACTAAAAGCAGCAAGGGAAAAATAACACACAAGGGAATCCCCATAAGGTTAACAGCTGATCTTTCAGCAGAAACTCTGCAAGCCAGAAGGGAGTGACAGGACATATTTAAAGTGATGAAGGGGAAAAACCTGCAACCAAGATTGCTCTACCCAGCAAGGATCTCATTCAGATTTGATGGAGAAATTAAAAGCTTTACAGACAAGGAAAAGCTGAGAGAGTTCAGCACCACCAAACCAGCATTACAACAACTGCTAAAGGAACTTCTCTAGGCAAGAAACACCAGAGAAGGAAAAGACCTACAATAATGAACCCAAAACAATTAAGAAAATGGGAATAGGAACATACATATCAATAATTACCTTAAATGTAAATGGACTAAATTCTCCCACCAAAAGACACAGATTGGCTGAATGGATACAAAAACAAGACCCATATATTTGCTGTCTACAAGAGACCCACTTCAGACCTAGAGACACATACAGACTGAAAGTAAGGGGATGGAAAAAGATATTCCATGCAAATGGAAACCAAAAGAAAGCTGGAGTAGCACTTCTCATATCAGACAAACTAGACTTTAAAATAAAGACTACTAGAAGAAACAAAGAAGGACACTACATAATGATCAAGGGATCAATCCAAGAAGAAGATATAAAAATTGTAAATGTTTATGCAGCCAACATAGGAGCACCTCAATACATAAGGCAAATACTAACAGCCATAAAAGGGGAAATCGACAGTAACACATTCATAGTAAGGGATTTTAACACCCCACTTTCACCAATGGACAGATCATCCAAAACGAAAATAAATAAGGAAACACAAGCTTTAAATGATACATTAAACAAGATGGACTTAATTGATATTTATAGGACATTCCATCCAAAAACAACAGAATACACATTTTTCTCAAGTGCCCATGGAACATTCTCCAGGATAGATCATACCTTGGGTCACAAATCAAGCCTTGGTAAATTTAAGAAAATTGAAATTGTATCAAGTATCTTTTCCGGCCACAACGCTATGAGACTAGATATCAATTACAGGAAAAGATCTGTAAAAAATACAAACACATGGAGGCTAAACAATACACTACTTAATAACAGAGTGATCACTGAAGAAATCAAAGAGGAAATTAAAAAATACCTAGAAACAAATGACAATGGAGACACGACAACCCAAAACCTATGGGATGCAGCAAGAGCAGTTCTAAGAGGGAAGTTTATAGCAATACAATCCTACCTTAAGAAACAGGAGACATCTCGAATAAACAACCTAACCTTGCACCTAAAGCAATTAGAGAAAGAAGAACAAAAAAACCCCAAAGTTAGCAGAAGGAACGAAGTCATAAAAATCAGATCAGAAATAAATGAAAAAGAAATGAAGGAAACGATAGCAAATCAATAAAACTAAAAGCTGGTTCTTTGAGAAGATAAACAAAATTGATAAACCATTAGCCAGACTCATCAAGAGAAAAAGGGAGAAGACTCAAATCAATAGAATTTTCTTCTCTTGCCACAGCAATCAGAGAAGAAAAGGAAATAAAAGGAATCCAAATCGGAAAAGAAGAAGTAAAGCTGTCACTCTTTGCAGATGACATGATACTATACGTAGAGAATCCTAAAGATGCTACCAGAAAACTACTAGAGCTAATCAATGAATTTGGTAAAGTAGCAGGATACAAAATTAATGCACAGAAATCTCTGGCATTCCTACACTAAGGATGAAAAATCTGAAAGTGAAATCAAGAAAACACTCCCATTTACCATTGCAACAAAAAGAATAAAATATCTAGGAATAAACCTACCTAAGGAGACAAAAGACCTGTATGCAGAAAATGATAAGACACTGATGAAAGAAATTAAAGATGATACAAATAGATGGAGAGATATACCATGTTCTTGGATTGGAAGAATCAACGTTGTGAAAATGACTCTACTACCCAAAGCAATCTTCAGATTCAAGGCAATCCCTATCAAGCTACCAATGGCATTTTTCACAGAACTAGAACAAAAATTTTCACAATTTGTATGGAAACACAAAAGACCCCGAATAGCCAAAGCAATCTTGAGAACGAAAAATGGAGCTGGAGGAATCAGGCTCCCTGACTTCAGACTATACTACAAAGCTACAGTAATCAAGACAGTATGGTACTGGCACAAAAACAGAAAGATCAATGGAACAGGATAGAAAGCCCAGAGATAAACCCATGCACATATGGTCACCTTATCTTTGATAAAGTAGGCAAGAATATACAGTGGAGAAAAGACAGCCTCTTCAATAATTGGTGCTGGGAAAACTGGACAGGTACATGTATAAGTATGAGATTACATCACTCCCTAACACCATACACAAAAATAAGCTCAAAATGGATTAAAGACCTAAATGTAAGGCCAGAAACTATCAAACTCTTAGAGGAAAACATAGGCAGAACACTCTATGACATAAATCACAGCAAGATCCTTTCTGACCCACCTCCAAGAGAAATGGAAATAAAAGCAAAAAGAAACAAATGGGACCTAATGAAACTTCAAAGCTTTTGCACAGCAAAGGAAACCATAAACAAGACCAAAAGACGACCCTCAGAATGGGAGAAAATATTTGCAAATGAAGCAACTGACAAAGGATTAATCTCCAAAATTTATAAGCAGCTCATGCAGCTCAATAACAAAAAAACAAACAACCCAATCCAAAAATGGGCAGAAGATGTGAATAGACATTTCTCCAAAGAAGATATACAGACTGCTAACAAACACATGAAAGAATGCTCAACAGCATTAATCATTAGAGAAATGCAAATCAAAACTACAATGAGATATCATCTCACACTATTCAGAATGGCCATCATCAAAAAGTCTGGAAACAATAAATGCTGGAGAGGGTGTGGAGAAAAGGGAACCCTCTTGCACTGTTGGTGGGAATGTAAATTGATACAGCCACTGTGGAGAACAGTATGGAGGTTCATTAAAATATTACAAATAGAACTACCATATGACCCCGCAATCCCACTACTGGGCATATACCCTGAGAAAACCATAATTCAAAAAGAGTCATGTACCAAAATGTTCATTGCAGCTCTATTTACAATAGCCCGGAGATGGAAACAACCTAAGTGTCCATCATCGGATGAATGGATAAAGAAGATGTGGGACATATATACAATGGAATATTACTCAGCCATAAAAAGAAATGAAATTGAGCTATTTGTAATGAGGTGGATAGACCTAGAGTCTGTCATACAGAGTGAAGTAAGTCAGAAATAGAAAGACAAATACCATATTCTAACACATATATATGGAATTTAAGAAAAAAAAATGTCATGAAGAACCTAGGGGTTAGACAGGAATAAAGACACAGACCTACTAGAGAATGGACTTGAGGATATGGGGAGGGGGAAGGGTATGCTGTGACAAAGTGAGAGAGAGGCATGGACATATATACACTACCAAATGTAAGGTAGATAGCTAGTGGGAAGCAGCCCCATAGCACACGGAGATCAGCTCGGTGCTTTGTAACCACCTAGAGGGGTGGGATAGGGAGGGTGGGAGGGAGGGAGATGCAAGAGGGAAGAGACATGGGAACATATGTATGTGTATAACTGATTCACTTTGTTATAAAGCAGAAACTAACACACCATTTTAAAGCAATTATACTCCAATAAAGATGTAAAAAAAAAAAAAAGTGGGCAGTGGCCCAATTCCTGGAAATCCCCACCCCTTCCCCAAAATAGCTGGAATACTCCTCCCACTCATTAGCCTATGAAATGACCCACCCCTATAAAAGCTGACTACCCCATACCCTGGTGCCACTCTCACCTTCTGAGATGGCCCACACTCTGTCTGCGGAGTGTGTTTCTCTCTAAATAAATCCACTTCTTACCTATCACTTTGTCTCTCACTGAATTCTTTTTCTTCAATATGTAGTGTAATATTTTATTGAGGTATAATTGATATATAACATTATATTAGTTTTGGATACAACATATTGATTCAATATTTGTATGTATTGCACAATGATTATCACGATAACTCTAGTTAATATCCCTCTCACTGAATTCTTTCCGTGATGAGACATCAAGAACTTGAGCTTCATTAAGTCCTGTTACCAGGTGTGTGATCTCAGTTAGAGAACCATGGGTTCAAGACCCAATCTGAGTTGCACGGTTACAGTGTCACATGGGAATATGCTTAATTCTCCCAGCAGCCACGTGCACAAAACATGCTAAGTGCTGCCAACTGGGGATGCTCACCGGGCCTTGGTATCCAGGAGTTCTACCGCGGATCAGTCCTGAAGGTGGGTAGAGCCCATGTGACTGATCTCAGGTACTCAGACTTCAGCCCCAACCCAGAGTTAAAAAAAAAAAAAAATAGGTGTTTACCATCAATCACATTGTCAGGATAAACTGTCACACTGCAGTAGCATGGCCCATCCCTCAGGCATAAAAAACACTCTTATCAGGCAGAACATTCCAAGGGCTCAGAGGTTACCTCCCTAGAGCCAGCCAGCTGGAGACAGGTTTTTATTTAGAATGTGCCGGGTCTGAGCAACCCAGACCTGCTGAATTAACCCTTTCCTGTACTAGTTGTGATCTGAGAAAAAGATGGATCCCCTCAAATGCTTTTTTGGAATAAAAAAGGACAATGGAACCAATCCAATCCTCATGGATTCAGTGGAAACCCCATGACCAAGGTTTTAACTTTAACTTCCACCTGAAGTTCAAAAGTATTTATTTATGTAACAAACATTAAGTAGATATCTTGATAGCAATATGAAGCTCACAGCTTCTGCCCTGAAGACACTCGCAATCTTGAGGGAGAGGCACCCTGTTGTCAACATATTATCATGTATCTCTGAGCCACAATGTTCTCTGCTCCTGTAGCATCTGATATCATCCATTAATGCTGGGGAAGAGGTAATGGGGGAAGTTTCACAGGAGCTGACACCTGAACTGAGGCCCAGGTGGTGGCCAAGAATTGCCAGGTCAACAGTGAGCAGGGTACCCTCAAGGCAGGAAAGGAAAAGGTAGGATTTTCAAACCAAGGGTACAGCACTTGTATTAGAGACAGAGAGCTCAGTGTGTTGGGGGTTTTGGACTATCATATAAAAGAGGACTTTTCTAAGTCCTCTCTCTAAGGTCAACTTTGTAAGGCTAGTTTTTACTGGGGAGTTTATGGCAGTTTGCCAACATTTTTTACATCATAGCACTCATAAAAAATAATCCAACTTGGCTCTCAGGCCTCCTTGACAATTTTTGCTCATTCTAAATTCTTATGCTACTATTTTTCATCTATTAACAGGAGCATGAGATGAGAGAATCAATACATGGAGAACCTTTACATTTACCAACACAAAATAACTTATTCTCTTTTATGCTGCCTGTCCTTCCTTACCTGCTCATCTGTTCTAAATTTTTAAAAGAAACTACCTTTCTTGTCCCTTATAAGTAATATCTTAGCTAGGTCTAGTGTGAATTGTAATTTATTGGTGGTTCCCATTCCCATGGCAAATACCACCTTCTGCTATAGTAAGCTTCTTTGAAAGCTGTTTTTCCATTTCTGTTTACCAATGTGCCTTCATACCTTTGTTTTCACATCACTTGCATCTGTACAGATCTCACATGGTATCTAAAAAGCAATTCGACTCATTTTTGGAGCAGAGGGCAAAGGAAGGCTGAAGAGACAGAGAGGAATTAGCACATCACTACTTTCTACTCCATGAGTTAGAAAAAAAATAAGCAGAAAGGGAAGTTGCATTCTAACAAAAAGCCAACCCCTGTAATAATCACGTAGAAGAGTCGTACAGTGTCCATGTGACACAGTTAAAAACACAAAAGAGTGTGCACCTTTGGGTAGAAGCGAACCATATGTGTGTATTTTTAGGAGGCTGTTCTTCTTTGTACAACCACATCAACAAAACCCTCGGGTTCTCTCACCTTGCTGGTAAGAGCTGATGATGGGTTTGCCACCCAGATGAATGGCTTCAACATAAAAGCTCAGTGTCACTCACATAAAAGATATTGAATTAAGGCTGACCTGGAAATGTGATAGCTTAACTTCTAGTCCCAACTCACTTGTGTTCTTTTCTTGTTTCTTCTTTCTCAAGAAAATAAATATATCTTTATGGCACCAGCACTAAGTGCTCAGTTTTAAACTTGGTCAGTTCACTATCACAGGAAGAACTGCAGCCAATTAGGTGCCATCTTGAATTTAGTTTTTTGTCATCCAGTTTCATTTAGCAAACATTTATTGATATTTTACTGAGTGTCAGGCACTGATACAATTTCTGGGGACCCAGCTGCAGACAGAAGTGCAGCAGTGTCACCTGAAGTTTTGGGAGCCTGTCGTGCTTAAGAAATACAAGATTTTTATGCTATTTCTTATTTATTTGTTTGTTTGTTGTTTGAGGCTGCGCTGGGTCTTAGTTGAGGCACGTGGGATCTTCGTTGTGGCATGTGGGCTCTTAGTTGCAGCAAGCACATGGGATCTAGTTCCCTGTTGGACCACCAGGGAAGTCCCTAATTTCTGAACTCAAGACAAGAGATAGTATATCTTGATCAAAAATAAACTATACTGGTGATCCTCTAGAAATGAGCAGACTGCTTGCTGGTCTAATGAATTTCTTTCTTTTTTTTTTTTTTTTTAATGAATTTCTTAAAGTACTTCAAAAACATTCCAATCCGGGAGTGTTAAGGAAAATATACCTTTTTTATTTTTATTTTTTTTTAGCCACACCATGCGGGTTGTGGGATCTTAGTTCCCCGACCAGGGTTTGAACCCAGGCCCACGGCAGTGAAAGCCCCGAGTCCTAACCACTGGACCACCAGGGAATCGCCAAAAAACATACCTTTTTTTTGGGGGGGGGGGTGTTTCAGATTCTGGTTTGATATCTATAGGTTTCCTCCATTATCCGAAAGCAGGGTGTCCTATGAAACATTTCATAAGCCAAAATGGTATAAAAGCAGATAAAGCACAGAGGCTTATAGACACAGTTCAAAGCTATGGCGGCTTGAGGCTGAGATGCTGACTGTAGCTCCTGGGGAAGGAGCTTGGTAGCGCCAGTCTCCTGTTCAGGGTGCTCGCTGCCTTTATAATGGCTCCCCGCAAAACACAAACTGAACCCTATTTCATTTTCTGCTTTTTTGTAAAATCAAAAATCCTCTTCAGATTTCTTTTGGTTATAGAAAACAGGTACTAATACAGGTCTTTTGTAAAAGCCAAGGGGCGTAAAGCGAACTTCCGAAAAGTAAGGAATAACTATAAGAGAAATTGAGTCAGTGAATATGACTTTAACAGGCCCTTTAGGAGACTCAGAAAAGCAATCTTTCTCTCTCTGTCTCTCACTCACACACATACACACATACACACACACACACACACACACACACACCTGGCTCTCAAGGATTGTTCATGTCAGCAAGAGATAGGGCATGTATATAAATATTTATAATACTAAAAATAATAAGTACCCTGGGAGGTACTAATGTAAAACAAAGGGGTTTTAGAGGGGGAAGGAAGGCTGGAATAAGAGAGGAGTCATGAAAGTGACACTTGAGCTGCGTATTAAAGAATCTGGACATAGGGAGGGGGTAAATCACATTTCAGGTAAAAGGAAAAAGTAGAACAAGCAACAGCCAAGAAGAGTAATACATCGACCTGTGAAAGGATGGGATATGTGACTTAGAATTCAGATGATGGAAGGTCTCAAAAGCCAGACTAAGAAGCTGCATCAGCAACCACAAAAGCAAGGTAAACATTTAGTACAGGGTAACAAGTGTGCAAATCTGTGAGGTGGGCAGGTATAGTGGTGGAGACTGCAGAAGTCAGCAGTGCACACCCTCCAGCTTCAGTTGATTATTGCATGCAGATGTGCAGGCCCTAAGTGGCCAATTCTTACAATTTTTCAAGAGAAGGGGAAAAAAATCTAAGTTTTATATAAAATCACAAAATTGATTCCATTTTTCATACAGTGAGGGCCAAACAAAATTTGTATGCAGGCTCAGGGTAGCTTGTGGTACCCAATTTGTACCTCTACAAAACGGACTTCTTGTGTGGATAGTAACATTATCTTTCTACTTCTCAGCAGCCTCAATTCTGTTTTTTTTAAAAATAAATTTAGTGTTTTTTTTTTAATTTTAATTTTTGGCTGTGTTGGGTCTTCGTTGCTGTGAATGGGCTTTCTCTAGTTGCAGCGAGTGGGGTCTACTCTTCATTGCAGTGCACAAGCTTCTCATTGCGGTGGCTTCTCTTGCTGTGGAGCACGAGCTTTAGGCATGCGGGCTTCAGTAGTTGTGGCATGTGGGCTCAGTAGTTGTGGCTCGTGGGCCCTAGAGCACAGGCTCATTAATTGTGGTGCACGAGCTTAGTTGCTCTGCAGCATGTGGGATCTTCCCAGACCAGGACTTGAACCCGTGTCCCCTGCATTGGCAGGTGGATTCTTAACTGCTGTGCCACCAGGGAAGTCCCTCAGCAGCCTCAATTCTCTCAATCAGATTTATTATCTGATTACCTCTTCTACATAATTAGTGTGTATTAACTCTAAAGGGTGCTATGTTTTTCCATTCTCTGAAGAAAATCTTGATTAAACATATCCTAATCCCACTGATGTTAGCCCATGACTGTTTCACGTGTCAGGGTAGGTTCACTGCTGTAACCAACAAATCCAGGAGTTCAGGGTCTTAACGTCATAGAAGTTTACTTCTGTGACACATGTTTACTTCTGTCCAGTGTGACTATTCCTGCTTGGTTGGCTTTCCTGACAGCCGTTTTTAGGTTCCTTCCATCTCATGGCTCTCTGCCTTCTCTGGATCCTAGAGTATTTTCCTTTGGCTATAAACCGGGAAAGACAGAATGGAGGGTCACACGTGGGAGTGTTTTAAGAGTCAGACCTGCAGTTGGGCATATGTTACTTGGACCCACATGCCACTGGTTATGATTCCATTATGGATAAACCAAACTTCAAGAAGGGTGGGAAGTTAAGTCTAGCTGTAAACCCAGGAGGAAACAGGAAATGGCCTGGCAAGCAAACATCTGGTCTCTATCATATTTTCCAAGCAGTGCTTTGGTTTCATCCAACACTGGCTCCTTGACTCAGAACTACATGTGAAGGTCTTACTTCACAGTTAGGTATAAACAAGGTTGAAATGACAAGCTTTAGCTGAATGCAAGAAATGTCACATAATTCAATGACTTTTCTAGATCATTAGTCCCTTTTATTCACATTAGCCAAAAAATGTATTGCCCTTCTGTTCTCTCCTTTCACCTAAAACACATAAGATATTCTACCTCCAAAACTCAACAATGCAACCTTGGTGATTCACTCTTTATCTGTATTCCAAGAGCAGCTCTTCTTTCTACTCCTATAATGGCACCCTTCATCTAAAGTGCACTCAATATACTTCACTTGTATCATTTAAAAGGGTGAAAAACATGCTTGAATGTCATCAGGCTTTTATTTCATACCAGGAAACAAGCTCATCAAATACTTTCATGAGGTAACACCTTTGATCAAGGCAAGATTTAATTAAGCAAATGATTAGCACTGGGACCTGATTAAAACATAAATGTCAATGTAATGATTATTCTTTCCTCTTCTGTATAATGAGTGGTTCAGGCTAGCTCACTTCCATGATCCCATCTGATTCTGACATTCCATCCATTCCAAAGAGCAAGTTCATGAACCTTGTCAGTGGTACATTCAGGACAAGCGTGAAGGCTCCCAATCCCTAGTCCATTTTGATGCTCTAAACATCATCATGACACTTAGTCTTATGCCTCAGAACATCCCTACCAGAGAGAAAACCCACTTGCTTGCTCTGAGACTGATGGATGAAAATCATATACAGAAGTTTAAAAAATGATAAGCAATTATTTCTCATCGATTCAAAAGTTCACAAGAGTTGAACTTATATTTGAATAGCATTTGGATGGCTGCCTCAGAAAAATTCCTAAATTCAGTAATTATGCTCATACGATTTTGAATACAGAAAGCACAGAGAACTGATAGGATGTAAATAAAATATACACACATGTAACACTTCCAGATGAGTTAGTCTGATTTTTACTTTATGATTTATCATTCTTGAGCTTCTTTGTGTGTAGGTAAAAAATTTAAATTTTCTTCCAACTTAATTTGCTCTCTGCTCTTACATTTTTAACGAAGTGTTCAACTAATAGCGGAAGTATGTACACATCATTTTCTTTACAACTATTACTATCATAAGATTAGACATTTTAAGTAGAACATAATTGATTTTGTCCATTTTTCTTATTATGTGACTTCGTTTATTCACTCATCCATCCATCGTTTCAGTTTTAGCTTTTAATATAATTAGCCAAATTCTGACCCAATAAAAGAGCATTAAAATTTGGCTTCAAGAAATAAAAAGGCTTATTTCTAAAAACAGGAAAATATAATCAATCCTTTAAATACAGATTCTCCAAAATTATTTAATCCTACATAAATGAAAGTAATGTTTATAATTTAAGACATTTTTAGACGTTTATTAAAGGGAAATTAATATTTTAATACTTCCAACACTGACTGCCTTCATTTTCAAAATTATATTTTTATAATTTTAAAATTTATTTTTGTACCATTCTTAAAAACAAATTATTTTTTAAACAATTTTCGACCATAAACGCCTTACAAGTCCATTAGTTTTTTTTCTTCACATTTATATAGTCTCAAATTTTAGATATTTTTCCACTGTAGAGGAAAAATTTTATTAAAACTGGAGCCTTCACAAATTCAACAGATTTCGCTCCCTCCAAAAAACAGTATAAAAGAGAGTTTGAAATCACTATTAAAGCAGTATGAGGATTATCTCACATTTGGAACCAAGTGTTCTCAGAATTTTTCCTCTTCTTCAGTCTAAATGTCTTATTTACTTCAAAATATTATCAAGTAAACTATGCTGGCGTCTTTCTACTAAACAACCACTTTACACAAGATTAACATTTTAAACATGCACAAGTGTAAAATAAGAAGCAAAGTTCTCTTATAAATTATAGCAATATCAGGTGTAGCTCAGTTATAAGATCATGCTAACAACAGCAAAAGCCCACATTAACTCACACAATTGCATAAATGCTCTCTTTACCACCCTCCATGGAAACACTATTTTCCAAAGGAATGAGTAAAAATTACCACTTTGGAATAATACTATTAGTTAAACAAAGGACATGTCAACCACATGAAAACAACTCTATCTAATCTAGAAGACGGTTAAGTCTACCCTTGTTAGGAACTATGCTGTTAAGCCCTGAAGGGAAATGCTTAGAACATTCAATAAGGATTAAAAAAAAAAAAAATTTAATGACCCTCCCTTCACAAATTATTGAAAGAGTCATTGGCTTGCTTACTTACATTCCAGAGCATCTACTGAACTTAATTTAAAATTGCAGGGACCATGTGAAAAAAATATATTAACACTTACCAATAAAGTTTATTGATTAAAACTTAGAAAAGTAAAGTTAAAGACAGTTCTGAGTGATATTTCATGGGTATTATAATACAAATCCTAAAGAAGAATTACTAGCTGTAGAAGAACATCTGTTGTATGTTTGATGAAAATGCTTTATACTATTTCAGAAGACTTGATACGGGAAAAAGTTTGAATTAACAATTCACTTGGGCTTCGCTGGTAGTGCAGTGTTAAGAATCCTCCCGCCAATGCAGGAGACACAGGTTCGAGCCCTGGTCCGGGAAGATCCCACATGCCGCGGAGCAACTAAGCCCGTGTGCCACAATTAATGAGCCTGCACTCTAGAGCCCGCAAACCACAATTATTGAGCCTGCATGCCACAGCTACTTAAGCCCACACGCCTAGAGCCTGTGCTCAGAAACAAGAGAAGCCACCGCAATGAGAAGCCCACGCACCGCAACAAAGAGTAGCCCCCACTCTCCACAACTAGAGAAAGCCTGAGCGCAGCAACGAAGATCCAATGCAGCCAAAAATAAATAAAATAAATAAATTTTTTAAAAAATTCACTTGAGTTATCATAAGAAATGTCAACTTTACATTTGTTAATGAAAGAAAAGGAGTTAGTAGATTTAAAGGGTGGTTGAGTCATTAACTACATGTAAAGAGATCAGATTATCAAAATGTGGGTGAATGGTGAGAAAAAAGCCAATAGGAGCAGAACAATAAATTCTCTTCTCTCATTTGCTGTCACCTGCTTATGAAGTTCCACCTTGATAGGTAATTGTCTAGAAAATGAACAGGTTATATTAGAAGGACTTCACCAAGAATTATGGGTAGCAATTTCAAGCATAAAATCTGATTTAAAAATATATATATATATTCATAAAAACATGCTCAAGTTCCTCAATAAAAAACTAAAAAAATGAAGAGGTTATATTAGAAGGACGTCAACAAGAATTATGGATAGCAATTTCAAGCATAAAATCTGATTTAAAAAAATTATATTCATAAAACACGCTGAAGTTCCTCAATAAAAAACTTAAAAAATTTTATTTGCAAGTTTTTATACAAGTTTAATATTTATTATCTTTCCCTTGGTGGTTTTATTACAATTATATGATATAAAGAAAACATAATGACAATTATATGATATAAAGAAAACATAATGATTATTTTCACCAAAGTCCATGTAAGATGTCCCCCAAATCCCTCAAATTTACCCCAGAGTGCCATATCATTATGTTCACACCATATGTGTGCTGCTGACATAAAGTCTGAGGAGCCCCCGCTATAACTAGACAGTGTCTAATATGGAATTCCCCAGAATATGTGGAGTACATTTGAATGAGATTCAATCAATACCTTCATCCAAAAATGGTGGAGAGCTTCAAAAGAACCAGAAAAACTTACATCAATTTACATAAAGTTTATACAATGTTTTTTAAAATAAAGAGTTCTGCCATATTAAAAAAAAAAAGGCTAAAGCACAAAATCAAAGATCTAAAGTAAACAAAGTGATAAAAATGACAAACTTCAATCTGATGCCCTAATTGTAAATACATGATTAATCTGAGGAAATATTAGATATTAAAAGCCCCATAATTACTTCATATACTAACCTGAAGTTTTTCCTTTTAATAATGGTTATATTTGGGAGTTGGTCAATTTTTCCTCATGTTCTTCCACTCTTGTCTTGCCATCTTTCCCTAAATATGTCTGGCACGATGAATCAAAGAGGACATTTTCCCCTCATGTTGGATTCCCCAACAGCAAGCACACTCTTCTCTTAGGAAGAATACTAGAAGGTCCCTAACCACTGCAACATGATGACATTTGACCTCAAAACTAACATTGAAAATGCACAGGTAAGACATCAAAAGCAGGGCACCAGACAGAACAGTACAAGCTATTTCCCTAGAATGTCTGATCACTTCTACCACCTGGTTATATAGAACTTTCCAGGAAGCATGAATGCGACATAGTCACAATAGTAACAGTCAGCAGCAAATATTTTCTTTGGGAGATGAGGAAAGAAAAAGGAGGCAAGGCACCTACTATATAGGTTGCAATAATATTAAATGCTCCAAGTAAGCCTAATAGACAATGTCTTCAAATATATTAGATATACATGAAAACATACTGGAAACAAAAATCTCTCAAGCAACTAAGGGTGCTTGTAACACAGAAGATTATTAAAATAGTAGTATTAATAAGTACTATTGCTACTGTTATTCATCTTTATTATACTATTTTTATAGTAAGGGAAGTTATAGACACTTTTTCAGATGTCTCAAAACCTTAATAAATACATAGAGTTTGTACAAAACACAACCTTATTGGAATGCCCCTTATATTCAATTAAAAGGTAAAATTAAAACCTCAGCCTAGATAGCAGCTTCCAAGGCATCAAAAACACTTAAGGCCTATACTATCTTTGGTTGTTGTCCTTGATTCCAGCCCTGAAAAATTAATGAATTCAGGACATTAAAATCAGATACACTGTATCTGGACTGAAATTACAGTATTAAGTGTATTTAAAATGTCTAACATCATGTATGAACTCTGAACTATTAACATAATTTTGAATCATTATACAATTTAAAAAGCTAAACATTTAGAAAAAGTATTATTGATATAAGATATACTTTACATTCAAAATCATGGATTATGACAATATAGTTTACATCCTGTCAGTAGAGGACCAAATGCAACAAAACACATTGCAATAAATTTATTTAAATTAGCTCAAAAATATGACATGGAGTTAAAACACTGCAAACAAACATTCAGCCTATTGAGCAATGAAGCAGTTGTTTTAACATCCAAGTAGTCATATACAGTATAATACAGACATGAATAATGATAAATATATTATGTTAAACAATAATTTTTGCTAATTAACAGAAAAATCCCTTTTAAGTTATTTTTGGCATGGTGCCAGAGGCTCTGTCAAATAACTGGATGCAAGGCACTGCTTATTTACAGGTTCACAACATGTAGCACTTGGAGTCTTCAAGTAGATGCATGGTTAAAACGTAGGCTTGTTCATGTATTCTTCCATTGTCTGAAAGAGAACCATATATAAGAGCAATTTTCCCTTAAACCACATCCTTTAGCAGACTGTGAAAATTCTTCATTCTCTTACTCATTTATCTTGCCATTAGAAGAAAGAAGTTTTTGTTTTTGTTTTTGTTTTGGCTGCACCACACAGCTTGTGGGATCTTAGTTCTCTGACCAGGGATTGAACCCAGGCCCACAGCAGTAAAAGTCCAGAGTCCTAACCACTGGACCACCAGGGAATTCCCGAAAAGAAGTTTTTGAAGTGTACATGGTCATAAATCTTTGCATTCTAATCAAGAAAGGTGGTTCAAAGTTTGAGTATAATTTGTATACACATCCATATGGCTGGAATTAAATAACTTTCAACAGAGAAATGGCTAAACTTGACCATAAAAGGAATGTCTGATAAGAGAAATGCTAAAGCAACAGCTGCGAAGCTATCGCTGTTGACTTCAGAAAAATGTGCCTGCTAAAATAACCATGAGGACTACCTCCAGACACAGGTATTAGAGAAATTTGTATAACGTATGTATCGTTACATACATACATAACATATGTATCATTACAGATACAGAACATCTTATTGCCAAGACATAAGGGATAAACAGACCGTAATTCTTAAGAATTTCTTTCATGTAGTTTGAAAAGGCTTTCCTCCAAAGTACATAAATTATGTTTCTTCATCCTCCTCATAACTTACCAAGTTTGCTAACATGCCACAAGGCCCTAATTTTTTCCCAGTACTTTAAAAAAATGTTTAAATGGATTCACAACCACAGGCAGAGTTCAAAGTTACAGTCATGATGCAAGCCCTTTATTATGCATGATGGATGGACTTCCTCTTCTACCCTCTCCTGTTATAAACATATGTTTGTGTAACAAGGCCCTGGGTTGAATCAATCAGGGAGCTCAAGGGGCCAGCCTTTGGTAACACCCCTACCTCTTACATGGAAGTCACAGCGCAACCAGCAATGCTTAACCTGTTCTTAAGCTTGAACCCCAGGAGATGTGATTCACGTGCACCTGCCAGGGAAGACATCGACCAGCGTTGCCCAAAGAGACCGAGATCATGGCTAAGGAAGACTGCTCAGAAGATACTAGGGTTAGAAATCAGGTTTTCTGACTGTGTTCACCAGCTCTACTTAGAACTCCAGTCTTCCTCTGCTGAAAATACTTGTGGTCCACTATCCACACTTTCTTATAAAGCTCTTACACCTCCTGGATGAGCACTGGCCAAGAGAAGCCCACACCTTAAGACCTCTGCCCTGTCTCTCCTCTTACAGATACTGCCCATGTCTGTCAACTTGGCAGGGGTATCACATTGGCCAGGGGCCCATGACTATTTCTTGGTACCTAGACTTTAGCCCATTTAAAAGAGTATACAAAATTACAAATATAAAATTGGGTATGAATTTACTTAGAATGAGAAAAAAATGAGAGTAGATTACAAATTTTTTTTTTTAATTACAAATATCGGGGCTTCCCTGGTGGTGCAGTGGTTGAGAGTCCACCTGCCGATGCAAGGGACACGGGTTCGTGCCCCGGTCCGGGAAGATCCCACGTGCCGCGGAGCGGCTGGGCCCGTGAGCCATGGCCGCTGGGCCTGCGCGTCCGGAGCCTGTGCTCCGCAACAGGAGAGGCCACAACAGTGAGAGGCCCACATACCTCAAAAAAAAAAAATTACAAATATCACAAAATCCAGAACAATAGCAGAATGGTTTCATTCACTAAGTGCCTGACACACTTCTATAATATCTTACATATTCAATAGATGGCCACAAGTTCTTTGCAGCTGAGCTATCTTACCTTTGCAAATTTGACCATATGAGCCTGCAGCCTTAGAAGGGATCTGGGCCAGGAAAGGTCCTGGAGTTGTCACTTCACTGGCTTCACAGTTCATTGGTCTCTAGCTATTGGCACTGCTTCGCACCACCGGATAAGTCAATCTGCCTGAGACTGCGCTGGCTGCCCTTTCTGAGCTGTGCTGTTACGTAGAGTTACATGAGCCAATGACATATGAGGTTGGTACTTTCTTGGGTTTGCCCCTTTAAAGGTTGGAACAGACATTTAAGGCTGGCACAAACTTAAGGATCTCTGCCCTAGCCTTGCACAGGAGGACTAGGGCATCTTGGGGCCCCAGTTGTCTATCCAGCACAGCAGTGTTTCTTGTGCATTCAACACTAGGCATGCTACGAGTTTTTATTGCATTTTAACCTGGTTAAACCACAATGCAATAGCTGTTTAACATGGTTTGTGCTGTTAAGGGTGACAGTATTGGGGTGCACCTAGCCGGCTCTCAGGAATCCGCACATACACATATGAGGTATCCTATTGCTTGATCTAATGAGGTACCATTTGACCCTCCCTTCTTAACTTGCTTTCTTATTCTGTGGTCGGAACATCTTCTGTTTGTCGCCCCCACTGGTGATCCCAAGAATTGCAACCTCTGTATTTAAGGATCACTACCTTATTTCAGAGTTTCTTTTTCCTTCTAATCATTTTTGCACCATTGTCCACAGGTACCTTCAAAATAAGGTACCTCTTAAAGTCATCCCCAACCAATTAAACTGTTCCTTTCTTTCCATATTATCAACATCTAGCCCCGGTACACTCAGAATAAGCTCTGAGCATTTAGGGCTTTAAGACTACGTATCTTCTTACTAAAAATGTAGAGACAGTTTTTTTATTCTAAAAAACTTTTATTGGGTAGAGGTCAGGGAAGAGTTCAGGGCCTACTCTGAGATTTTCAGTTGTGCTAAAAGTAAAAGCAATATTACAAAGGCCTCCCTTAAACTTAAGCAACTGAGTTTGTATTCAATACAAATACATGCTCAGGTCCAAAGGACAGGGAAAAAAGAAAGCAATCATTTTTTCTCTTTATGCAGTTATATTACTTGTGCCTATTCATATGCTCAACTGCTCTGACCAGATACACAAAGCAAACCATATATACAAAGTCAATTTTTCAACCAGCTCCCCAGATGTTCACTGACTTAGCTGAAGTACCAGATCCCGAGAGAACACTGGTAACACTGTTTCTATTTGGCAGGTGTTGTGAATTCAGTGAAAGATTAGAGGGCAGTCATGATACTGCCTGCTCACTATGGGGACACGGCAGCTAAATGGAGGGTCCCCTGAGACCCACCTATCAAGACCTTCCACTCAGTCACCAGCAACACCAGGGAATGACCAATTAATGTTTAATTGTGAAAGGCCTCTCTCTTGAAATAGCAGGCAATACCTGCTTCCCAGATTTAAATGGAACTAGAAGCACCAGATAACCCGCAAGCCCTTTAAAATTCTACTTCCTACAGAGGGGAAATTCAAAATAACCCAGGTGTATCTTGGCCCTAATTCAAGGAGCTTTAATTACTGAAGTGCCCAAGACCCTGTTCAATGTCTCTTTCTCCTATGACGTGATTCCACAGTAAGGACCCTGAGGATAGAATTATAAATAACCCGCTGGCATATTTTAAGAAAGGTAATGTAGAATTTGCAAACCACTGATTTCTCAAGTACCTTGTAAAATTCCCTTCCTGTGTCATTTGGAGACAGCCAAGTGAACATCAGAAAGTTTAAATGCATTTTTTTGAGGTGATAACGCATCTAGAAATAAATGCATCAGCTTCCTAACAGGCAAGCACAGAGGCTCAGGGGTACCCTGTATCCTTCTCGGTATCCATTCACCTGAGGACTGCTTCCCTAGATGGGCAGGAGCTAGTAATCAGCTCAAAGATGTGCCAAAACTGTTGCTCGGAAGTCATGTCTAATGTTTTAGTCACTGAAGCAGGCTCTTATTTCCAAACAGCAGCAAGAATGGCTTTAATGCCAATTTTTTTTTTTTTTTTAACATCTTTATTGGGGTATAATTGCTTTACAATGGTGTGTTAGTTTCTGCTTTATAACAAAGTGAATCAGTTATACATATACATATGTTCCCATATCTCTTCCCTCTTGCGTCTCCCTCCCTCCCACCCTCCCTATCCCACCCCTCCAGGCTGTCACAAAGCACCGAGCCAATATCCCTGTGCCATGCGGCTGCTTCCCACTAGCTATCTACCTTACTACGTTTGTTAGTGTGTATATGTCCATGACTCTCCCTCGCCCCGTCACAGCTCACCCTTCCCCCTCCCCATAACCTCAAGTCCGTTCTCTAGGAGGTCTGCGTCTTTATTCCTGCCTTACCCCTAGGTTCTTCATGACATTTTTTTTTCTTAGATTCCATATATATGTGTTAGCATACGGTATTTGTCTTTTTCTTTCTGACTTACTTCACTGTGTATGACAGACTCTAGGTCTATCCACCTCATTTAATGCCAATTTTTAAAAGACACTTGATAATGCTCTGGAATCTTCTGACCAGCTATCATGAAAATAGAAAGATAGATTCAATGATGCTGTGAGAAGAAGAACCTAGAGGTGGCAGAGCTGGGGTAGAAACCAGGTCCGCAAAGGCATGCTTGAGCAGGGGCTGGTCAGATCATCTCATTTGGGAGGGCAAAGTTCAGTGGGGTGAAGCAACCTTTCTCACAGTGCCCACGGGAGGACTGAAGGGGTTAATGTAGGTACGTTCCGATATTAGGGACAATGCAAATCTGGACTGTATCTACAAGAAAAGCCCCAGTGTATTTTATATAAGTATCACAGAGTCAGGAACATGACCAAATGGCTGCTGCAGGGCCCATTTATCCCTTGACAAGCAAGCCACAGAATTCCCAATTTATTTATGCAAATAAGAGCACACATACAGCCTCCCAGGAAGGTAGGAAATTTTAATTAATATGATGATCGCCATCTTCAATAATAAAGCTCTAGTATCCCTGGCAAGTAAAATAATGATGCATTGCTATTCTCCTCCTTTCCCAGGGCAGCACAGATATTTTAATGAAAGGCTTTTTATACCTCCCATAAAATTATTCTTGAAAAGAATAGCACCAAGTATGTAATCCCTTTTCGATAGTGTGGTATCCTCACTGAAAAGCTCAGACATGAAGAGCAAAGACTCTGGAGCCCAATTACCTGGGTTCAAATCTCTATTCCATGCTTACTAGCTGTGTGACGTTGAGCAGTCATTAAATCTCTCTGTGTCTTAGTTTACTCATCTTTAAAATGAGGGTAACAATATACCTACCTCTTAGAGTTGCTGTGATAATTAAATAAGTTAATACACGTAACTTACTTAGAAACTGCACCCTGGGACTTCCCCGGTGGTCCAGTGGTAAAGAATCCTTCCAATGCAGGGGACTAGGGTTCGATCCCTGGTCGAGGAACTAAGATCCCACACGCCATGCGGCAACTAAGCCTGTGCGCCACAACCACCGAGCCTGCGCGTCTCAACTAGAGCCCGCGTGCTGCAAACTACAGAGCCCATGCGCTCTGGAGCGCACGTGCCACAACGAAAGATCCCGCATGCTGCAACTAAGATCCAATGCAGCCGAAAATTTTAAAAATTAAATAAAAATTAAAAAATAAAGAATTTACCTTAAAAATAAAAACTACCCAGCACAGAGTAAACACCCAGTAAGTGTCAGTCAGTCTATCACCACTACCACCATCGCCATCACAGCACCACCATCATCTTTTCCCAGGGCATGAGAAACTGTGTACTGACCTCCTGTAACATATCAGAATCCTCAATGGCTTTAACAGCAGATTTCTTGGATGTTTCCTGAATTTCTCCACCGATTATAAACTCATCCAGGATAAAATAAGCCTTTTCAAAATTAAAGATAATATCTAGCTCGCAGACCTGGTAAGACAAAAATGAATATTTTGATAAACTTGCAGTAGTATCAGGGGAAACATGGGCCAGTGATTCAAGCTTTTCAACAGTGACACCCATGTGGCACACCAAAGATAAAAATATCAGATGGTATTTTAAAGCCAGAAAAGTAGAACTATGGAAATCCAGGCCCTGAATAAAAGTAAAACCACATTCTATTAAAGCTGAGCATGTCCTTAGATAATACTGTTTAATGTCACAACGGGAAATTTGAGACTCAGTCCAGGAGTGAAGCTGCCCAGCTCACCTCTCCATCCGCACAGATAAAAGCTGAGCCGCCACTGCGTTTCAGGCACGAGGGCAGTGCTTCGTTGCTCCGGCCCTCTGGTCTGTAAATTTGGCTTTAGAACTCTCAGAAGCTCATTCTTCAGAGGCAAATTAGCTCAATTGTGTTATTTTTTCTCAAAATTATGTCCCAGGCCGGTGCTTCTCAAACTACAGAGTATATCCCAATCACCCAGAAAGCTCATTGAAACACACACTACTGGGCCCTACCCTGGAGTTTCCGATTCAGTAGGTCTGGGTAAAGCCCGACAGTTTGAACTTCGCATGGGTTCCCAGGTGATGCGAATGATGCTGGTGTGGGGACCACACGTCGAGAACCGCTACCACTGTCACAGACCAAAGCAGGGTCTGATAGATTTGGTTAAATGTAGCAAGTAGCAAGACCACTCCCCAAAATGCAAATAAGGCTCAATTCCAATGTTTCAACCAGACAGCCACTCAGGCACCATCCCGGCTGTTTCCCTTCTCATATATTCCTCAACTCTCGCTTTCCATACCTTACGGAAGGTCTGCTCACTGAAAGTTTTCAGTCCTCTCCCACCTTTATGGCTCAGCGGCATCTGATACACTTCACCCAACCCTTGCTTGAAAATCTGCTCTTGCTTACGCCCTGATGTTGGCAATACCACTCAGTGCCCGTTTTCCTCCTCCATCTCTGATGGTCCTTCTCAGGTTCCTTGGACGATTTATCTGCCCCCCGAAACTTGCATTCATTTAAGAAGTATTTACAAAATGCTTGGGACACATCAATCAGCAAAACAAACATCTCTGCAGCAGGATGCTTACATTCTAGGGACCCACCTTCTTCCTAAAGACTGGTGCTTCCCAAGAGAGCCTCTTCTCTTTGCAACACATACATTCTCCTAGATGATCTCATTGATGCTCTACAGCTGGGTCTTCCATGCAGGTGGCTTAACGAAGTGAGGTCTTTATCTAGGCCTGATCTCTCTCTGCAGCGCTAATCCAATATTTTCATCCACTAACCAGAAATTTCTGTCTGGATATTCCTCAGTCTACATCCCCATATTCCAAACTGCATCAAGCATATTCTTTTCCCTTTAGTCCCTGTTTTGCTTAGTAGCTGCAAGCTCTATCTCCTGGCGCAATCTAATTCATTCTACAGTTCAGCTTAAGTTCCCCTCCCTCTCATTCCTCTCTCCCCCTTGATCTCATGCCTCTCAAATTTGATCACCAATTTCTATGGATTCCATCTTGTAAATAAACCCCTAACCTCTTGTCCATTTTCGCCGCTACTCAGGCCTGCAACGTCTCTCGCTTGGGAGAGACGCTTGGTGCTGCAGTGACTTTCTAGGTGGTGTCTACCCACGTGAGGCCAATGACCACTAGCACTTTGCTAAAATGCTGATCTGGGTCCTTTCCTGGGTGAGGTCTTCTGTTCAGGACAGTTTTGATTCCTCAGCATGGCATATAGGAATCTTCACTGCCCAGCTCTCTGGCTTCCTGTGCTGGTACCCACACCATGCTAAAGCTACACATTCCACAAACTCACGCCGTTCTTTCATGCCTTTACCCTTTGCACATTCCAGAAATTCCTGGAATGTTCCAAATGTCTTTTCCTTTATTCTGCTGGCAAAATCAGACTCCTTTTTCAAGGCCAAATTCAAAAGGTATGAGCACAATGATTCCCCCAAATCCTCTTTTCTCACATAGAGATTCTGCATCACTTCCTTCGTGTTCTCTGACATCTTGTGTGCCCAAGTATGCGCTTACTTATCGATCACTTCCCCTTGTAGTGTGAGCTCAGGTACAGAAATTGTCTTAGTCATCCATATACCTCTGGAACCTGGCACGCAGCAGGATGCAATAAATGTTCTCAGGATAAATGAGTGAGTCGGCCACCACACAGGCCTTATTTTTATGATGCTGGGGACTAATGGCTTCCCAGATCGACAATCCTATGACTTGACATACAATGGATGTCAATATTTTAACAAATTGCTCCATATATTTAGGATTTAGGTCAATAGACTTGCAGACTCTCCAAGGAAAATGGTTTATATTGACAGATCCAACTGAATCTAGAAGCATAAGAACAAATAAGTACAAAACCACTGTGATAAATGGCCACCTAAGAAAAACTAATCTAATGAATCTGCAAAGGGTGTGGTCTCTTCATTCATTAGAAAACAGCATCAAATCAACACGTCTGTGTGTGCGTGTGTATACACACACACACAGCTAATTTCCCCCTCCCTACAGGGTCTGTCTCTTTCTCTCTCTCTCTCTCTCTCTCTCTCTCCACACATACACATACACACACATATATGTGTAAAACCAGTTGAAAATAAGAGTCTATTCACTGGGACATGATACTATAATCCAGGACTTCCCCAGAACTTTAGGGTTCCCTCTGGAGAACAACCATCAGAAAAAGGATGGCATCATAAAAGGAAATATTCTCAGCTTATAAACCCTTTTATTTCTAGAACACTCACTCCAGAAATTTGAATGAGACTAGAAGTGAGCTTCCCAGGCAAAAAGGTAGAGATCAGAGTACAGGTTAAAAGTACAACAATGGATTGGGAATAATATTTGCAACATATATAACAGAAAGGAAAGCACAGTCTCCATGATATAGAAAGGATTCTCACGAATCCCTGAGACAAACACCACAACATAAAAAATCAAAGAAAGGCTGTCAAGAAGCAATTAATAGACAAGGCAAGAAATGGAAAAGGCCAATGCACACCTAATAATATATACAGCCTCACTAGTAATCAGAAAAATGCAAATTGAATTAATGACCATCTGACTATTAAGAAGAGATAATATCCATTCCTGGTTAAGCGTATGGATAAACAGGTACTCGCACTCACTGTTGGTGGAATTTGTAAATTTTACAAGCATTTTGAAGGCTCAAACTGTAGTGTCCATCAGTTTTAAATGTACAAATCCTTTGAGCCAATAATTCCACAAGGAATTTATTCCTATGCTATACCCAAACCAGGGCATAATAATGTATATTAATAACAAGGATGATGGCAGCATCATTTATAATAAAAATTGGAAACAACTCAAAAATCCAGCCATAATGGAATTGCTTAAATAAAGTATGGTCTACCCCTATTGTGTATCGTATTATATACCATGGGAATTCTATGCATAAAGTTGGAAAGAATGAAGTAGATTTCCATGGATAGACATGGAAATAGCTCTAAGATAGACTGGTAAGGGGAACAAAAGAAAGTTGCAGAATAATATGTATAATACAATACCATTTTTTTATTTAAAAAACTGTATATGTCTAGAAGGATATGTAAAAATATGTATGATTTTGCAATTTTAAACAATATAGATAAACAGAAAGAAAGCACAGTAGATTAGACATTCATGCACATTAAAGAAGGTACAAGAAGTAAGCAGTTACCAGAGATCAGAAGAGGTGGGAAGTCAGGATTTATAGTAGCAAGAGCTGGGGAACCCCAGAGTTCAAGGCAGGTGTAGACCAGGAATCCAGGACAGACAGGAACCTCATGAGAAGAAACGAGCAACCAGAATCCTGCAAAGTGAACTTGACAGATACTAATGCAAGTTCTCTGGGAACTTCTCATACCCCACTCTCCACTCTCCTACCAGCAAGCCATCCCCAAGGCTGTAGGGCTCGCCAGTGGCCACGGGGCAATTACTTTACTGCACCTAGTTTCAAGGGGTAGGGATAAGGGATAAGGTTAGGTAATATGCAAAGCCAGATACACACACACACACACACACACACACACACACACACACACACCTTGATTATACAGTTACTATCTCCAGATCATAAGGGAAATGGCTACACAAGTTCTACTGGCCGAATAGAGAATGTTACAAACAAGCAAGTCATTCATATACAGCAACTTCAAAATACTATTCTATTTGCTATTGAGTCTAACCCCGAGGGGTTATTGTACCTGAGAGTAAGAAGAGAAAACACCTCAGAACCTGAGACATAATGTAGATTTCTTCAGCTACTGTCTAATTACTCAAATACTACTTCTAATTCTACCTTCAGGGCACTGCCCCAGTATATCAGAAATGTACCCTTGATGCTCAGATGACTGCAGTCCATCTAATTACGCAAAAGCACATGGCTTCTGTGTTAATAAACACATGAGCCTCTTTCCTTATTTTTTCTCATTTTCTCATGTCTCTCTATTCTGGAAGAAAGCTTATAAAAGGAAAAAAACAGTGGTAATTTAATCTTACCTTTGATCTCCTAGCCTTGTGTTTACTACAATTTTACTACAATTTGGCTTGAGGGACTTCTGTTATAGCATAATACATGGTGTAGTGAGATTATTTCTGGCATTTAAATAACTAAATCTTTTTGGATAGAATTTAAGAAGGACCTTCCCTTACTGAATTCTGTTCTAAAGTAAGTACAAAAAGTTCAAGTTATGTACAGCAAATGCATAAAAGGATGTATAAAATAATGCAAAGTACAGTTACATAGCGATTGACAGTTTATAAGTATTGTTAATTATACTGTCTTTGATCCTCATAATAGCCCCCATGACATTAGCAGAGTAAATATTTCTATTCAACTTTTTGAATATCATTTTTCTTATCTGTGAAATAGAGATCTATGATGAGTCAAATCATGGGTTTGGTGAGAAAGCCAGCTGACACCAGGATCCAGCAGGACACAGAGCACCCCTCCCCTGACAACAAGAAAACTCCCTGAATCAAGACAGAACCTCTCAGGCTTCCCTGGTGGTGCAGTGGCTGACAGTCTGCCTGCCAATGCAGGGGACACGGGTTCGTGCCCCCCAGGAGCCCACATGCCGCAGAGCGGCTGGGCCCCGTGAGCCATGGCCACTGAGCCTGCGCGTCTGGAGCCTGTGCTCCGCAATGGGAGAGGCCACAGCAGTGAGAGGCCCGCATACTGCAAAAAAACAAACAAAAAAAAAGACAGAACCTCTCCAGCACAGCAACCTCTGCACTGTCCGGTGCATCAGTAAAACCTCACATAACAGCCTGTAATGGGAAAATATGGCAGGTGTCGAAGTCCTCAAACTGACCCTTACCTACTCTGAGACTCTGAGGCATTGCCTCTTAGCCTCTATAAACTGGGCTTCATGCTGCTTACTGAAGACCGAAAGATTAACTAGTTAATCCTTGTAAATCTCCTGGGAATTGAAAAGTGCTAAAAATAAATAAATAAATTAGTAGCCAGAGATTTTGATTTATCTGTCATAGGAAGGTAATATTTTCTAGTCTTACGAGAAACTCAGTACAGAGTTTTTTCCTGGGATAACATAAGGCCAAATTCAAGGAAACCTTCAGGATTAACACAAGAGGAAAAGAAAACCAAAGAGAAAGATATCATTCCTGAGACAATAAGAATTGTCATAAGAATGTCATAAGAATCAGTATTGCTGGGCTTACTCATCACAGTTAATTAATAAGAATTGAACATGTACTGGGCAGAGAGGCTTGAACTGCTCTTAGCTGCTCTTAGCTTAATGAAAGATTCACTGAACTTTTTTAGTGAATAAATTTTGGTCCATGACAAAGACAGAGCTTCTAAAGGTATGCCAAAACAGGATGAAAAATTAATAATATTAGAGAAATAGGAATGCATCCTGATTCTGCTGACACTTTAACTGGGCTTAGAATTAGGGAAGTTGATTCAGATTCTCTTGAGAAAGCAATGTGTTCTGAAATATCTGATATTTGGTCAGATAAGATTGAGATAAAATTCAATCCCAATTCACATGATCACAGTTGGATAAATCTAAGAAAACACAACAGGTCAAACCAGAGTGCGGAAATGAGGGGGGAAAGGCAGGCTATGGGAATCTCTGGGCCTCAGGAGATCTCTTTCAGGGCTTTGCTAAAGGCCAAGTCTGCGGTTTATTTCAAAAGAAAGTACTGCAATGTCAGAATTCCTCTGAAAAATTGAAAGCATAAAATTAAATAATCTCAGGTTTGAAAACTTGCCACTATATATTTGCAAATCTCTCTTTTAAAAAATGAAAATAAACTTGGTGAACCAGGAGAAAGCAAAAGAAAAATGGTCTTTTTTTTTTTTTTTTTGGCGGTACGCGGGCCTCTCACTGCTGTGGCCTCTCCCGTTGCGGAGCACAGGCTCCAGACGCGCAGGCTCAGCAGCCATGGCTCACGGGCCCAGCCGCTCCGCAGCATGTGGGATCCTCCCGGATCGGGGCACGAACCCGTGTCCCCTGCATCCGCAGGCGGACTCTCAACCACTGCGCCACCAGGGAAGTCCTGTCTTATTATTTCTATACGCTGACCAGCAAACTGAAATCTCTGAAGCAATATTTAGGTCTTATAACATAACTTAAAAAAAAAAAAAAAAAAAAAAAAAAGAAGAATCAAAGAGAGGGAGAGAGGGAGGGAAAATTATTTCAGAAACCTTTCAGGTACTCATCCTTGTGAAAACTGTTGCAACAAACCTGACAAAACCTTAACCAATACTTCAACTGCTGTTCATTCCATTATATAGAATACAGTACAGAAAACTCTACGGAAAGCAAATTCTCTTAACAGCATTTAATAAAAAAACTTCAGAGGGCTTCCCTGGTGGTTCAGTGATTGAGAGTCCACCTGCCGATGCAGGGGACACGGGTTCGTGCCCTGGTCCAGGAAGATTCCACATGCCGCGGAGTGGCTGGGCCCGTGAGCCATGGCCACTGAGCCTGCGCGTCCGGAGCCTGTGCTCCGCAATGGGAGAGGCCACAACAGTGAGAGCCCCGCGTACCGCAAAAAAAAAAAAAAAAAAAAATCATCAGTGAGCCAGGAAATAGGGAAGAGAGTATTACTGAGAAGAAAACATTTTCCTAATCCACTGATTCATTTCTTGAGACTGTGAACTAGATAAAATACTTCTGGAACATTCTCTAAAATCTGGCCCAGAGCTGGTTCCAAGGGCTGAAAAAACGAACAAATAAGTCCCAGGTCATGATCTAGAGATACTCGCAATTTGGTGGTCAGGCAAATCCTGTACAAGTTGAGGATAATACAAGGCTGCTCCATGTTGCTGGAGCACTGGATATGTCAGGGATAAAAAGACAGAGAAGTGAGAAGGTTGGAGCAGTGGTCTGGGACCAATGTTTACAATGAGTAAATGCCAAGCTAAGAAATTTGAATTGTATTCATTAAAGATGGAGGAGAGTGACCGAATGTCACCAGAGATCTGTGCATTGGAAGGACAATGCTAACAGACAGGCCAGGAAAGGCAAGCAGAGATGAGCCCAGAGGCAGAAAGGGGGAGAGATGAGGTTTAAAGGAAAAGCAAAACTGTAATCCCAAGTAAAACTATACTAGTGAGAGTGAAAGGAGATGAATTTTCGTCCAATTTGAATAGACAGAGGCAGACTTAAGTAAAGGGTGGAGAAATATGTAAGGAACACTGTCCTTCTGCGTTGAGAGATCCTAGGACGTCATAATTTCAAGCACAAGACTGAACAGGTTTTCAGGAGCTAATTTTCAGTTCGTGTCACGTTAAGACTGAGGTGAGCGTGAGAAGCCCAGTGAACAGCATCATCAGCAAAGTGAAGAAGAGTCATCTGGTGATGGATTTCCAGGAGACAGAGTCTAGTAGACACACAGGAGAGAAGAAAGAAGGAGCAGGAGGGCATTTAGGGGGCAGGGGGAGGGAGGGAGCTGGGGAAGAGACCAAGTTGGGGCCTTCAAAAACACAGGATGGGGCCTCCCCGGTGGCGCAGTGGTTGACAGTCCTGCTGCTGAGGCAGGGGACACGGGTTCGTGCCCCGGTCCGGGAAGATCCCACATGCCGTGGAGCGGCTGGGCCCGTGAGCCGTGGCCGCTGAGCCTGCGCGTCCGGAGCCTGTGCTCCACAGCGGGAGAGGCCGCAGTAGTGAGAGGCCCGCGTACTGCAAAAAAAAAACCCAAAAAACAAAAAAACAGGATGAGAATTAGCAGAACTCAGTGTCAGGGCAAAATAAAGAGGAGCGGATTTAAAGAAAGCATTGCACTGAGCAAGGGTCCAGTGCTGCAGAGAGGTTAGGCAGGTGAAGATTAAAGCAGCATCACTGGTGTTGACCATTATGATTTCCTTGGAGGAGTAAAGGTGAAGCCAAGCCGTAAGCTGCCGCAGAGTGAATGTGTTCTGGGGATCAGGGCACCTCGTAGAGTGTATTGCTTGGCAGTAAATGCATGGAGATTGAATAGCAATGTGAAGGAAAAGGATTTTGGTTTTGTTTGTCTGGTGGTGTTTTTTTTTCTTATGTATAAATAATATTAAAGAACCCTTGGAGCTTAGTAAAAGAAACCAGAGAGAGGATAAAAAGGCACAACAGAAAAGAGAAGACAGTCAGTGGGGAGTAAAGGACAAAATATCAAGGAATCCTTCACAATTAAATTCTAGTGTCTAGTGTGGCTGTGGTCTGGACATACACACACCACCTGCCTCTGGAAAGCTCTGGATCTTCCATTTACTAAGAATTACAGGAAAGGGGGAAAGCGTTGCATTCTGATTCTCGGCGCAAATGCAGTTCATATTTTAGACTTGAGAGAGAAAAGGAATGTGAAAACAGACAGAACTGAAGTCGGAGCTGGGGTGGAGACTGACTCATTCTACAGACCAGGACACCACTTACATTTCCAAAGTATTTGTCCAGCAACTCCACATAACGATGCACAGTCTCTAGTGTCAAGAGCTCATTGTCCTGATTTTCTACTGCACAGCAAAAATATAAACTAGCATACCTTGAAAAGAAAAGAAGATAACATAAAATATAATGACACATTACACAACCTGAAGATGGTTTTTTCCATGAATATGCAGTTACCGCTTCCTCTCCAGGGATTCCTCCTGTCCACATCCAAGAGGGAAATCATTATTCATCATACCCAATAGCCTCCCAAAATGTAAAATAGAATATATAAAAAAGATGGTGGGGATTGGGTTATTTCTGTTAATTATGTGAAAGGTCCTCAAAACTTTACCTTAAGGAGCTGTGATCAGGGGACACAGAGTCCTTTGACCCATGGTAATCAGGGTGCCTGTTCATGCCCCTCCCTGGATTGTGAATTGTCCTTTCTAAACTCCAGAGCCCTGACCAAGGGGCCCAGGGGCCCACGTGCCCACCCTCTTACTTCATACTGTAGTGTGTCTCTTCATACTGTACTGTACTATAGTGTGTCTTACTTCATACTGTACTGTAGTGTGCCTCCCATCCTCAGCTTATCAAGTCCTCCCCCCGTCACGTGTGTTTCTTCTGCCTAATACCCTCCTCACCCCATACATGTGGCTCACTCCTCCTTCTCCTGTAGCCCGGAGCTTGGATGTCCTCTCCTCCAGGAAATCTCTGTCCTCTCTGACTGCACTGGAGGCCCCTGCTATGCATTCCTGTGCCTCCCTCACAGAGCATCCAGAGCTCTTCATTCCGTATTTCATGGCCTGTCTCCCCCCCACTAAGTCAATGGCTTCCCAAAGGCAGGTACTGAGTCTGCGTTGTTTACCCAGTAGTCATAGATAGCTGTTGAGAGAACTGCTGAAGCCTATTCTTCAGGTAATGGTTTAAATCACAATTGAGCCCCAAGTTGTAGAAACCAGGCAGAGAGTAGGGACAAGCCTTTTGTCGGCAAGGATTTCCTGGGACTCTGTCTTTCTATCCCTGGGATGCTTATTACTATAAGGGCCTTTGCTGACGTCTCCCACGATGCTAGTACGAAAAGTTTTGACCTTGGGCCCAGCAAGAGAAGCTTGGTCCAGGCACTTCCTGGTAATTTACTCCATTGAATACAGCCTTTGATGTTACCTCTGTCTTTCCCCATCCAGTTTTATAAACACACCTTGTGAGAGCCTTTCTAATGTGTGTTTTCCCTCTGAAAGTTGCAGTATGATGTTGGATGCAGGGCCAGATCGGCTGTGTTCTGGTCCTGGTTTAGGCATCAGTTATCTGGGTCTTTATGAGCAAAATGACTTTACCTCTCAGGGCCTTAGTTTTCTCACCTAGAAATTGAGGTCCCTTTCTAGTATGGTCTTGCCATGGCAAGTAGGTACAGTAAAGAGAGGATATACTGTCTTTAAAGTCAGAAAAATCTGGATTTGAATCCTGGCTCTGCTGATTACCACTCAATTACTGTGACTGGGGACTAATTACTTAAACTCTCTGCAGCTTCAGTTTCCTCTCTGCAAACGTGAATAATAAAGAGCTGCCCATCTCTCTATCTTGTTAACCTTTTTTCTATAGCATTTGTTACTAACTGAAACTGTTTTGTTTGCTTAACAGACGAATAAGTTCCAAGAGAGCAGGAATGTTCTGTGTCCTGTTTGCTACCGTATGCACAGTCATTAGAACAGTGCTGGAAATACAATAGATGCTCATAATTTCTTTCTTTTTTTTTTTTTTTTTGGCTGTACGCGGGCCTCTCCCGTCGCAGAGCACAGGCTCCGGACGCGCAGGCTCAGCGGCCATGGCTCACGGGCCCAGCCGCTCCGCGGCATGTGGGATCTTCCCGGACCGGGGCACGAACCCGCGTCCCCTGCATCGGCAGGCGGACTCTCAACCACTGTGCCACCAGGGAAGCCCCGATGCTCATAATTTCTTGAATGCATGTGTACATTATCAACACATAAATTAAGTATCTAGAATAAGTATCTAGAATCCGTCCTGGCATATGGAAAGCCTTTCAATAAATGAGAGTTCTCTTCTATTTAGTCTACTGGTACAGTAGACTGTACTGTATGGCCTCCAGCCTTCACAGATTTCAGTAAATGATAGAATTGGTGTTGCAATCTAAAATGCTCGGGACTCAACAAACTAAAGAGTAATAAGAAATTCAGTTCTCATGAAGTTACTCACACCTTTTATAAACAAGTTTTAGCTCCTTCCAGTCAACAAAACTGCTTGTCCTCTGACCACGAGAGAGAATAATCTGAACAATTTCCCGGGTGATCTTTTTCCTTTCCTTGTCAGGGAGAGTAGTGTACCATTTCTGCAGCCGTAATTTCCCTTGTCGACTGAAGAGCAATATGAAATGAATCTAGAACAAATAAAGGGAGAGGAAAAAAGACAGAATTTGGTCAGCCAAATCATTCTACCATAGATATTAAAATACAGCAGCAGGGTTTACAAAGGATTATTCTGAACCGAGGAAAAAAATAATTACCAGCATGAAAACTATCCTCTCTGACAATTACATTTAACCCCAAAAGAACAAAGAAATGCACACACCACAAACATAGCTTATTTATACTATAGGAGAGAGATAAGTTTTCTTTTACGAGTCACAAACTCATATTGAGAAAAAAATATATCAAGGCAGAATAGAACTCTTTTGAGAAAATATTAAATTCTTCCTTCACAAGCCAAAAAAAAGTTAAAAACATTAGAAGGGTTTACTTTAAAAATTATACTCTTGCTTCATATCACAAGTATAGAAGCCAAATGATAATATAGACATAAAGTAGAGAAGTAAGGGAAGGAAATAAGGATGAAGCAAGGGGGAAAAGTGAGAAAACTAGAAGGGGACCATATTCTAATTTTTTAATAAAAATTATATATATATTTCAGATGTACAACATGATGACTTGGTATACACATACATGGTGAAGTGATTACTATAGTCAAGCTAATTAACATATTATCTCCTCACACAGTTCTCAGTTTTTGTGTATGATGACAGCACCTGAAATATACTCTTAGCAAATTTCCTGCATTCAATATAGTATCATCAACTATAGTCAGCATGCTGTACACCAGATCTCTAGATTTAGTCATCTTACATAACTGCAACTTTGTTCCCATTGACCAACATCTCCCCATTTCTCCCACCTCCCCATCCCTTGTAACCATGGTTCTACTCTCTGCTTCTGTGAGTTTGATGCTTTTAGATTCCACATGTAAGTAAGATCATGTAGTATCTGTCTTTCTGTGCCTGTCTTATTTCATTTAGCATGATGTCTTCTAGGTTCATCCACATTGTTACAAATTACAGGATTTCCTTCTTTCTAAGGCTGAATAATATTCCATTGTATGTGTACGTACGTATGTATACACATACACACAGCATACTTTCTTTATCCATTCATCTGTCAATGGACACTCAGGTTGATTACATGTCTTAGCTATTGTGAATAACACTGCAATGAACATGGGAGC